>NC_079159.1:30344598-30693576 GCF_947563725.1 Argiope bruennichi | reverse complement strand
TACAGGCCGGGGTGGACCAACAATGGGTCAGTTGGCAGATTTATGAGCATATCCGTAAAGGCCATAGATCGTCGGAACGCGGCTTTACGGGCAATATATTATAAACAATCGAAACATCTCAGCAATGATTTAAGTTTTCAGAATGACAACAAAAGGCAACAGGTGAATAAAGTGTCACATTTTCTGATTATTCTTATTGGGTCGACTAAGATATCAATGTAACGTTAACGTCAGACGTCATTCAATTGTTGATCATGCAACTTATAATTTGTACTTCATTTGGTAGAAGAACCTATGAGGTGGCAAGGGCATTTTGCAGGCTATTCTTTGTCTGTCAACGGATGTCGGTGATGTGAAAGTGAGAGGTAATCAGGCATCTAATTCAATTATCGGACATTCAGCTAGATTTTCAGAAATCTAATTCAGTTGTTGCCCCTTCAGCCAATAGTTTGTATCACATTTGGCAGAATAGCCTACGATATGCTAAATGAATAAGATATCGCATTTGCCTACGTTTATGGTTGGCTAAGAAATCGATATGACGGACGTTAATGACCTTTGCATTACATTTGTTAAAATAACCGACAAGATAATAATTGAATAAGATATATTTTTCGCACTATTCTTCGTCGGTGGACTAAGTTATCCGTGTAATGGATATTAGCGACGTTTTATCGACAAATTGTCAGACATATGATGAAACTGCCACACACTCAGCCTATATCTGTTCTACATTTGCAGAAGAGCCGATTAGATGACAAGTAAATAAGATGTAGCATTTGCCTTTTGGCTTAGAGATATCAGGATTCATGAAAAATTTGCTTTTATTTTTATCCGCTTTTTCGATCACTTGCCGGTGAAATTATTCAGAAAATTAGAGCATCTATGTCATTCATGAATGAGGCGGTAGAATTATTTTCTCGGGTTTATTTCAGATTTTATTGAATAGTTCGGAAAATAAATGACATTTTATTCAATCAAGTACTTCTTTCTAGGCTATAAATTTACAAGGTCTTCTGATTTTTTGTGCTTTATTTCATTGTGATAATTTTTTGATTAAATGCAACATGCACGCTAAACAGAGTTGCTTCGCTGTAGTTAAATGATTTGAATTCGCTGTAAATCAATGAAATGAGTAAATTATGTATTTATTAGGTTTAATTAACTTTAAAATGCCTATTTTGTTGTGATCTAATATATTAAGCTGCACTTATTTCACTAATATGAACGATTACTATTTGACAACAATATTATATATATATATTGTAATGTCTTGATCTAGACTGATCAAATAACGAAGAAGAATTTTCAGACAATTCTTTATTTTACAGCCCTATTTATACAAAAGAAAAACTTGTTCTAATCTTGGTTAGCTAAATAGTTATTTACACCTGTAGTAGGAGACACAACAGTCGAAGGTTTATCTTGAAACTCAGTTCTCCATCAATACGGAGAAACAACCCCACAGGGAACTTACAGGTTGTTAGTCAACACGACCACTCCAGGGGTAGTTCTCGGACTCCGAACTCGTGGGCGTAGTCCAACAGTCTGCCTGCAATTCGTTTCTTCTCCTCTTCCTAAAAAAAATAATCTCCGTACTTTATTTCGGCGACAATCTCCGCCTCTTAATTTACATTGGTCATTTGAGCTCTCTTTCGGTAAATCGAGGTTCAGGAATATGCTTCCTCAGCGGCGCCAGTCGGTTGTGGGAAGGTCCTTTTAGTAATACACCTTTCATAACTGACTATTCTAGAACACGGAGTTATCATAGTCCTTTCACAATGAGAAACATTGAGCATCCAGATTTTGGACACCCCTTTCTATTTGAAGATACTATCAATATCTCTTGGACGAGGAATTCCCACATGGGGTCTTTCACTGTAGTCGCTAATGAACAGATGCGAAACCACCCAGGTGGAGAGATCCACCATCTGGCCATCGAGGAGTTTAGTAATTAACAGCGACGACACAGCTGGCTGTAAATGTCTTATAAGTACTGGGAAACGGGGAATGTTACAATATATATAATCGCACTAACAAATTCAATGAAATAGTACCTGAATATTTCAGATTCTGCATTCAATATTATAAATATGCAAATCGATTGTAATTTTTCTTCTGTACTGCAATAAAAACTATAATTCGAAATACTTCTGAATGTTTAATGCACTTGAGATAAAGTACCTTAATATCAGGAGGATTAAAAAAAGCTCTTCATTGAATATTCATATATTGAATAACATATATGCACACTCAATATGCATGCATATTGAGCAAATCCAATGCTCACAAGTGAGAAATTAAAAAAAAAAAAAATGCTTTTTCCCCTTTGAGAAAACTATTTTGCAATAGCTCTGAGGGAAGAAAAGTATTTAACAATAGCATGTTCTTAAAAAATGAAGATAAGGGAACTCAAATTGATTGATCTGATTGCTTTTGTAACATTCCTCTTTTCCCAGTACTGATAAGACATTTACAGCCAGCTGTGTCGTCGCTGTTAATTACTAAACTCCTCGAGATAGCCAGATGGTGGATCTTTTCATCTGGGTGGTTTCGCATCTGTTCATTAGCGACTACAGTGAAAGACCACATGTGGAAATTCCTCGTCGAAGAGATATTGATAGTACCTTCAAAGAGAAAGGGGTGTCCAAACATCTGGATGCTCAATGTTTCTCATTGGGAAAGGACTATGATAACTCCGTGTTCCAGAATAGTCAGTGACGAAAGATGCATCACTAAAGGGACCTTCCCACGACCGACTAGCGCTGCTGAGGGAACATAATTCTGAACCCCGATTGGCGGAAAGAAAGCTCAAATGACCAATGCAAATTAAGAGGCGGAGATTGTCGCCGAAATAAAGTGCGGAGATTTTTTTTTAGGGAGAGAGAAGAAACGAATTGCAGGCAGACTGTTGGACTACGCCCACGAGTTCGGAGTCCGAGAACTACCCCTGGAGTGGTCGTGTTGACTAACAACCTGTTAGTTCATGTGGGGTTGTTTCTCCGTATTGATGGAGAACTATGTTTCAAGATAAACCTTCGACTTCGACTGTTGTCTCCTATTACAGGTGTAAATAAGTATTTATTTAACCAAGATTAGAACAAGTTGTTCTTTTGGGCTGTGAAATAAAGAATTATCTGGAAAGTCTGCTTCGTTATTTGATCAGTCTAGATCAAGACATTACACTTTTTAAATTTCAAAAATGTATTCATTTTTGAAATTTAAATATGCAATCATATATAAATGTTAAATATGTCATTTTTTAAATCTTCTGAGTAAGTAGTTTTTTTTATTTGTGCATTTTTCATTTCTTACTACGATATTTATTAATGATTAACTTTAATTTTTGCAAGATATTAAGGTTATAAAGTTTTCTCTTTCCATCTTAAAAATACAATCACATCTCCGTACCTTTTCCAGATTTTATATTACTCTTGCATGCATCTTCAGTAGACATTTTATTTCCGAATGTCTAGTTACAATATTTTTAAAAAATTCTTTTATGTAGACGTTCACAGGGCCAGGTTATCAAATAGGCAGAGAAGGCAACTGTCTAAGGCCGTTTACAGCTTCTTGGGGTATCCAAGTTTGTTACTTTGTTTCTTATGGTGCAAAGACATTTCTTTTTATGAGACATTCTACTTGAACATATTTTAAATAAAGCAACATTCGTTTAAATTTTCGGATATGTTTTTAAAGACTTATTACAAATTTTCTGATTTCAGTGCTTGCATATCAGTGAAGTCCTGTTTGTTTTTCATTGGCTGACAGACTCCACAATTTTCTTCTATCATTAAGTAAAGCAAAAAGAACGTCTTCTTGGATCACAAAAGAAAGGGGAGGGGGAATTGCAACAATAATTCGGAAAATAATTCCACTGTCCCGTTCAAGGAGATGTTCGCTTCTGACGCTCCTTTCAAGGAGAGACAATGACCCCTTGGCCTTATGTCAAAGGGTTGACAATGTTTTGTACATTTCTGTGTTTATCGTTTTCTATCTGTCCTCATTTATTAAACTGCTTGTTTATACATCTGTCCTTGGTCGGAACTAAAATACTTTCATGTATAATAGTCTTAAATAAATAAATAAATAAAAAACATTATCTATACAATATTATAATACACATAATATTTTTTTCATGCCATGTTTTTGATTAAAATCAGGATTACAACTGAACCAGACGATTTAAAAAAAAAGTACCGATAAAATTCCTTATTTCAAAATAGCCCGCACGTATTTAATATTTTCTTAAATTTGGGGGAAAAAATGATGAAAATCGGAGAAAATCGAAAAGGAAAAAAAAATTGAATTTTAAGATGGTATCAAAATATTTCTTGTCGAATAATTTGCTCTGAAATTATTGTAGAAAAATTATGATATTTGGGTTTTATTTTCTAACTAATTGAATATTTCATTAAATTCAGACTTTGAAAAGTTAACAATATCCTTTCTCTTTTTTAAATAATAAGTACTCAAAATTTGATTTATTTCGGCCCGTTTCTTTAGAAGATCTATAGCATACATGAATAGCCTTAGTGGTCTTTAATTATATTAAGATTACAACTTTTCATTCCCTCCAATTATTAGCAATTTCTTTTTACTGAGGATTTGAAAATAGCCAATTTTTAAGCATCTTTTGATGAGTAGCGAACAAATAAATGCAATTTTTATAATTAAAAATGCACTTAAAAAATTATTTCTGAATGATTTAAAGCGAATTCATCAGTTGTACATGTTCACTATACATTTAAAGAATTAAAAAAAATCAACGTAATTTATAACACAATAATAGAAATATGAATAATAATAGAAAAAATGATGAAACAGCAAATACTAACATGCACTAAAAACAAATGATTGGCGCTTAACAGTTGCACATTTTAACCTTTTGAGCTGCTGTGCTTTTTTTCAAATTCCTACTATTAGCTCACACTCTCCCTATATATATTTATATATTTATATATCTTGTTTAAATTTTCAATCGTTAATTAAATACCTTTTATTCATCCACTCAAGTTCAAATACATTTTTTTAAACTTGCAGTGGATGACACGATGTTAATAGTTTTTTTCAAATATTAATGTTTGGTAGGTCCTTTTTATCTTTTTAAAAAATATGCGTTTTTTGATTTTCTTCAACATCAAAAATTCTAAAAGCCTTCTGCATGGCTCATTATAATTTTGAAGAATTACATATTATTTTTAAGTATTTCATGACAACTGTTTACGCGTTTTTGGTATCGTAACGTTAGAAAAATATATATAGTTCTGTAACTCAGAGTAGTCCATATTTTTTATATATATATCTTAACGTTATAAAAATACAAACATAAAAATATATAACTTTTCTGAGTGTCCTTTCTTCTCTTTAAAATGTGCGCCTTTCTAGTATAAATTCTTAAGAACTTTGTTCTGAAGAAGTGATAGTGCACTACTATAAAACAAACGGAGGAATTTCTTGTTTATACACTGGAAATATTAAACAGGCTTCCCTTTTTACATAGCCATGAAAAAGGGGGTTCAATTCAGCTGCCCTCATAAATTTATGTCCGAGGGAAATACAGTTGTAAAATCACCCTATCCCATTAGCTCCGATTGGTAAAATATCTCAAACTGCTACCAAGGCTTCAAGACAGCGTTCTTCAAGACCACGCCTACAGCAGCACTTCAAGTTATCCCTGGCTTGTCTCCACTTCACCTCTAGCTCCAGATGGATGCATTAATGGCTGAACTGGCTGAACTCCATGGAATTGTATATGATATGTCACACATTAACTCATACGAATATGAAAACTGAGTGACGAGTTGAACATCACATCCCTCTAAGCATCTCCAGACACTTCAAATTTCTTTGGGAGACGGTGGGTCACAGAATTTAGGACGTAGGATCTACACAGATGGATCAAAATCCTCAGAAGGAGTTGGGACTGCATTTTGTGTAATGCAGGAGGCAGTCACTACACACCAGTGGCAACCAGCCTGTTGAAAGAAAATACGGTCTTCCAGGCTGAACTACTGACACTCCATAGAGCAGTCAAATACGCAACCTCTCTCCCTTCATCAGATCCAATCACTATTTATGTCAACAATAAAGCAAGTATACAAGCATCAATTTCTGCTAAATCAATAACCATCAAGTAAGAGATATATTCTCTGTTCTTCTTGTGAATCCCTACATTAAAATCTCAGTGATCAAGGCAATGTAGGTTGTGACTGGAATGTAGCGGCGGACAAACCAGCCGAAACAGTGATTAGTGCGAATCAAGATCTGAATATGTCATATGAAGAGCATTCTTCAAACCGAGATGACGACAAAAAGAATGGGAAGAAGGCAAAACAGGCAGGTCCATATTCAACATAATACCTAAAATTTCTCTCCATGCGACCAACTGGAACAGAGCGGATGTCCTGTTCTTCACTGGACACGGCCCATTCCTGACATACCTAATATATTCCATCTGACTCTCCTTGCTGTAGCTATGGCGAGTCCAATTCACTATGCCACCGACTGCTTTTCTAACTCCACGATGACGCATGCAAAAGTCAGAAACAAGTTTCGGGGAAGATGGGAGAATTGCATTGAATACTCTTTCTCGCGGCAAGATCCACGCTATAATAAATCATATTCACAAATATCAAGACTTCATCAAGACCATAAAATAGCTCAGACCAACATGACACTCATCAAATTCAGCTTACATTATTTACTCATAATTGTTATACCCTATAGAAACATCGAACCATGTTCTCACAAAGGAAATCAAAACCACAGGACTCAGGCGGAAGCTACAGATTTTTGATTCCATAATGTTTGTTTATATTTTTATACATTTAGATGATTACAATGTTATTTATCAATCTTTACCTTCTTCCTTTCTCTTCAATTATTAAGCACTATGTAGATTAGCCACAGCTAACGGCCTCAAAAATGTAAAGAGGTTGCGTCTGTACATATCAACATTTCTTTGTAAGTTCAACCCATTGTCACCATTTATTTTTAGGTATTTTTGCTCCCTTCATTTAATTATTATTTCGCCAAAACATTAAATATAACTGTGCAGGTTGTGACACCAAGGTGATTCTCTGCGGAGATTCCTGGGTGATTTGTCGTTTCTTTCTTTTTCCCTCTTCTTTTCCTTCCATCTTGAGCTCATCCAATGGTTAGATAATTCAGTGTTACAGGCACCAGGGTCACAGGATGGCGTTATGTTAAGTCTGTGAACACGATGATTCAAAAACTCTTTGAGTTAGACTGTTGAAATTTGGTAAATTAAACTGCGATCGAATTTGCAGGTTACTATAAAATTTTGGAAGTAATCCTTTCTCAGGAATTCTATCAGATTTGCTGTTACAATATAAGTGAAGTATGTAATTGCAAAACGCTTAGTAAATATAATTGCTTCACAGGCTAAACATCTAAAATATAGATTCTTACCGCATTTTGAACCAAATCTGTCAAAGGGTTATCATCTGTCACTTTTTCATGCATTTAAATGCAATACCTCATAAGCAAAATGACTCAAATCAATGAATTACAGTATATTATCTTATGACTGTAATTGTAGTTTCATGTCAAATTTTAGCACCATTCAGTGGGCAAAAAGGTGTCCAAAATACATTTTCGCCTGATAGATACAATAAAAATATTATATTTACTTTAAGATCTATATTTCATAACTATTGTTCGCCAATGCCATGTAAAGCATTCGTGCCATTCCCAAGGATTCAGCTTTATGTGTGTGTGGGGGGGGGGAGAGGAATAAGACCTTATTTGGAGAGTAGGCGATAAATTTGGGGAAGAACAATCTTGCTTTTTTTCTCTGAAAAATTGACCATTATAATATCATTAAATTAGTAGAACAATGCTTTTAGAATAGAACTTTTTGTCGGTCAATGGATTCGAATAGACAGAAAAGTGTATTTAAAATCATTCTTCGACAACTTTTTAAAATTATGTCGAATCTTCTAAAAAATGGCACAGATTATCGGGTTGAAAATTTTCTACGTATCCCTTACAGTGTAAAACATACTGAAGTGGAATTTCAAAAATATCATTTCAAAAATAATTCCAGAGTTCTGTGCAAAAGGAGGATTGCGCATGCGCTGAAAGAGGACAATAGCAAATTCTTGTCCCGACTTGACAAGTACAGTACACTCCCGATTATCCGCGGAATTGGATGGCGTGGCCGCCGCGGATAACAAAAATCTCGGATAATCCGAAAAAAGCTAAAAACGGGTATAGCAAAAGAGAAAATAGTCATTCCAACTTTGAAAAATCGTTTTATGTACAATAAAACGTAAAATAAACAGCAGGAAATGTTTAACTAACGCTTATATTTTAGTATATCACTCAAAACTAACCTAAAATGCATTTTGTTAATGAAAACAGAAAAGTGCTTTGTACTTGAGAGGCGTCAAGAATACACAGAAAAATTAATACATATGTACTGTTTTAATACTGTAATGTATTATGTAATTGCAAAAGCATAACTGTAAAACTGCACCTTTTTAAAGAAATCAGTAAAAAAAAAAAAAACTGTGTGGCAGGCGCGGATAATCGGGAGTCTACTGTACTTGCTACTGTACTGTTTCTGCACATGCGTGTTCTTACTGGATGGATTTTAGCTGACTGAATGTCAGTCCTACTTGAATGTTCGACGGCTCATTCTAGAGTTTTTTTTCTGAACCTATAGTTTTTCTGTTTACTTTTACCTTCAGATTGATGTAAAAGTAAACAGAAAAATGCAAAAGAGATCTTTCAGCTTCCTTCCCTTCAAATTCCTTATCTGATCTGATAACTGAGAGAAAATATTGTGGGCCATTTTGGATGGCCAATCCAACAACTTAAAGCAATAATGTAGATGCTGTGCATTTTTTTTTTATATATATTTTGATACTTTTCATAAGATTTGGATTAGACTAATTAATAAAAATCTGAACAATCGGCGTTGATATTTGATTAGCTTTCGCTTGATCAAATTCCTATTTATGTTGAGATTGATTGATTTTTCAACTTTTTGTTATCTTTTTTTTTTTTTTTTGATGGCAATAACTTGTATTATTCTATTTTTCATTTTTTTTTTAAATGACCGCATTATGTTTTTTTTTTTTTTTTGTCTTCATTCAAATCGTTTTGTTTTTAGTGCAAAATTCGTACTAAAATACAGACGAATAAAATTTTTTCTAAGAAAGATTAGCTAACTTAGACAGAGCAGGTTTTTGAGTGGAATATATACGATATAATACATGCTAATTATTATGCGGAAAAGAACAGAGGTATCCATTAATTCACGAAAAAAACAGCAGCAATTATACGACAGTTGTATTTATAATTATTCAGGACACGAAATTTCCGAGTGTGTCTAAAACATAGTCAGTCCAAAAGCTTCATTCGGCTTGATGTCAAGTTTCTGAAACAAAAACTGAATTGCAATAATTTACTGTACTGATTTTTTTGTAATAATTTACTGTACTGATTTTTTTGTAATAATTTACTGTACCATTTTAAACATTTTTGTTTGCAAAATTTTATAAAAAAATATTCTTTATATTCATGGCTTTTTTCAAAAAATCCAATAGAGTTGCCTTTCTTAATTTTTGGAAAGTTCAGCGTTTTTCTCTACAAAAATTATCTACAACAAATTTTCATAAGATTATGACTCTATTTTCATAAAAAGTTGGTTTAGAAATCCTTTGTATAAAAAGCTTCTAACAGCATGAGCTGCAATTTTCCTTTATTATTAAAGTAAATGTTTTATTTTGAGAGGGACTAATTCAATTGATTAGATTTTTGAAATAGTTTGCTTTCTTTCTTTCTCATTTTTATATTAGATTTATTTCTAAAATTGAAGAGCGTTGTTATTAAATTTAATAAACCTTCAACAGTTTTTGAAAAAAAAAAAAAATTCAAAACGAATCGGTCTTCTTAATGACAAATATATCAGTGATATATAAATAAAAATTCTTAAATGAATTTTAGAGGTTTTGATTGAAAAGAATATTTTTCGGATCAATTAATACTAAAACTAATTTATTACCAATCTTTTCATCTGAAATATATAAACGAACATTTTGCGGTTTATTAATAAAATATAATGAAATTCATTTGAAGATTTTTTTTGCTCGGAAAATTGTAATTGATTTTTCAGAATATTCAAACGAATAATTTTCTGATCAGTAATCTGAAATTTGAAGATTCAATTGTTGAAAAATCTTTCAACAAACAAACAAAAATAATGATAATAATAATCATAATTTTTTTCAAGTCTGAAAAATTGCTCTATTAGAATTTAATTATTTCTATCTAGAACAAGTAAACTATCAAAAATGTTATTTCTTAATAATCGATAAAGCCTTTTTTTAAAAGGCTGTTCGTTGGTAGATAAAATTATTAACATGTATAAAACTTTCATACGCAAAATAAAATGGCAATGGATAATCAACTTAATGGCAGAATCTATAATTTCAGTCTGTTTGAAAAATGTATTTGAAATTGGGCTAAAAGGGTTTGTAAGATTTTTAATGCTACAATAATTCTGATTTATATTTTGAATAGCTTTATTTTTTTTTTTTTTTAATGCGTGGAAAATATTTTCCTGGAAGAAGAATGAATCAAAAAATTATTCTATTACAAGCATTTCGAAATACTGAAATTCTGAATCTATCAACTTGTAAATAATCCGAAAAAGAGATTCATCATCATCATTCAAGATTCTTTTCATTAAATATGATATTAACTAAAGAAAGACTTCAAACATTTTTTTTTCTCCCTTTCCTTGTTTACATGTGATAATTTTGTTTACCAGATTTTCAATTAAAAGTAGAGGAAATACAATTTCCATGATTTCTTTCCTGTTTTATCCAATTGCATATCAAAAATATGCAATCTGTATTTTGCTTTTAAACTTCGTGACCTTATTTTCGAATATAAGACATTTTAGAATTATATTAATTTAAATTGCAGTTTGCAAATGTATGAATTTAATTTTTAGTTAAAATCATAAGATACAGAATTAAATTTATTTTGCTTGGAATTATTTAAATAATCGTTTGGCATGTAATAATTTGAACGGTTTTCCTTATTCTGCTTTTCTTATTTTAATGTGTGTGTTTTCAATAA
This sequence comes from Argiope bruennichi, assembly GCF_947563725.1. Taxonomy (NCBI): domain Eukaryota; kingdom Metazoa; phylum Arthropoda; class Arachnida; order Araneae; family Araneidae; genus Argiope; species Argiope bruennichi. The sequence goes on along the minus strand of NC_079159.1, from coordinate 30,682,458 downwards.
TTTTAAGTCTATTTAGTCACAAGCTACATGAAAGTGAAATATGTATATTTCGGTGCATTCAGGAGTGCTCTCACCAAAATTCCTGTATCATAAATAACATTTGGAATTTTTTTAAAATGTCAAATCATTTTATTAGTATGAAATGGGAAGTGAATATATGTATATTAAAGAATTTTAACCCTATTTGGACCATACATTTCAAGAAAGCGAAACATGTATTTTTTAGAATATTTCACCGTAATGTTAAATATCTGTTTCTCTTTCTAAAAATTGTGAAATTTCATATGAAGCATCTCGGAAATTGCTTGGTAATGGTAACTATCGATTAATTTTGTTAGATGTAGATCAATCAAAATATTCTACAAAATTTCGCTAAACAGTTCTTACTTAATTTATAAAAAGAAACCAGCGGAAGTAATCACCCCAAAACTTATTCGCATACCTTCCAATAAATCTTTTATCAATCTCTTCAGCATAAAATTGTGGAGATAAGAGTAAGACCGTGATTGCCTTGCATGGCATTAGCAAACTGTAGTTACGAAATATTGATGGGTAGTTCAACCCTCTTTTTCGCCAAGTTGGCGATAACGCGCCAAAGCTAACCCCCGTTTTCTCCAGTCTAGGACTCCTGCGAAAAACATGGCGTAAGTTCTTAGGAATAAATTTTTCATTTTTACTATCAATCATGTAATTCTTTGCGATATTTTTGGCTATTAATCCCTGGCATTAAAAAATGGATAACCAAAAAATAGAATATGTTTTTTATACGCCCTGTTTCCCACCGACTGAAGCTAAAATATGATATAGAACTAGAATTATAATCGCAAAATTGCTTACCAAATTTGATATGCTTAGTCATTACGTTTTGAGTTGCTGGGTTTACATGCTTCTGAAAGTACAGCCTATAAAGAGTCAATTTTTGAAGGATTTGGTTCAAAATTTGATAGGTTTAACATCTGAAATATGGATACCTGTGTACCAAATTTTATTCATTTAGTCGCCTTCGCTTTGCAGTTATCTGTGTACCAAACTATATTCAAACTATATTTATTTTCTTAAACCAAGTGTACCAAACTATATTCATTTAATCACCTTCTCTTTGCAGTTATCAAATTAATGTCTATTCGGACAGCGGATAAAACCGACCTCCTCTGAATGGATTTTTGCTTAAAATTTGATAGAAATTCAGCTATTTTGTATAAATAACTCGTAGCAAATTTCATCAATATAGCTCTAAGCGTTTTTGAGTTATCTTAGCTGAAGAGAGACGGATACAGTCATAATAATAAAAATGTGTTTTTCGAAATCTGGAAGATCTAATTCATAAAAATCTCGAGTTCGAATTTTTTGGCAATTAGAGTGCTTTCTATATACTTTGATTTTTTTTAATTTTATTTTTTTGTTTACAATTATTTTTACTTTATTTAGTTAATATTAATTACTATAACTTGTGAAATTAAACGTTTACAGAAAAATTAAACCATATTTTTTCGGAGAAAGAAGAAATCGGAAAAAAAACCCCCCTTCTTCCAGTGTAAGCATTCTTTCTGTGAAACTCCGAAAATTCTATTAGAGTCAAATAAATAAAATGTATAATGAAAATTGATGCAATTTAATATTTTTATTAAATTTGTTTGCAAATTGCCACTGTGACTTTTTTTCTAATAAAAGTTATTAACTAAAAAATTTGTAAAAAGTTAGATAATAATCAAATAACAATAAAAAGAAATCAAACGCCAACTACTCTTACTTTTCGAATGACAAAGGGCACAGTTTAGATAATGTTAAAATTAATGACTGTTTCGCGCGAGTTAGTGACTCAGTGATATCTAGTCTTATCGCACATATTTTAATGATTCTTAAAAGTACAATTCTGGTACAAACGGCAGACCTTTCAATGACACAATTATTCACATTCTAGACGTGTTCTATTTCTTAATTCTTTGTTTATTGCACATTTATCTTCATTAGACAAATTAATCCAGACATTTTCTATAAGAGAGAGCATTTAGAATTTGAGAATCGAAATTTCTGCAATGTTTACAGATATTTAACAAAGCCGTCTGAATCACTGGCTATCCAAAGGGCAAGATAAACGAATTTCGAAATGCACGTGTTACTTTTTAACTGCTGAAATCGAGCATTTGAAAATTCGGTAAATACGGAATATTATTTCATTTCTAACCTTACAAAGGTTATTTTGTAGGTTACCTGCATAATCCGCAGATAACCAACTAGACACTCGATAAAGAGAAAATATTTAAACATTAAAATAAATCTTTATAATATTCAATCTAAAATAATAGTCTTTGATCAAATAATGACACTGTTTCTGCTTACTTAAATCAATACTCAAATGATGGAGTAATATTGAGTACAGCTAACAGAAAAACTTTGGCGGTCAGCTGGTTTGTCGAAAATATTTCTTTCAAATCTTTTATGCATACCTTGATGTTTGTGATTCTCTCAATAAAGTTCAGAGTGGTCAGTTTTTCATGTATTATTATAATTAAATTAATGAATTAACAATAAAAAATGAAAAAATTATGTGTCTGTATTAATCTAGCCAAAACACGAACGACAGCTTTGATTACATAAGTCTGCATTTCAATGTTCGAGAAATTACCTAGGCAGGGTGTATGAAACTCTTGTTTTATAAATGATTCCGAACTATTACAGAGCAAATAATTCATGTTACCGATATAAAATGGACATTAAGATTTTCCAAATTTAATGGAATTTCTCCAAAGTAACATTTTTCCTATTAATATTTATTTATAAAAAGTATTGTTACGAATCTGTGAGGCGGCTTCCCAGCATAGTTGGTTCCATAGGATGTCCCGGAGTTTGGCGACCATTTGGCGACTTTGGCGCCAAAATAGATTATACCCGAAACATCGAGAATTTTCCCGAACCGTCCAGTAGGAACCGAGATATGCCTCGAACGTTCCTGATTGGTTCAAAGGTTCCTAGCTCCGCCTCCTGAGACCTATAAAAGGAGCTGCAGCTGCCGGGGAGGAGTGGTGAACCAGTGGTGAATGGAAGAGAAGTCGGAAGCGACAGAGCAGAGCAGAGTAGTGGTGAGTCGAGTGGTGAATTGAGTTGTCGGAAGCGACAGAAAAGAGTGGTCGTGCACCGGTGGAGTCGAAGAGTAGTCGGAACCGACCTTCCAGAGATAAGCGGAGCAGCGACGGAGTGAAGCTAGTGCTGAACTAAGCTGCGTGCTACTGGCTGTAGTAGAGTTTTGTATGCTGCACGTCTCGGCTGAAGATAATCGTCTTCTGTGCTGTATATAGTTGTCATCTTTGTGCTGTCCTGTGTGTCTTCGTGTGAATAAACGTCGTTGTTTTATTTTCTACTGCTGATTGAGTGTTCTCCACACCATATAACTCCCACTATCCAAACGAACCCGGAAATTTCGTAACAGTATCATTCTTAAAAAATGCACACATATTCTTCATAAAAACATTACGGGTATTAAATGTAGGTATATACTTCTAGTAGGAAAAAAATGCACTAAATTATGTGATAAATTAAATTTTTTTTTGTTTATGTCAGTAAATGTATTACTTGAAAAAAATTCAAATGCCTCAATTTTGGAAAATTCCTCTGTTCTATTAATCATATTTAGTAAAATATTTCTAATAAAATGACATTTTTAATAAAAGAGTTTCACTCTTATCAGGCTAAAACTGACCGAGTTATGAAACTTTGAATATCGTTATTTTAGGCCAATCAACGGCCGAGTTGAAGAGATAATTTACATTGATTAAAGTATCTTTCTCAGTGCTGTCATTGAAATGGTCTAACTGTTGCAGTGAAAACCCGAAATCAATCAAAACGCGAATTAACTAGGGAAAACGCGTTCTAACTGACAGCGTTAGGGAGAACCAGAATTCACTAGGTAAAACGCGTTCTAACTAACAACACTAGGGAAAATCCGTTTTATTAGTGTTTTGAATGATTTGTTAGACAATATAATTTAATCCAAACTTATTGTATTAAACTATACTTACTAATACAGTGTTTAAGGAACGGACCTATCTTTGAAGAAAAAGTACTTTACTTGAATATTGTTTAATTAGTACAGTTATTACAAATTACATTTCGACATAGCAAACTGCTGACACTTAGAATTGCAAAGAGAACCCTTTTTCATACAGAAACAATCTTTGAATATCTTTGAAGAACAATCATTTTCACAAGAACAGCGGGCGAACTGTTACCCAAGTAGTACAGTTCCTTTTCTTGTTGCTGTTCTCGGCGAAATGTCCTGATTCGGTATTCGTTCTTGAGTCAAGAAAATTTGCGGCGATACATCGAATTGAGATCTCAAAATCAGTGAATACATTAAATTTTTGCATCAAACTTGTACTCTAGTTAGCTGTAGTCTACTGCATAAATATAAAGTTAATATAAGCAATAACCATATATTTATTGAATAAATACTGAACTAATTAAGTTTAAATATCAATTATCTTTCGTGCTAATTTTGTAAAGGCCATCTTAATTTTTTTCTAGCACTTCACTGATGAGATTTCGCAAATCAGCTTTTACTCTATCCACTTCTGGAATTGGAACAACGACATTACCTCAAATATAAAACTCAGGATGTGTTGCATTGGAGATCTTTTTCATTCATTTGGCTTGCTTTGTTAATGTTTCTTTGGCTTCCTTTCTAATTAGAAAAATGTTGGCCAACTTACTAGCAGGCATATGCACCCCTGATTATGCTTATTCAGTTTCTTGCTCTTCTGCATTCATGTCCTCGAAAATTTTCTGAAGTTCATTTTCGTCTTCGATATTTTTATAATATCTGATTGTGGTTGTTATTCCAACTCTTGGTTCAATCCCAAACATAAACTAATATGGTAATTGTTTAATTCCTGAATGTAGAGATCTGCTTTTTATGAATTGCACAAAACGAAGACTATTGGGCCATTTTGTTGTTTGATTATCCTTCATCCATGAAGCCAATATATTTTCTATGTCTTGGTTGGCCCTCTCAACCGAACCCTGCGACTGGCTGTGCCGAGGTTTCCCATGAACAATCTTCAATTTTGGCCAATACGAACATAACTGCTCTTTAACGGAATTTACAAACTCTCTTCCATTATTAGATTGCAGTATACAAAGAGCCCCTAATATCAAAAAGATATCAAGTACTTGGAAAGCAACCTCTTCCGCTCTTTTACTCTGAAGTGTGGTAGTAACACAAACTTTGTTAAATGTTCCTGATAAACCATAATAAACTTAAATTCATTATCTGCTTGAGATTGCATGTCAATCAAATCCACTTGGCACCGATTATTCCTTTCTGAATGAATAATAAGTTTAGAAACCAAGCCTTTCCTTTTTTGTGTATATATATATATATATATATATATTTTCTTTTGACATGTTTTACACATCAATACAAATTTTGTATCATATCAGTAGTTATGCTAGCAAATTTTCTTGAATTTTCAATTTTAAATCTGTCTCTGACTCCATGTCCTATCAATCCACGTGCAAATTCGATAGCATCAAAAATTTCTTCACCTGGTAAATAATATTTTATAGGCACATTTGAAGAAACCAACTTTCTTACTCCCCTGATTTCAAGAATATCAAATATTTTTGATCTGCAGTACTGAACATAAGCAGACGATGATAGATTATTAAGATGACACCACAGGAGGGAGGTGTAACAGCGCTGCAAGAGAGAAGAGCAGGGTGATTATTCTAACAGAGCATTAATTAAGATGAGTTTCTTTTCTTCTTTTGTCTTAGCCACTTTGATCTTTTTCGCCGCATTGAGAAGGCCTGGAAATTCCGCCAGCATAGACTTGATTTCTCTTAGAGAATCCAATAGATCTTGAATAGGCATGTTCTCAGGGGTGATTGGGTTTCCTTGTTTGCGTGGGTCAGGAGCGATCGATCGATTGAGGATTACTGAACTTGTTTTTTGCAGCATCTGCGTAGGATTTTCTTAGCTCTGGATTAATTTTGGTCACTGGGTAGGATTTGCATCCACGCCAAGAGGCGAGGTGTCCAGCTTGGTGGCAGTTGATACAAACAGGTTCTTCTATCTTTTCTTTTATGTCACATCTATTTGTAGGGTGCTTGCCGTTGCATTTGATGCATCTGGGAGTGCATTTACAGTTTCTTGCATTATGATAAAAACCAGCACAGTTGTAGCACATCGTGGCTGTGTTTCTTTTTCTGTAGGTTTCAACTCTGATCTTTAGAAAGGCTATTGATTTCAGGTTGTAGATATCTTGAACAGATTCAGTCCTTTTTAGTTCAACCAAGAAAATTGGGTAGAGGGTTTTCTAACGATAATTTCTCAGCTGGGAGATTCTTAATGGGTGGAAATTCCTTTCTCTAAGTTCTTCATTAATGACACTACTTTCCATGTTGACTGGGAGTCCCTTGATGATGATTTTAAGTAGGGGGTCTTCAAAAGGTTCAGAGAGAATATATTCTTGATTCTTTTCATCTAGGAGGGTGAGAATCTTATCTCTTTCTTCTTTGGCATATGGCGGGATTTGAATAAAGTTATTTCTGAAGGTGTTGACGGTTCTTGGGAATTCTCGGGAGATTTCTTGCAGTATAATGCTGTAGTTTTCGGATATTTTCAGATTGATGGCTGGGATTTTTGACTTTTTGGGATCTTCAGAGTGTGTGATTTCTTGCTTTTTATCGTCTTCCAAAAGGGCGTATTTATTCGCAGTCTCAATATCAGGTTCATTAGTTGTAGAGAGAGTTCTCTTCGCTGTTTTCCTTGGGGATACTGGTATGAAGTCGTCGACATTCATATCTTCATCGGGTTGTGTGGCATCTGTGCTCTTCTGTGGAGTTTTTTCGGGTGATGAGTCCACGGAAACAACGGATTTGGTGGTTGGTCTAGGAGCAGGCTGGTCTGGGTCATTCCTTGGTCCTTGATGTTGATTTACTGCCAAGATTCGGAGCCTTTCGTAGAGTTCATTAAGCTCTTGTTGGGCTTTTTTCTCTAGGGTGGCCAATTCCCTGCTGTTGGGTTCTTTCTTATCATGTAGCGGACTTTTGTTACTTTCTTCTTCCCATGAAATATAGCATCTTTGCATCTCTTTATTTCGTCGCTTTTGGCAATTGGATCCATGTTGTCGAGGTCCATAACGTCTGCACAACGACTCACTTCTTCCTTCACGACTCGACTACTCTTCTCTGGCAGCTGCGTCTGCCTCCTTTTATAGGTCTCAGGAGGCGAGGCTAGAAGTCTCTCAACCAATCAGGAACGTTTGAGGCGCATCTCGGCTCCTAATGGACGGATCGGGCAAATTCTCGATGTTTCGGGTATAATCTATTTTTGCGCCAAAGTCGCCAAATTCTTCGCCAAGTCGCCAAATGGTCGCCAAGTTCTGAGACCTCCTATGGAACCAACTATGCTAGGAAGCAGCTTCACAGATTCGTAACAATATATAAAAAATTGTAATTGTCCAAGAAATTTATTTTATTTATTTTTTAGAAATATTTTTTATATTCAATGTTAATGCTTTTTAGCGCAAAGAGCATTAAAATTTTCTTTACTCATTTTAAATATATCAGCAGCACAAACACGTTCGGGATGAATAAAGCTAGACGACTTCACTTGCTTTGAAAATTTCATAAGCAAGAGATCTAGAATATATAGTTTTAACTAGACAACACTTGAAATAACTAGAGAAAACGGGTTTTCCCTAGCGTTGTCAGGTAGAACGCGTTTCCGAGATACATGAAATAAATTTATATACTATATACAAGAATTGCTCTTTTAAAGTTGTAAGCTAAGATTAGAATCCTTTTTTATTTAAAATATTTTCTAATTGTAATCAGACAGTGTCAAGAATATTTTATTAAATATATCTAATAAAAACAGGAAACTGTACGTAATTTTCTCAGCACTTTATTGATTCAAATAACGTAAAATATATTTTATTTTAGCATTTTATTTATAGCATTGTTCCAATTGGAGCTATATCTCTATTTCTGATGGTTTAGAAATTTGTTACAAATAGAGTGAACATCGAATGCATTTCTCCGTGTATAAGTCGAATTCAGATTTCGAATTCAGTTATTATTTTATCTAGAATAACATAAATTCACTGCAAGCATACTAAATTTGTCATTGTTTTGTCTGTTTCCAGCGAAGACAGGTGAAAGCAAAAGTAATTTATGTAGATTGAAGTAGAAGTACTTATTATTGTTTCACCATCTTCGATAATAAGGGATTTTTAGGTGGGGAATTTTAGCTGGACCTTGCACAGCTTATGGAATACGAATTAAAATAATTTTCAGCTGTATATACTTATTAATTGCTTTGTAATTGAGTTTAGAATTTTTACACCATCATTATTTATATCAAACTTGCACGAAGAACTTTGAATGGAATCTAATATTATTTGCGCAGACGATAATTTTAAGAATTATTAAGAATTAATTTTAAGAAAATGGAAATTATTTGATATTAATATCATATTCAAAATTCCTTTGAAATAAAAAAAAAGTTCTAATTCTTTTTACAAAATGCCACTTGAGTACAAAAAAAAAAAAAAAAAAATCAACATTAAAGATAAGAAAGATAAAAGATGAGCTGAAGAAAAAGCTTTTTATATTCTTATTGTAATGTATACAAAGGAAAAGTATTGTTATTGGCAAATTTTGCTTCATAGCGTAATTTTCTATCAAGATTTTGAAGATATTCCACGTCTTATATAACCTTCAGCTCGAAAAATACATTGTAGCAACTATGTTTATTCATAAACGATATCCAGGGGGGGGGGAGAACAAGACGAATGAAATTGATGCATAGTCTTTTGATCAAAAAGCGGCATTCTACATCAGTCTGTTCATCCGTTCGTATGCATGTGTTCGTATGTCTGTTCATCCATCCGTATAATGAGAAATACATTAAGGTAGATGGGTAAAATTTGATGTATAGTTATCAAAAGTATTATAAATTTTTATCATATTTTGGACCAAATCTGTCAACGGATTCGATATTTGTAAGTCATTCTTTACATTATTGATACACTAATTAATTAAATATAATATATTACATTACTTGAGAGTTCAAAATTCAGCAAGTTGAATGGATTTTTATTTCAATGTTTTGGATCTTTGTCAAATTTTGGACCAAATATATCAAAAATCAAATCATTCTATTTGCAATCTTGGGTTTATTTAATGTATAATTAAGTTAAACACAACATTCTGCATTTTGTAAAAATGAAAGAAAAAGAGTATCAGAACGTCTAGAGAAAAAACATTCTATTCAAGATCTAGAGGGGGGGGGGGCAGGATCTGGAGGTCCTGGCTCCAAGTCAATTGAAGTTTTATTTTTCCCTAAATAATATCGGAAGTTTTATCTTCAAAGACATTTTAACATCAATTTTAAATGTAAAAAAATAATAAGAAATTAAATTTTTCAGTAAAACCAATTTTATTTTCGTACAATTTTTAAATAATTTTGATCAATTAAAAATATTTTTAATACTATTTTTCATTCTATAATTATTGGATACTGTGCGATACCCCGACCTAGCCATAGGCCATGTGGGAAACTTGATGGAGCCGTCGAAGAGCAATCCCACCTAGCATGAAGGAACAAGCTACATTTGATGACATGCAGCAATAAAGGACCCTTGCAAACAATAAATGACCCTCTAGAGAAAACGCACATCGGTACAAAAGAAGAATAGAAAAAAAAATTACATTTTACATTACATACTAAGTTGTAAAACATTAAAAATGCATCAAATACATTAAATGAGTTAACTTTTTATATTAGGATATTGCTAAATATAAAAGATTTTACAAAATGTCCCTAATAGAGGATTTAATTACTGGAATTTTTATGAGTTCTTTGACTTCAAGAGACATTCAATTTTTTGGCCATCATTTTAACCAAGCTATGAGGCTATTAAGCAAATTTTTATATGCATGCTATCTATATAATTAGGAGTAACTTTTTAAAAGCAATATAAAGGCAGGTTAATTAACCCGGCAACATTGCCGCACAATCTTGGTTCAGATTAGAATTTAGAATCTTCTTAGTTTTTTTTTCTTTTTGAAATCGGGTCTTATTTTAAGTTAGAAAGCAGATGATTGTATACAATCATCTAAGCAATGATCTTATGGGCAATCATCTGCTTTAACACGAGAGAATGACAAAATTCTCAGAAAACAAAAAGTAAATGGATACCATAAATTCCATTTACAACGACAAACTGCACTATCTCCAGAAATCAAACTGTAATATGCATTTAACACTTTTTATGCGTTGTTTATTTTATCATAGCATATTTAATGTTTTTTAATCTCATAATTTATATTTTTTCTATTCTCTGATAGTTTAGGGATAACGGGGAAATTTATATATAAATATTTTTGAAATTCACCTTTACACTTCATTAAAATGTACGAAAGCAAAAATTGTTTCGTTTAATAATAAACTATATGACATCAGACGGAGTAGTGTTCCCGTAACTTTCTTGTACACTTTGTAGAAAAGGTGTTATTTATCCTTGATCATAAGGCAAAATCATGACTTTTGTTTTGTTTTGTTTTCTTTTTCAAATTCCCGTACATGAAAGTTGGAAGCCTTTTAATTTAGTAAAGGAAACTGAATATGCATTTTGGATGATTTTTTTTCTCAACTGATTGTCCAAAATGTGACTCTAAACCACAATTTTACTAACAAGAGCACATACCAAATTTCATTTTTTACTAAGTAACTAGGTTTTTATATTTACTACGAAAGTACGACCCCCCCCCCCCGGGGGCACCTCGAAATGAGGATGAGATGCTTCCGGCATGTTGGTTGGATCTCGCCACCCTGGAGGGTACACTAATAGGTAGGGGATCTGACTCCTCCCATCGATGACGGGACATACTTCCTTCGGGAAGGGTTGTACCGTGGCCGGTGATGGCCCTTAGGACTCAACCATAGTTCCCGCCAGTGTTGCTGTTGCGACGGTCCGGTCATTCAGCTTTATGGTTTAAATCCGTGTGCCTTCGTGGCCTGTCGGAGAGTCAGTTGGTTGACTTACTACGAAAGTACTAACCAAAAGATGGTCTTTTTGACAAATTTGTTTCAAATTTGATATCGTATTTACATGTACATGGGCAACGAGACTAATGAACTTCTCGTGAAAAGAATTTTGTTCAAAATTATATTTAAAGACCAACCACCTAATTTCGCTTATCTTCCTCAAAGCGGTTTTGAGTTATCGTTTTCATAGACTGACATAATATTAAAAATGCGTTTCTTGTGACATGGAGATTTATTAAAAAAAATTCAAGTTCGAATTTTTAAAATCTAATACAGCAGTTTCATTATGCATGCATTGAATAAGAGAAAATAAAAAGATAAAAATTCGAATAAGCAAGTAATTTAGGAAAAATAATGTAATTCTGTGAAGAATGTTCTAACAAGTATATAGAAGCTCATGGAAAACATATTATCAGTTGGTTTATCATATAAAGTATGCTATCAGTTGGCAGCTGGGCAAAGTATGTTATCAGTTGAGTAAAATATGTTATCATTTGGTTTACTATAAAATCTGGTTTGACTGGTTCTCTTTCAGTTGTCAGGTAACTCTTAGTCATTGCAAATTTAATATTTTCTCCATCTTCATAATGCATATATCATTAAAAACATTTAATCATAGAAAGGAAAATATCACTAAGTTTACTTTTTTATGCCATGTACAATATTAAGGAAATCGTTTCAAATTGAGTATTTTTTCCAACTTCATAAAGGTGTATATCATTAAAATAATAATTAATTGTAGAAAGGAAAATATTTCACTAAATTTACTTTTTTATGGCATGTACAGTATTAAGGAAAGATCTAGGCTAATAATAAAAATGAATGTTTATATCCTTGTTAGTATATCATTGTGTGTGTATAGAAGCGCTGTATAGAACAGATCATTAGATCTAGCTCTACAAAATTAGATTTACTTTGGAAAATACAATTGTGCACCTCTGAGTTTTTTTTTTTTTTTTTTTTTTTTTTAAATTTTAATGTAAAACTAAGCGACTAAATTTCATTACAGACACCTGCTAAAAATTACACTTTTCTGGGCTTAGTTTGCAGTGAAACTTAACATAAACTTTTATCAGTTAACATGTTGCCGTTATGTTGATTTTTCTTAATCACGTTTAACATGCTCGTGCAGGTTAAAGTTTATTATTATTTACTCGTGTACGAAGTACATCGAACTTATTGTAATCTACAAAAAATTCAAACTCGACATTTTGACAAATCTTTACGTTTTAAGCCTGCTTGGTTTCGAAAAACATAATTGAGACATTTTGTCAAACTGTCTGTGACAAAGATAATTTAAAAACGTTTTAAGCCAGACGAATGAGATTTATTATATGGGCTTTACACCAAATTTGTAGATTTCCATTCAGAGTTAAGTCAAATTCAGCGAAAGTCTATCTGTCCAGTTGTTCCAAATATAAGTTAACACGATAATTAGAAAATGAAGAGAGCTAGATGGATAAAATTTGGTACACAGATTTAATATCTAAAATGAAATACCTATCGAATTTGGAACCAAGTCTTTCAAGGTGTTGACTCTCTGTCGGTTTATATTGTCGCAAGCATGCAAACGTTATAAAAACACAAATTAAATGTATCAAATATAGTATCAATATTTCAATCGTTGAAAAGAAAACGTATCTGAAATATATATTCGATTTTCGGGTACAAGAAAACTCATGCCAGGAATTAATCGCCAAAAGTAAAATAAGCCTGCCAAATATCAGACGATAAATTTAGTAAAAATGTTAAATTCACGCCAAAGCTTAGTATTTCTTAACTATTTTTCGCCACTGCCAGACAAGACATTGGCCCTATCCAAATGCTAGGTGAAAGAGATAAGACATTTATTAAAATATGCCTAGAGAGTTTTGGAAAAACAACTTCCATGGGTTATTATTTATGTTGGAAAATAAGCGTAAAATAATTTTCAGCTTACGACAGTGCATTCCCGATACATTATCGTATGACTCTGTAATAATGGTCTTATCTCCCTGTACCCGCATAAAATTGTGGACCTTGGATAAGGCCACGAATGCCTTACCAGGGCATTGACGAACAATAGTTTCGAAATATAGATCTTTGGCAGGGATGTAACATTTTTACTGAAGTTATCGTGAGAATGTTTCTTGGGCGGTTTTTAATTAACTCATTGAAATCAAAATTTGACGCGGAACTGCAGTTGTAATCATAAAATCACGTACCGGATTTCATTGATTTAAGATATCCGACTAGATTCGGAGGGGATTGAAAAAAACAAAACAGATATTTTACTGTTTATACATTGTTGTTTTTTTTATTAAAATAAGGAAAAAAATGATGAATAAAAGTGGAATTGTTTAAATATATACAAAGCTTTTGAAGAAAAAAGCATATTTCGATGTAAATTATAGCATTTATTTATAAAAGCTAGGATTGTTCTAGGGAAAAAAATTGTGAGTTTTTCATTTTTCTTTGCAATATTATATGTGTAACATATCTCAGAGTGTAACTAACCATTATCTAAGAATTACATTAAAAAATAAAATTTTTGTAATATAAGAAATTTTTTTCAACAATATTTACATTAAGCAATCATAAATCTATTTCTAGAGCTTTCAACATCAAATCCATAATTTATTACATTTTGCATAATATAACGAGCACTTTAAATTTCATTAAGATATTCTGATTTTTTTTTTTTTTTTTTTTGAGATATGACGATATTCAAAAAACTAACTCGCAGTAGAATTATGAAAAAACTCGTTCGTCAAAATACGTATTTAAATGCTTATAAATAAGCATGATATACATGTCAATAGTTTGTTATAACTTCGCTTTTGATTGATATAGAGACAAGGTATCACTGGAAACAGAAACGTACCCATCCTTTTGGAACTTCAAAAATAAATTAATTAATAAATTAAAAAAAAAAGATACGGATTTTCATCTAAATTCATGTTTTCAATCTTGTCGGATGCCTTAAGATATTTCATTTTTGTGTTACTATGTTCAGATGCATGAGAAAGAATAATTCGTTAAAGGTCAACCTTTTTATAGAATTGGTTAAAAATTTATAAAGAATCTATGTTTTAAATGCTAATTCTGTATGCCAAATTTTATCTGTTTAGTTTGTTACGTTTTGTAGTTTACTTGAACTTGAAAATCCAAACAGACACATTTCCTGTGATAGATTTCATTCAAAATATTATAGAAATCTCTAAATTAAGTTGTAATCTCATATACCAAATTTCATCTTTCTAGTTCAAAGCATCATTAAATTATCGTGTTCATAGACATAACGGGCGCAAAGCAAAAATGTGTTTGTTAAACTGAGAGAGATCTCAAAAGAGGAGATTCGGGAAAATCTCGACTTTCTTGCATTTTTCGATGATTACAATTCTTCCTCTATACTTCGTATTAGAAGTAATAAAAATAATGAAAAAAATAGAAAAAAATTATATTGCAAAATAATAGATATTGTTAAAAAGATAATTTTTAAATTTTAAAATGATGTATAACCATTTTCTTTCTGTAATATTTTGGAAGTTAGGCAAGAGAATGCCAAAATTTCGCTTAATTTTTAATTAATTAAATTTTTTTTTTAAAAAATAGTCCGAGGTGCACATTCCCATTTTCCAAACAGATGTCTAGCCTGTATCGCACCACACTCTATTGTAATAATGTTTTATATTTCATTATGATGTTAAAATCTAATTTAAAAATACAATTGAATAACATACAAGTAAAATGTTTTCTTAGCTATAAGTGCTTCGTAAAGGATATATTGCTTCTTATTTAAAATTTCTTTTATATTATTGCATATATTTTTAATAAAGATTGAGAACTTCTGGTATAGGATATAACTTTGTAATGCTTTTTAAAATCTCTTTTGCATTCTAAAGGATAAAACTTATAAGGTTAATTATCAGTAATGATAAGATTTGATTATTTATTAAAAGAATATCTAGTGAAAGCACTTTTTGAAAGAAAATAAAGAAAGCAGAGACATTTCGGAAACAATAATAAACTTTATATTCGACTTTAATATTCTACAATACATATAACAACATTAAATATTTTTTTAAAGTTGACTAGGAGCATAATGCTCTATGAACGACGAACAATTATTTTCAGTCAAGCAAAAATATGACATCTCTGGGATATAACAGAATCGATAAGATATTTGGTCGAACTGTGAGAAAAAAAACAATTCTTTCAGAATCAGTGTAATGTTCGATTACACCTACGTCATGATTTGACAAATATTTCATAGATCACTTTAACATTATGTCACTGAAATACAGTCTAAATTATACAGCTTCATTCAAAGGTGTAAATGCATTTCTAAGGCAAAAAGAGTGCTGAAATTTTGCGAAAAAGTACAACACACTTAGAAAGAAAAAGTAAAATATTTGAAAATTTAATGAAGTTAAAATTCAAAAATTCTTGTCTTATATTTTATGCTTGCAGTGTTAAATTACAAGACATTTCATATTTCATGAAAGGTGAAAGTATCTCATCCACAAATGACTTTTTTCATATTAAATTCATGTATCTATATGAATAAATTTTGATAAAAGAATTAAAGAAGTCCAGTTCAAAGTATATTTCAAATAAAGAGTATCCATATACAAATAATTCTAGTAATAAAACTGCCCAAAAGATATCTGAATTTTTTTTTCTTTTTTTTATGTAATAATCTCTTTTGTCAATGTATGACATAGAATTATTTTTACAATTCTATGTTAAACAATAAAGTGTAAAATTTTGGCAGACGATTTTTTTTTTTACTTTCTGTTTGCAAAGTTTAATTAAGATATATTAAATTTTGAACGAAATAGAATTTTGAATACTGGGATTAAAAATTGTTCCAATAATGCATTTTAAGAACAGTAAACAATCTATAGATAATTAAAACATTTAAATAAATTAGCATTTACTTGAAATAATTGTTTTTTATATAACTAATGCAATATCAAGATTGATGTTAAAATGCATGCTTTTACTAAAAATTATTTACAATTGCATCTTTTTTCCAAATTAAGAATTCAATTTTTTGAACTGAACTTCTAAAATTAAAAAAATAAAAGATTCAAATTGATGCTTAATTTTTTCCTTGAAATTCCAGAATTTAAAATCCAATAAAATTTTATAGCATAAGTACATTCAACTCTGAAATTTCAAAATAAAAATATCAAAGATATATATAACGAATTTTAAAATCAAATAAATATATGAGCAAAATATAAATTTCTCTATTCCTAATGTATTAATTTTTTTTTAATGATATGCCATATTTCAATCGTTTAAACTATTTTTAATCATGGTAAAATTGAATAGCACAACAAAACAAAACAAATGGAATTTGAAACCGAAAAGCTCTATGAATATACAGTAATATAAATTCTTAAACGATTTCAAAGTAGTGCAAGAAATAGGAATTACCCTTAAGAACAAGTAAAATGCAAAACAGTTCAGTAAAAATGTCCCATTTATAACAGAGAATAGAATTTCAAAAATAAAGTTCAAAGTTAACAATACATTATAACAACAAAGTTTTGGAACACTAACAATGATAATATCATGTGAGACATATAACATTTAAATAAATAATATATACAGAAACAAACAAAAATTTACATAATGGCAAAAAACAAAACAACAATAAAAGTACATCGAGAGAAGGAATAAAAGATGGCAATATCTTCATCAAATAACGTTTAAAATAGTAAATCATTTGTTCAAATTTACTTATGTGTAATAACAATATAATTTCATTATTTATAACATAAAATTAACAAGCATAATTGTGCTTTTCCATTCAATATTTTCTTTTAATAAAAGAAGTTAGATAAATATTTTAAATAAGTTATTTACATATTTTTGCACAATTATTTACATACATTTCCAAATAGATTTGTATCTTCAAATTTAAAAGCATTTTTGGTTTGAATTATAACATCAAAACCGTTAATAATATATAATTTGTAGTTCACAAAGAAAAAAAAAATTAGTGAACTTTGATGCATAACAATAGTGAATGAAAAGTGAAATGCAAATTTTTGTAGTATGAGATCATGAATACATGCATGAACATTTTTTTTAAAGAAAGAAGTCATCCTCCTTCTAACAGTATACTACATTCACATCTTCCAAAGGTATGCTTTTTATGAACTGACAATTCAGCAAATATACAATGAATTTCACAATGCTTCCCAAACCGTTCTGCAACTTTAAAACAACCGGCAGCATGTAGTATTATTTCAGCCAGTGAACACATATGGCATAAAATGACGACTAGATCCCAGTGAAGATTTTAAAAAAATACATCACAGAGCTTTTTTAAGTACATTTACATAGAGAAAGAAGTATTAATTGTACCAGAGATGAAAAATAGGCGAGGCAAACGCGCGGTGCTGATACTAGCGATTTCCTGATTTATTTCTGTTGCCACCAAAAGACAATAAATATTTCAATCAGTTCTGGAAACTTTCCTGCAGTTAACAGTAAAGATATGTTTCAAGCAGAGAATACAGCTCATGGACAGACACGACTTAATTCTCGTAGAATTTCTTGTACAACGAAATTCTTTCAGAATTCGAATTTTTTTTTTCCCCTCGACGCATGCTCGAGGAATGTTCTAGCTAAAAAGAGCGCAAATGACGTGTGCATGGAACTTTACTAACTTATAACGTTTGTTTTGTATTAAATCATGGGATGATGAGACATATTTCAATAATGTGAAAACTCGGAACATGATATTGCACAAAACGTTTCGGTTGATTTACCGAACTGGTTCACAAAAGCTCGGCACAATACGAAATGGACGAGATACACCGTGATTGTTTTTGCCAATTTCTGATCCAACTTATTCGAATTCTGTAAACTTTCAAGATTTGTGTGCAAGATATTAATACGTGGAGTAGAATCATTACATGTGCGATAAAATGAGGTATTTTAATAAAGTTTGAATGGTGCGAACTTTGAAATGAAATTCGAAACTAATATAGAATTTCATAAAAATAAGCATGACTGCATATATATTCATATTAACAAGGCTACATATAATTAAGTGATGAATTAACTTCATAATTAAATTTCCTTTAATTTATTGCTATAGTTTATATATTACTCACTTTCATAAATTATTTATTTATTCATATTTAAATGAAAATAGAGTAATTTATATGGAAGGATAAATATAAATTTCAGAATATGTATTTTATGAGATTAAGAATGACGTGAAGTTTTTTTTTTATATTATATATTTTGCAAGTCATCTTTTTTTTAAAAAAATTCGCTTATATTTAAAATATTATAAAGAAATTTTTGTAATGAAGTTTTAAATTCAAGGAATATTGTCTTTGTTATTTAAATGCAAAAATTGGCATTTAATTTTTTTATATATAAGTATTGCTGTAGAGTGTTTGTTTTAAATTCAAAATTTTGCCTTCAAAATATTCTCGAAGAGCAGATTTTAAAGATGGAGATCGAAACGAAAGAAATAGTATTTATAAAATGAATGGAGAAATAATTTTAATAAATATATCTAATTTTTGTCATGAAGTTACAATAATTTATATAACATCCAACAGAACCAATAAATATATATATATATTTACGCATTGAACAACATATATAGATATAGAATAAATATTCAGTTTGAAACAGTTTTAAATACTCTCTCCACAGTAAAGGATAAATATATGTATATATATATTGCACATAATTTTAAACAGCAGTTCTTTCAAAATTTTACTTCCTTGTATAATCTCCGTACAATGTAAAAGGAAAACTAAACTAGTATCACAGTCTACATGCCTGTACTGGTTTAATGAATGCCCAATAATGACTAAAAGGAAAACAAATGCACTACAGTATATCCTATCACAGGTATTAGAGATATTAATATTCTGAAACTACATAAATCTGAAAGGAAAGCCAAGTTTGACTACACTATTATTAAATACTACCACTAATATTAGTTAAATTATATTATTATCAACAGTGTGAATATAACTATTTATTTGGATCTGATAATACTTGAAAGTTTATCATTAAAATATATTCGAATGCTAGCAAAAGTAAGTTAAAAGAACATGATAAGTTTGAATTTGAAAATCGAACATGCTTCTTTTAGTTACAAAAAAAAAAGAAAAAAAAAAAAAGAAAAAGAAAAAGGAACTTTGGAAATAAGTCAATTATCTGCTAAAGTCCACCTAAAAAAATTAACTAATAAAATAGTTTAAATGTCAACCATATTTAATTCGGTGGTTCTAATGTTGCTTTGAATTTTATACTAAACAATATTAAAACACAACAATGTGAAAGATTCATGTTAAATTACTGAAAACCATTAATTTCATTTTATCACATGAGGTTTTTATACTTAAATGCAGAAGTATATATTCAACAATAGAATAACAGCAGATACTTTAAAAACTCAGTTACACAATATATATATATTATATATACCTGAGCTCCAATTATGCAATATTTTTCACATATTCAATGCAACAAAAAATAATGCCCTATCTTAATTAAGAACGTGGCTAATATAATATTTGCGAGAGCTACGTATCTTAATTTCCCAAAGAATTAAATTTGGTTGACTTAATTAAAATACTGATAAATAAGTTCAACTGAACGTAAATAGTAAATAAGTTTCAAACAAGCAACAATAAAAATATACTCGCAAAAATGCCTCAAATATTTCTACAAATAAATGCCGAGCCCCATGTCTTCGTTTTGAAAGACCACAGAAGAGTTCAATAACAATTTTTACTGTAAATGATCCAACAATTAGTGCTTATGATCTTTGGTTTTCTATTTTTAAACATCGAAAGCGTCTTTTACTGCGAGTGATTTATAGCAACAGATGGATGATCATTAAATACATTTATAAACTCTTAAACATTCTTTGATTACCAATCTTTAGCATCGGATACAGTTGAATTTAGAAAAAATTCCATCTTTAACATTTTTGTGATTGTTGAAACAATGTCTTTTGGCAATCAGTTTTCGATTATTTGAAACACAGTCCTATGTTAATTTTTGGTGATTTTTTTTGTAACAATTTATTTATCTTTCGACAACCCATACGGGAAGATTCTAGCTGGTGGCTTTTCAAATCTTTTGGTTACCAATCATCTATCAGTTTGCTGAAACACGATTCTGATTGCATTTCTTTTTTTGTGTGTTTTCGTTTGAAGTAATCCCGTCCATCTAATGAACGACCATCGAGTGCAGAGACATCGGAATTTTCTAGCTGGCGGACATCTATCTGGGAGGAGACAATTTCTGTCCCAGATAGAACACTACTTGACAAGTCTATAATTTATCTCCTAAAAGATTGAATTACACATGGACTTTTTGGGCTACAGCGAAGATCCTTGAGTTCTTCGCAAGGGTGGACCCATCGCAGGGTGCGAAAGTTTCTTGTGACGGGAGGGGGGTCATGCCCTGCGCCCAGGCGGGTCCCGAGATCTTGGTGTGCGGGGCCCAGCTTTCGCTCTGCCTGATGCGAACGGGTCATGCCGTGTGGATTTTCGCACCCTGCTAGCCACCCCGAGCTTCGGGCAAACAAAATGACCGGACGTGGTCCGGCTTCGCTCTGTGGTCTTAGAAGGGCAGGCTGGACGTGAAGATGTTCTCCACCAGCGGGGGTGCGGGAACAAGGTCCTCCAGCCTGAGGTAGAAGATGCGCTGCAGTCCCTGAACGCTGAGTGTCCTCAGTTCGGGCAGTTGGGTGAGGATGCGACTGAAATAATGTCGCTTCTTCTGTGCTTCGTTGTTGTACGTGACGTGGTCGCGAAGGGATCCGATAATCTTCATCTGCACCTGCTCCACCCGTTGAGGCTCTTTGAGGCCATGGCGTTCTGTGAATTACAAGAAAAAAAAATTAATTATGATATACGAAACAGACAGAATATACAAATAAGCTGATTAAGGTATAAGTTAATTATGGATTTATATTAGTTTAGTTGTTGAATTGTGAGCTAATTTGAAATGTAAGAATATTTCTTAAATGTCTGCTTAGAACAAAAAATTTCCCGACTAAAATTTTTTTAAATGACTACTTCGGCAAAATCGAAGTTGATAATTAATAAATAAAATCAATAATTCCCCTGACTTTTATCATATGGGGGAAAAAACGATTTTAAGAAATTTAAATCATATAAGACTCAGCAAAGCTTCATTAAATACATATAAAAATATATAGATGTAATTATGTATAAAAACGGGAATGCATTAAAAAATTATTCAGAATTTTTTTTATAAATAATGTATGGAAAAATGTACATTATTTGTATTTTGATAGAATAAAGAAAAACGCAAATTCCATACTAACAAGAATTTTCATAACTTTCATCTTAGATCTAGCAGTGCTATTAAGAAAAATAAATATTTTTTTAGCATTAGCCCTTTTTAAAGAGTTCTTATTTTTCAAATAAAATGTTATGTTCATAATAAAATATTACATTTATATCAAATAATTATTTAAAAAATTATGATATTTATTGAACTCTTGATAGCAGGCTGGTTACGGACTTTGAAATTCCAGATCGTTTAATATGAGCAATTCCCTTCCAAAATTAATCCGAATTTTTTATTCTGTTCCCAATCACGTGCAATTATTCATTTTAGAATAAAATCTCTGACACTTACCAGCAACAAGTGCGAGTGCGCAAAGACAAGCGAAGGCAGAAATGTCGATGTCCATACTGTGCAGACTGGCAGAGAAATCCAGAATGGTGTTCAACCAATCTCCAAAGATCTGCTGACATTGCTCTCGACTTAAAACAGTTCCGTTGCAGAAAGTTAATTTTTCGTCATCAGGATGAATTCTGAAAAGAAATAAGAAAAACGATTCAGATTAAAACAGAAGAGAAGATATTCACAAAAGTTTTAATATATCATTTGGCGTAAGAATTGGAAAATGTCACAATAAAATGTTAATTGAACGAACGATTAAAAAAAACTATTTGGGGAATTGAGGTATTCAAAAATGAATTTTAGAAGATTTGCTAATAATAGAGTTGAGAGAAAAAATAGCTGATATAAATTATTTTAAAATGAAAAAACTATAAAAATTAAAAATAATAATAAAACGAAATAAATAAGTATTTTCTCTTAAAACTATAAAAAAAAAAAAAAAAGCAAGCTGATCATTTGAACAAATAAATCTATCCAAAATAATTCTAAATTCACTTTTATGAGAATAAACAACTATGAAGTTATTTTTTTTAAGGAGACTTACAAGAAATTTTAATTCGATTTGCATTGTGTTTAAAAAGTACCTACATTTAATTAGCCAGAGAAATTGGAAAACAGTTGAAGAAAAAATATGAACATTATAAAAAACGCTCAAAATTATTTTTTAAATAGCACGAAATAAAACAGATTTGAAAAAAAGAATAGTTTTAAGAATACATTTTCGGAATCATTCTAATTTATTTTCGTAATAGAATTCGTTGACTGTATAAAGTTGAAACAAAAATAAGAACTAAAAAAAAAAAAAAAAAAAATGAAAGCGTGTATTACTATTTATATTATTCAATATTTGATACAATAAAATTCGTTCTAATTTATATAAGAAGATGCGATAATGATTAATTGGCTGACGTTTACTTTCACAATTGATAAAAAGAGATTGCTGCAATCAGTTGAGCTATTTTTTTTTCATCTAATCAGTCAGCAAAGCACCTGACTAGAGATGTAGACTTCAATGACAATCAGATAATGGACATTCATTTCAAAAATCGTAAAGGAGAAAACAATTTTAAAAAACCTTACATTTCTTTTAAATAAATATAAAAAATGCATCAAAAGCTTATAATGTGATTTATTTGTTCATAATTTAATGTATTTTATTTTTATTAAAATAGCTTCAAGCATTAGCAAATGATAATTGAATAAAAAGTTATTATTGAATAAAGAGTATTCTATAATCTTTGATATGCAGTAGTCTTGCAATTTATGAATAATAATTAAATGCTTTAAGTTTCTTCATGTAAAATGATTCGTAAGCAATGTTTTAAAACAAAAATAAATACATTTCATTAGTTCTCTATATCTATAATTTAAATTCTTGTCTTTGCAACTACGAATGGCAACAGTCTATTATCGACATGCCTGAAGATTTTATTTATGTTATGAGTAGCGAAAAAAATATAACTGCTACTTTTATCTTTATTTCGTTTTAGGAATAAATACTTAATGAATTGCGATAAAGAATCTCGAAAAAAGAGCAAGATATTTCGAATAGGATGAAATCGGGAAATCCCCCTTCTTAAATTTAAGTAGATAAAAATGCAATATTTTATTATTTTTGTGTATATTTTTAGCATAAAATATCAGCAAATATATAAATAAAGTTATATTATTGAAGCTATAATAATTTTGCCAGGAAAAGGCTTAAAAATTTCGTAATATGTATATTCTTAACAAGAAATATATTAATCTTTAAACTTAGCATTATTTGATCAAAATTGGGTTGAAGTGTAGTTTAGTGTGTTCATCTGTCCCCGAGTTTTTCGCCAATATGGCAACCCAACGAAACGATCGTCTAGCAACCCTAATGCTGTTTTGTTTATGAAGTTGGGAAAGGGACCTTGTTTAAAATTTTGTATGGAGAATGTTTCGATTGCTTCTTCCTCCGTTCTTCCTTTTCTTTTGGTTTTAAGTACAGTTCCTGTTATCCACACAGTCCTTATGTTCAATGTGCTAGCGAAACCGTGGGATGTTTTTTTTTTTTTAAAGTTAAAAAATTATGCCAGGTGCCTTCTTCAGATGCCGATTAATCGCATGCGCTAAATTTTGCTCTTTAAAACATGATCGGCGCAGCCGGTTTGAAAAACTTCTTTATTTCAAAATTGTTAAGATAATCAGCGATAGTGATCCAAAAGGTTCAAAAAATAAAAATCTCAGATAAAACAATATTAATCAGTAAAGATAATGATTTTAATGCAGAAAGTGGTAACCATAACTATTTCGCAGAAGTTTTTGTTTATTTTGTCCACCATCTTTATGGCGACTTGGCATCTTGGCGCAGCATGGGGCACACTAAACTGTACTTTTACATAAAGTTGTTATTATTGATTTAATTACTTCTGGAATCTTTAAAAAATAATTTTAAAAAAATTCAGAAGCCTCACTTTTTGGAGAGAATTTTAAGTCTGCAAGTTTGCTGAAATTCAAACCATACATTTTATTTTGATAAATTTTCTGTTATAATAAATCGAAATAATTTTGCAAGGAGAACGAAAAGATTTGACAAATACACGAATTCAGTTTCAAAACAATTTTGTATGAGTCATGAATTGACAAAAAATATTATCACTACTTTGTTTGTAATTTTGTAATACTATTATTAACTTTGTTTGTAATATTATTTGTAACAATGAAATTTTTCCTCACAGTGACTTCGAATTTATATCTGTAATAAATGATTTTTAAAAGGAAATTATGTTATATTTTTGCCATCGAATACGAATTGAATGCGAATTTTAATTTTATTTATGTTTAACAACTAATTTTTTAAAAGTTATCCCATATTAATTCATTTACAATAATAGAAAAGTAAATACGATTCTATTCTTTGGTAAAAGCGTCTTAATTGCAATTCCTTACTCTAATTCTTAAAAAAAAATTGAGAAATTTTAAAGTTTAAGTTAAAAATATGAGAAGTTTTATTAGATTTTGAACAGTTACATATTTCAAACGTAACGATATAATTTTTTCATTTATTCCAATTTTTAAAATCAAAATTGAATATCATACGTTATTGAGTTTTTTTTATTATTAAAATATTTTTTATAGATTTATATTTTACAGTATTTATGGAAGTATTCATCAATTAAAAAAACAACAGGCTAATAAAACTACAGAGAAGAAAAACGCAACTTTCAAATGCAACTCTGATATATATTGATAAATTATTCATTAATTAAATATGAAGTATTAAAAGAGAATTATTTCTTATTTAGTTATTTTCAAATATGAAATGACCCCAAATTTATTTGAATGAAATGTAGCGTTAATCTTGTTTACATTAATTTTGTGTAATACAAAGCAATAAATATGCAGTTTTCTTATTGACAATTTTTAATTCATTAATTTCTTTAAATAACTAATTATAGAAGGTGTGTCTCCTATTATTTACTGAGAACATATTAAAAAAATTATATAAAAGGAATCATTTTAAATATCATTAAATTTTCAGGTTAAATCAATAAATGGAAACAGAATATGATGGCAGAATTGCAGTACAATAGAACAAAGTCACTCTCAGGAGTAAGAATTATTTTGATTAAATATTCTAATTATAATGTAAATAACTTTTATATACTTTTAACAGTAATGAGTACTGTAACAGCTACAATGAGTAAATTGTTATATCTTGTTTGCATCACACTATAAAAGATCACTCACTAGAAAGTTTATTGTTGTCTCAGTTTCGTTTGTTATTTGTAAACAAAACAAAAGCTTGCTTTTTTTTTCAATGATATACAATTAAACCTACTCCTACATCGTTGATGAAAGCAAACTTAATAATTAAAATTGATTTAAAATAACATTTTTTCTCTCTTCAGAATTCTTTTTTTTTTTTTTAGTTATACAATCGTCTTTTCAAAATAATATGATATTTATTTATTAACAAATAAGGGAAAACATTGGATTTAAAAAAAAGTTCATCAAAATTTTTAGCATAAAAAAAATTCTAAACTGGAAAGTTTTCTTACCTGTAGGCTAACCTGAGTGAAAAAAGTTCCAAACAGGCTGAGTGGAAAAGTAATTCCTGGTCCTCTTTTGTGAGATCCGCAAAACCTGGAACTTTGTCAGCGAACTGACGAATCACTTCGATCGAAGAGACGAGCAGATCATAAAATTGCTGCACCTGCTCAGCAGCTGTAGTTGTCTCCTGTTTCTGGCTGCTTGGTTCCTGGTACTGGAAAGAAACGAAATCGTTAGTTGAAAAAGAATAATTTAGAATAACTGATTCAGAGAAAATAATGAAAAATAAAAAAATGGGGAAAAATAAAAATAGTCTTTTAATAATTTTTTCATTATTTTTGTGATGTTTATATCTTTTTTTTTCTATCATGATCTGCGCAGTTTCGAATTAAATAAAATAAGATTAAATAAAATCCGTTAATATATCATAAATTCAATATTTTATATTCTGCAGTACAAATAAAACTGAGAAGTATTAATTTTAATAAAATATTGAAACAAATAAGCATTTAAATTAAAGTATGTATATAACTTTCTTTAACGTGAATAATTAAAGTATTTGCTATGAAAGACATTACTGTTTTAAATTTACTGCATTTTTTAAATTTATTTATCTATTAATGTTTACAAAACAGAACTAAAAAAAAATAAAATAGTTCATCCAGATTTTTTTTTTTTCAAAAATCGGAATACGAACAATTTACAAATCAAAAATAGGAATGCGAATTTTTTTCTTTTTTTTCTAATCTTATGATTTTATGTTGAAAGCATGTTGAAAGTATGATCAAAATATAAAATGCCTATTTTAAAAATATTTTTTTAAATACAATTTTAGAACAGTTGAAATAACCGATAAATAACAGAGTATTTTATTTCACTTTAAGCTCAAAAAAAATAATTTAAAAATATTTATTCTATTTCCAATTTTATATTCGTAGAATTTCTTATGATGGTACATTTTAATTTTTGGGTAACTTAGAATTCAGTTCTGAATTGAAAAAGTATTGTATAAATGCATCTAACAACTGAAAAATAAGTTTTTCAGATAAGAAAAAAATACTATAAAACTATACCCATTTTACTTTAAATAATTCCGTATTAAGCAATTCTTAAAAAATTTAATCATTTAAAAGTAATATAAGAATAGTTATTTTAATTAATATTAGAAAAACCGTGCAAATAATTATTATGCGCATAGATAAATATCATTTCACTTTTCAGAGAATGAAATAATTTTTATTTCTTATTCAAAAAATAAACTTTAATTTGGAAAGTTTTAACAAAATTACGAATTGCGTTGACCGGCAGTAGAAATTTCCAGATTTTAGTTTCATTTCTAAAGCAATTTAGAGTACATTTCTGGGTCAAATATTATAACATTCAAATCAAATATTCTAATTTTCGAATGCAAAATAATTTTAAGAAGTCCTCTCAAAAGATACGAACAAATCAAAACTTATTTTCAGTAAACAATGTCGAAGTTTCGCAGACGGATTCAGTTTTCACCGTAACTGCGCAGATTGTTTTAAGGAAAGCGAAAATAAAATATTTTGGTGATTATGATGAAACGTTGTAGAAATATTTTTTTTTCTGCTAAAAATTTTGTAACCTTCTATAATATTTAATATTCAATAGCAATAATTCCTAATTTATTTTTACTTTCTTAGCATTCAAATAAACTACGCATATAGTTTTTGCTTATGGAAATGAAGTATCGCAATCTTTTCCCAAAAAACTTTTATTCATTTTTTTTTACATCGATTTATATTTTCTATGCAAAAAACTTAAGCAGAATTCTTAATAATATTGATTCCTTCAGCTAATAAGCTGTTTGGATTCAAATAAAAATGCGCAATTACGTTTATTAAACTGCGTATATTTCTTATCATTAAAATATATCGATTTATATTTGAATGCAAAATCTACTAAAGCATGAATTACCCCCTTTATGTATTTTCTTCATAGGAAAAATCAGATTTCTATCCTAAATTAAGTTTATGACAAAAACTATTCAATGCTTCGTTTTGAATATCTACTACGCATATCATATTCCTAAAGAGAAAAATTTAATCTAATTATTAGCTAGCAGAAAAAAAAAATCTTTTAAAACTAAATTTTGAGTTTTTCTTTATTGACTTTATCGTAATAATGTTTAGTACCTGTGTATAATCAAGGTTTGCAAGGTCCGGCGTTGTGTCCACATGAGCCCGCACAAGGGCAGTTATAGTACTGACCGGCGGTGATGGGGGAGATTCTTGTGGGGATTTAGGTTTGGAAGGCAGCCGGCCACGTCGTCCTTTTAAGCTATCCGTCCTTACAACTGTAAAAGAGAAAACCCAAACGTTAAAAGAATGGTCAGCACTGAAGTGGTCAGTTTCAGAATGCGTAGGTGCTTATTATTAGTTCTTCGTAGAGTGCGCAGTTTGCGGAAGCAACACTTCCACACTAAGATAAATCTTTCCCTCTTCGTACTCCCCTCTCCGGGAAACAGAAAACGATGAGCAGTTTGTGGCGCCATCTAGTATTGTTGACTTAAGTAAAATTGTCTTTTGAATGTAATTGAAATTTTGTAATCTAAAGATGTATTACAAATATTATAAATTTTTTCATGACAATTTTTGGTACGGAAAAAAATGTCATATTGTTAAGTTAGTTAGAGAGCATTTAAAAATTAAAACTATCATATAAAATATGATATAAACTATTTATATAATTAGTAAGTTATGAATGGGTACTAATATATTACAAAAATAATATTTATTAATTTTGAAATGATGTAAAATATTATATGTGCAAGGAGAAATTATTTAGATTTAAAAGATCTCATAAATGCTGGTGTTAAAAATTGCACTACTTTAAAAACATTTTTAATGCCTTAGTTCTTAAATATTGAAATGTTTTTTTTTTTATATATTTAAGAATTAAATATAAAATATATGTGGGTTTTAAATATTAAAATGCATAGTTTTTATTAAGATTTAAATACTTTCAAATCGAGATTTCTCATTTTTGTATTATTCACCGTTTCATATAAAAGTTTTTATTCTTTTTTTTACTATATTACTATAAAGAAAAGGGGAGGGAACCTAAATTTTTAAGCATTTAAATTAATTATAACACGAAATATTAAATAATAAAATTTATTTTTACGGAAAATAATATTGAAAATATATTTAATTGAAATTCACTGACATTTATTTATTATTCAATGCATTGCTGAAGATCTTGAAAAAAAAATTTTTTTTTGTCAAAATAAATAAATAAAATAAAATAAAGTGGTCTTACCTTCTTTGACCATTCCAACTGCCAAGCATTTCTGAAACCTGCAGAACTGACACCTGTTCCTCCTTCTTTTGTCAACTGGACAATCTTTGTTACCCAGACAGACATATTTGGCGTTTTTCTGAACTGTCCTCTGTGAATACGAAGTAATATAGTATATTAGTATTAATATAATAAATTTAATATGGTATTATTATAATTATACTGCGATATAAATATAATGTGATATATGAATATAAAGTTAATTTTTTAAATTAATAAAACTGTTTTTAATGTATCCAACCCTTCGAAATTTCAAGACAGAGAAAAACAATATTTAAGATTAATGAGAATGTTTTGCGAAAATATAGAAACATGCTTTGATCTTTACGGAGCCGAATGAAACAATGGTAAATGAATGATTGGTGATGCTATAAATATGGTGACATCAAAACAACAAAATAATGGCCTCATAGTAAGATGCAGGAGAGATTTTCTGCCATATTATGTAATAACAATACCGTAAAAATGTTTTTCTTTGGGAAAATAATTTCACTAGACGAACAGCAGACAATTTTAGAAAGTAAAACCAGTTTGCAAAAATATTTTGTAGTGTATATTTTATATCTTTATCTAAAATTCTATGGTAAAAATACTTTATTATTGAATTTCATAGAGCTGAATTTCTTATTTAATGATTTTTTTTTTTTTTAAGTCTGTGACTAGTATGTACTGATATATACCTTGATTTTAATCAAAAATATATTACACATGCATATACTTTATAGACTCAATTTCAAAATAAACGTCTTCAAAGGTTATCAACTTATAAAACATAAATCCTTATTTTACATTTTTCAAGGATAATAAGAAGGGCTGAACATTAAAAATCATTAAATTAAATGACTTTAAAGAAAAAAAAATATGCTGCCTGTAGAGTTCACGAGTATACTCATTAAAGGTTATTTTCTGATGTTATTAAATGATTATTTCTTCTTACCTTGAAGAAACCTTTACAGCCTTCGCATGTTCGGACACCGTAATGTTGGCAAGCAGCATTGTCGCCACACACTGCACATAGCATGGAGGGTGGAGGGGTGCTTTCTGGCACGCCTGGAGATGAACGACTGGATCCAGATGTTCCACTGGGGGTGGTTGGAGTTGTGGGTGTTGGATGGCGGATGCTACAAAAACAATTTAAAACAACCATTTTTAAATTCAATTTTAGAAAATAAAATATAAAAACCTTTATGAAACATTTTATATTGTAAATCGCATAGCAATTATTTTCTGTTTCATTCAAGCATTTGTCATACCTTCCCATGAATTTTCCTAAAATTTCTAGAGTGGTCTTATCAGTGAAGGGAGAATTTAAAATTTATTGTGAGATAAAAATTTGTGAAATAAACTTCCCCTTTAAGACTTGCCACTTTTAAAAACTGATTTGTTGATATATCATAAAATCACATTTGATGCCAATAGTCTGTAAAATTACTACCCCTGTATCATGCACCATTTCTCTAAAATTTGTATCGCTGATTTTTTTAGGGTATCTAAATGAAATAGTGTGTTAATTGGTGGAGAGATTTCACCATATTCTAAATGCTTTAATAGAAATTGATTATATAGAAAAATGATGGAAAAATATGCTTTATACAAATGGTAAGGAACATAATAGTTGGAAGGTGGAAGGAATAGTTTTATAATTCTATAAAACGACTTACTTTTCTGTAACAGATGGACTAGATAGAGTGGGTGATGGTTTCCTGGTGGTTCGTGATGGCTTGGGACTGGGAGATGGGGAGGTTAATTCGTGCAGTGTTGGAGAGGCCTGACCAAATGATGAAGGACCCTCTCCAGAAAGTCCAGAGACTCCTGAGAACGACGTAGGAAATGGTGCCACCAACTGATGAAATGATGGTTTTGAAGGACCGCTCTCTGAAGCAAAGGACGGGGGCATGAACGACGAAGATGATGGACCCGGACTGTCCAGAGATGGAGTCGCTGTTGCCAGAGTGGTGATGGATGTCACATCATCGGATTGAGGGAATGTGGCCATAGATATCGAGAAACGATCCCCTTCTGCAAAGATGTTCATCAGTTCTTTAAATGAGAATAAAGCAATTATTTAATGTTATATATAAAATGAAAACAAAATAAATAAGGAAGACCATGTAAAATCTCCACTTACCAATATCTTCCTCCATTGGTACGTCATCACCAGTAGGTATGTCCTCGAACTTGAATGAGAAGACGCCACAAACGTCAGACCTCCTGTAGCGAGGAGAATATGTCTCCTGGAAACTGGGCAGAGAGGCAATGCCACCGTCTGTTGTTGTAGGAGTGAGATCTTCAGTTGTTGGCGTGCCAAAAGTGCCCTGCTGGAACATCTCTTGAAAAGTGCTGTTGCTGTGACTGTCTCCACCGCTGAGAAACGCCTTCGATGGGGCTATATACTCCAAAGGAGGCAGCTCGAAGTCGTCCCCAATGAATGCGGCCTCCTCTGGCAAAGGAATGCTGAATTCCGGACTCAAAATGCTGCCACTGAACTGTGAGCTCTGAAGGAAAAGTGTTTAGGGTTAGTCTAAGTGATGGGAGGAAAAAATAAAAATAACTAACTTTATATTTTTTATAATTTATAAAAAGAAAAAGAATCCCAAGATTATAGTAGAACGAGGTGAGTAGCAGAATAAAAAATGTCATACAGTATTTTGCACTCATGTTGGCATCGATTAGTATCATAGCAATGAATTGATGATTTTTAGTGTTTATCAGCAGAATGCATCTGTGCTGATACTTTCTCCAATGGGCCCAATTTCTCTTCATATGAATTGAAAATGATATTTTTTAATGATAACGATAAAAAAATTCTTCAAAGTATGAAATACATATTCTTTCATCAATATTTAGTTTAGATTTAGCGTACATTTTAGTAACAAAGAAATAAATATCGATTGAACAAAGAAAAAGAGAAAATATATTTATCAAGACTTTAAAGAAATTAATTTTAAATATTTTTCCTACTTACCAAATAATTTCTCTTAATTTTTTGATTAAAATTAAATTAATAAAATAGGGTATAACAAGTTGTTATAATGATGTTTTTTGTAAATATGTAATAAACATAAAAAATGCTTTTGTGAAAAGAATTATCTGAAGTAGAAAATTAAAATACTTTGACCCGCTTCACAATCAGTTATAAAGATGGTTGAATGAAAAAAACAAGAAACAAGACGGTGCCATTATAGGACAATAGGCCCTCTAAGAAAATTTGACTTGAAACTTTTAAATGTTGTAAACATGTGAAAATCTGTTTAAGTGCATTGCTATGTAAAATCTGTAAGAAAGAATACAAACTTCCGCTAAATGTCTAAAGATTAATGGTGACTTCAATTATCATCCATTGTTTTTATCATTGGCCAATCTCCAGAGTTCTGCAGTTGCCAATCTAAGTGACTGAATAGTTTGGGCTCGAAATTAAGAACAATCAAAGTGTTTTGGTGATGGATTGAACGAATTGTTTGGGTGGATGAAACGAGATATAGACATTTTTAGATCATAGATCATGTGATCACGATACTTTTAGAGCAGTGTCATGTGACATCCAGAAATGAAGACCTACCTGTGGCTGTTGAAGTAGAAGCATGGTGACGGGAGCGTCTGTGGTTACCGTCGCTGTGGTTGTTGTTGTGGTCGTGGTTCCACTGTCGCTGCTGGTGACAAGGCTCGATGTCGAGGCCGGTTCGCTGGGGCTCTCACTTGTCCTGCAGCCAGTGGCCGACTCTCGACTCGTCAGCTCGGGGGCTGCAATGAAAAATTGGAGAATGTCAGGACATATTCCGGCGGATTTAAGCATGCTTCTAGTCAATGGAGATCTTTGACCCTGTCCAGTCAGGTACAGACTTACCATCAAATCTGCATTTATTGGAAGAAGGATAATTTATGCTCTTGGGATTACACACTGTGAGTGTAAGTTAATATTTTATTTTTTAGACTAGTGAAGAAGTTGGGGGAGGGGGTTGTAGAAGTAAAGAGAGAAAGAATGAGAAATTTCAGAAGGTAAGGGAAAGAAATAGATAAAAAGACAAATTTGTAGGTGAAATATATATTAAGAAAATATTTGATCTCTTTCTGAGGAAATATAAAAAAAAAGAAGAAGAAAAAAAAAAAACCCAAAAGAAATTGGCTTGTAAATTATTCATCGAGTATTAAATGAAAACATTTCTATATCAAAAAAAGAAAAAAGATTTAAATAAGATTCTCCTTTTCTTTCGACTTCATGTTCATATTTCACAAGTACACAAAGGCTATCACAAAACATCAGAGCGTGCACATGTATCATTTCCGAAATTTACAATATTGACAGAAAATAAAAAAGCAAACAAAATGCACACAATACCGCAGTCATAATGAATAAAACACTTACTGCTGTAAGCGGCGAGCAGCAGATCTGCCAACCACTGGTATAGCTTTTCATGCGATGAGCAATACATAAAGTGTCCTCCAGAGTCTGGGGGGAGTGAGTGAAGATTCTGAGAAAGGGAATCACTCATCAAAATTACGTTCCAGGCATACACCAACTCCGCAATTTTAATGGCTCGTCAAGAGCAACACTTGTTTACAAACACAATATTTATCTCTTAAAATGTGGCACTTCTGGACATCGAGAGTCAGTTTTTGACGACATTTCATTTGTAGATACTCAGGATTTTTTTTTTTTTTTTGCAGAATGTTCAAAATATTATTTATTCACGCAGTCATTGTAATATTTATTATCAATCTAATCACTACAAAAATTAGTGGAAATGTGTGACGTTTTAAAATTCTTATTTATTACGATTGTTTTAGGCCCTATCCATGATGTCTTTAATTTATTTAAATTTAAATCTCTTTTTGAATTTAATGAGGGCTATTTTGAAACGATCTGGCCAATTTTGAGCTGTGTTCAGATGATGAGCACACTGCTTAAGCCAGCAACTCTCTCTTTAAATTTTTCATGCCATACCAGAGGGAAGACCTTGACGAAATATGACTATGGGAAAATCCATTTAGAATTCATAACTCTGATCTCAAAGCCGAGTGTGTGCACTTGTTTCTTTCATATTTACAATATTTTTAAGTTTCACTCAATATTTTTCATCTTTTCTAGCCCCCCCCCAAAAAAAAATAATGAGCCCTTACATTTGATAACACAAATTTTTTGTAACATCAAAATTATTAATATATAAATAAGAAGATAAAAATTTTTCCCTATTTAAATAATGAAATATTGAAATCTTGTCAATTTTTCACATTCAATTTCTCAAAAATAGATTTCAATAATTTTTCAAGAACAGCATTTTTAAAACTACATTACAATATTTTATGTTGCTACACCAAAATATCGCATATAATTTTTTTCAAAATTTATCATTTGTTTTAGGACATTCATTTGCAAATGTATAAAAATATTCATTAATATGCACATGAATTACTAAAATTAAATCGTGGATCATATTCACAATTAATATTTTCTTTTATTTCCTTTCCTTCTCATGGACCATCAATTAAAAAAAGCTTGATAAACAATGAGGGTTTTTATCATTTAATTAAGCGAAATTTAAATATTATTTTTAAGATAGAAGTCCATTAAAATTTCAGCTAATGAAAAAAAAATTGTAAAATTATATAAAAAATATCGGTAAAAAAAACATACAATATTTTTTCATGAAAAACGTTTTAATACATCCACATTTATCAATAGTTCGGAAACAACGGTAACCTCAGAAAACCCATGCAAGACAAATCTACTTCTAGTTTATTTTAAGACTTAAACCACTCACTTGCAATCAAAATGTGAGAGAACCGCAACCCTTTGGCGAAATTTTTATCGTCTAGCAAAAGAATCATCTTATTTCGGCACCGCATCAGAGAGTGACACATTGCTCCCTTACTCTTGGAATTTTGCCGTCATCTGTCC
Source organism: Argiope bruennichi (assembly GCF_947563725.1). NCBI lineage: Eukaryota > Metazoa > Arthropoda > Arachnida > Araneae > Araneidae > Argiope > Argiope bruennichi. Next base: position 30,647,467 of record NC_079159.1, on the reverse strand, counting down.
CATACCAGCCAAAACAAGGCACCTGCCCACCCAACCTTGGGAAGAAATAGCTCGGACTTCAAGAGTCCCATTCTAAAAATAGAAACACGGCAACAACATCGATTCGTTGTGACGTAATAGGCAGAGGAGGAGTTACTATTTCGGGAACCTTTGACGTCATGACTCTTCGTGCGTAAGTTTCGATTCTCTATTTAATAAGAAGAGATGGCGTCACTGGGTGCTATAAACAAAGAGGGACTGGCGCCAAAGTCCCGTACTGGATTCGTAGCCCTGGTTTCTAATACACGACTGGCAGGAATCCATAGTTTTCGTTTGTATTCCAGGGTCGAGAACAGTGTATTACTGCACTAGTTTACTTGCAGTAGTAAGTTTATTGTTTGGGGGTGGTGCTTGCCAAAAGACCGCCTTTTTAGAGCAGTGGTTGCATCTAATAAAGAGTTTAGACTATATTTTGGAAAGTCAAATTCCGAAATATTTCCTTCTAAATGGAACATTTAAGGTGTTTTCAAACCTCCAGTGTTTAAAATGAATAATTTATTAAAAGCGTTTTGAGTCAACCAATTTAAATATTATAAAAATGAAAATAAATAGGAATACTTTCGGGTCTTTCTTTCCGATTTGTTTTCGAACTGATGAGCAGTTTTAGAATGATATCAATTTTAGTTAATATGCTTTTTAAAGAAAGAATATTTTTTTTTTTTTTAAAAAGGGGAATTTACATAATTAATTATAGTTTAACGAAAAACAATTTAATTTTTAATGCAATTTTAAAATCTTACTTTGTTGCTCATTATTATTAGAATTAAAGGATTTTTTGTTTGTTATTTGATATTATATGAATTTTTTAAAAATGCAAATAAGTAGGTTTTCAAATATATTCTTATGCATGCAGTAAAAATAAATATCTATTTATGAAGTTTTTTTTTTTTTTTTTTTTTTTTTTACAATTAAAATGCTTTAAAACATTCAAATAAAAGGAACATATCAAATTTGAACAAAAGTGAAAAGAAGCGTTAAGACGTAAACTGGTGCATATTTCTTTCATACAAACATCAAGCTTAAAAATAGCCATTGAATAGTCAAATTTATTAAAACTGCTGAATAAGTGAACATTTAAAGCTATATAAATTTTTTTGTATTCAATGGATTGTTAAGATTTTACATAAAATATATATTTCGCAATTATGCATTAAATCTTTTAAGCAAATAAATTTAGCTAATTAAGACTGCAATTAATACTGTATAATACTGGATATGCAAAAAGCATTAATATCATGCAAAGAATTATTTTCCAAAACCACTCACTTAATGATTCTCTGTAGAGCAAGAAACATTTCTGCGATTTTTAATGAACGGAAATTCCCTCTCTTTTGTCAGAATAACGCACGCCGCGACTGGAACCACCCGCGTACATTGAAACGTCACACCAAGCCCACCCGATCGATTGAGAGGAAGGAAGGAACCAATCCCGTTACGGAGAGGAAGATGACAGAACGCGTTTGACGTCATAGAAGACGTCACGAGAGCAGCCAACGGCACAGCTGAGATTGCGTTTTGCGGAATGCATAATCTCCGGAATACTACAAGGAACGATTTGGAGGAATTTTTTTTTTTTACGGATTTATTTAAGATAAGTGCCACAATTAGAATTTTAAGCAATACTTTGATGTTCTTTAGAATAATATGAGATAAAATAAATTAAAGCATTTAAGTGAAATATATAAACAAATATAAAATATGTTATTAAATTTAAAATAAAGCAAAATCAGCATATTGGTTTTTAAATGTTAGTATTCTAGGCTAGCATCGTTAATTTCTAATTTTATCACTTTAGATTAGAACAGTTAAGTAATTCCATAGTTTAATAAAAATTTTCAAATAGACATTAATAAAAAAAGCAAACAACAACTACTATTGCACATAATACTCATAAATAAATAATAATATTACACTGCATATAAGATAGCATGGTTTAGTTTAAATAAAAAGTTATTTTACATGTTTGGAGTAAATAAATGATAGAACATATGGGAGTGCATATATTTTAAATAAAGCATGAAAGCGGTTAAAGATTAAGAAATACAACATGCATTTAGCATTGAAACAAGAATTTTTAGAGAAGCGGACATAAGAAACTAATCGCATGATCTTAAACAAGTATAAATGCAAAGAATTAAAACATCAGAATGCGTCGAAATGTTAACAACAGTTTAATAAGTTTAGATAAAATAGAAATCGGAATCCAATATAAATTTCAATAACGTATTAAAAAGACTTTTTTTTTAAACAAAGGTTAAAGTGTAGATACCAAATACTCTCTTAAATTTTTATAGGAGCTTCGGAGAGTTAAAATATTTAAAACTAGTATTCCGAAACTCCGCGCATTATTAATCAGAAAATTAACCATTACTCACATGTAACTAGCAGATCGACTCGCACTCGATACGAAGTAAACAAAACACCAGATGCATTCTCCGAAGAAATAGCCAATATTTATGTAGTCCACTTCACGATGGCTATGATCCAAATCAAGATATTCCAATAAAGTTCCAAATGCTTTTGAGATTCCAACACGTGTGTTTAAATCTCTAAAAACTTTGCAGCTATGAGCTAGGGGTGCTTACTGTTTCACATTCTACCACTGAATACTCTCCGATCGTCGTCCGCTCCACTATATATTTCCCACATCCCATCTTTTTGCAGGGCTCATGACGTAGGATCCGGCTCTTACGTCACAACGACGTCGCGCCCAATGGAAAACTATTAGGCAGAGTACAGGTGGCTCGTGTAGTGGATGGCTACGTCACGGACATGACGTCAAATCGCTTAGCCAACTGTAGAATCGATGGGATCGCGTCACTCAGCGGCTCTTAGCTGATTGTGTTCCGTACCGTTGCCCGGGCAACGATTGCTGCCTGCGACTTTTATTTGCAGGAATAATAACAGTTAAGAGTACAGAAGGAATGCGACGGATTCCAAAATATCCGGAACTGTTTGTGTTCCGACGGAAGCGAAGTTCTTTTTTTTCTGCCGCGTGTTTGCGTGGAGATTTCGCACCTGCTTGGGTTTCGGTGCGCGGTTTTGTCACGATGCAAGCGTGATTTTAGTGCGTGTAAAAGAGTTTTGAGTAGCCGATTGGCAAGTTTGGAGTCGTCTTCTTTCATAACGCACGCGGGGATCTTATGAAATGAATACAAATACGAAATCGAAACTGCATGTAGTGTTGCGCTTTCACGGTTATTATAAAGCATCATTGCAATGAGCATTGCAACCACGAATAAGTTTGATTTTGCAACAATATTTTGTTCTAATTTGAAAGCTAACTTAACAAAAGGTTGTTTTGAAAGAATTTTACAGGAATGACATCTCACGTGGACCCACGAACGACTGCTTAGCCTATGGAATAATATAAGTTTCTCCAATTGTCTTGATTACTATTTACATGCAAAACATCTTCTAGATACTCTTTCAATTATGTAAAGCATTATTTATATGCAAAGCCATAACAAAGCGTGCGTAATAATTGAAACGCGATTTCAGCGGATCCTGAGATTACAAAATAAAGAATTGACCCTTTTTAAAAACTTAATAATAAAACGAGCTTAAAAATTTCAAGTATTTAATATGTAAATTTATATTAATAATTAATATATAACTAAAGCAATACATTATGTATTTAAAAAATCATCATTTCCCGACTATGCTATTTCCAAAATATTGACAACGATTTCTACAAAAATTGTGTTCCTAAATTCTTGGTTTCAATTGTACCTTTAATCAAATTCTCCAATTTCGTAATTTAGTTTTCTTAGAACAAATGATAAAAAAGGATATTTGTAATTTAACAGATGGCAGTTCCGTTTTGTAGGGAATCAAGATCTCCACTTGTTGTTTGGGTTTGAAATCAGAAAGTATTGTAGTTGTATTGTCCCAGTGACACAAGGCAATTCCACTGAACCAGTTACACTGTTATGTTTGCTTCACTGCGTACGGGGTATTCAAGCGATAAAAACAGTTTGACAGAGCTATTATTTGCAGAATGCATTTTTGAGCAATAAATGTATTCAGTTTTTAAAGTGTAAGTTAAAAGATATTTCTCATGACAATAACTTTAATTGCAAATTTCAAAATTTGAAAGAGTTATATTTTTTATTAGACTGTATATCATAATCTAATATTTTATAAAAAAAACGAAAGTGCTTAAAATACATATGCAACAAATGTATTTTAAACATTTTTAAATTTGCTGGTTTACGGAATTAATGAAATGTTTAATTTTTCATTATTTGTGAAAAGGCAAAAAAGTACTCCCCATTTTTTTTTCGTCATAGGGAGTTATGGGTGCCTTCCAATCTCTGAGATTATTTATACTTGTTTGCATTCATTTGCAAAAATCTATCCATTATATATAAGATGATAAAATAAAAAAAAGGCGCAAAAATATCTATTGGGGGATTAAATTAAAGACAGATTAGTTTCTATAACAGAAATGAAATTCTCACGGGTGAGTAGTATAGCGTTTGCACAACTTCTAAGGAGAAAGTGAATGTCGTTGCCATTATAATACGATCGGAACATCAAAAATCAAATAAATAAAATAAAATAAAATAAAAATAAACAAAAAGTACTGCATTGACGAAATAAATAGATAAATAATTCTGAAACAGTAAACTTTGGGTAAGTTGAGTTCAGCTACAAATACACATTGTCGATTTTTCTGTCGTTTTTTATAGAAGAGAAGCAGAATTGATATGTTGAAAATGGATGTAGCTAAAAAAACAAACAAACAAGAAATTTAATTTAAAAGTGTCCCATTTTTTAGGGAACGTTTAGTTCTTCCGATTATCTTATTTTTGAAAGAACTTTTTTCCTTTGAAACCAAAGAATTTTGAATTAGCCACATTATGTAACGAAGTAAACAGAAAAATTTCAACAATTTTTCAATGATAAAAGAATGAAGAAAAACTAATAGTATCTTTATAGTTAAAAATGTTAAGGAAATAGGTCGGTCGCATTATTGAAAAAAAAAAAAAAGATCGTTTTCACAATTGTTGCATATAAATAATGATTAAAAAATATCTTCTCGAGATTATTTTTTTTACAGAATAATTAAAAATCATTTGCAGTCGTAAGATGGAGAATAAATAAAATTTTTAAATATAAATAGAAAAAGATCAAAGCGAAGAAATTCTTATATTATGTTAATTGTAACTTGGGACTTTATAGATTGTGATAAACATAACTAGGCATGGCATATACATACTTTTTAAAACAAGTTTAATTTATTAGCGTCCCATCTGGAAGAAACACGAGGCTATTTTGGACAGATCTCGCAATCGACGATACCTACACCAACATTCCCATCTCTAAACTTCTGCACCACGCCATTGTGAGGACGTTTGAGTCTTCTATGTCAAATTTAACTTATCAAAGGTCCCAAAACCCAACTGATATTGGGATTCGAATAATCCAGCTTCAATCTACACGTTATCTGAAACTATATTACGTCGTCGAGTCCTTTTGGCGGGAAGAATCTACAATTAAAGCCGTTTTATTCTATTTATATCAAAGTTAAAAAAGGCGATAACAGCACACATTTTTCTTAACTTACTCCCACGTTTATCAAAAGTTAACCACGATTGTTTCGCACAAAAGAATCCGATAAAATATCTCGGAAAAATTTCGCGCGTGGGCACAGCTGCTCGCCTGTAATTGAAGACGTTTTTCTGAATTAAAGTTCGATCAATCAAGGTTACGTTGCTCGCATGCCTTCGGATGTTGTAAATAGTATAAAAGTATAAAGATAGTAAGAAATTGAGTTGACTTTGTAATTTCAGGAAATCGTTTATTTGGTTTAATATTTGTAGTACATTATGCTTCTATTTACTGCCGCAAACAGCGCCAGTAGAGTATTAAGAAATAATAAAGGCTGGATATTTTTAGTTTAATATTTGATTTATAGTAAATGCATATAAAAAAGTCTTTCACAGTTTTGGGCAAAAAGAACAATTCGTTTTCAAGAAATGATTTGAATATTTACCTCATTTTTTTTTTTCGAATTAAGGTTAGAAATTATATCAATTTTAGAATGTTTTTGGTATTTTTTTCGATTTTGATGATAATCATATTTAAATAATAATATATTTCCCTTCATTGTGAGATATTTGATTTTCATGCTTGATCTATTATTGTCTTCAAAAGATATCTTTTATTGAAACAATAAAAGATTCATACCATTTAAAATTTTTAATAAATGATGTCAAGCTCTTTGATTGGCATTTGATCAGGCACACCAAAATTGAGTCTACACATCCTCAGTGGCAGATTTTAACCTGATTAGGTTCCTTTATAGGTCCATTTAAGAACTTAATTTAATATATATTACGCTTGTTTACTCGGATAATTTTCTTGGGGAGGGTCACTAAGAAAGTGAGAGTACTAAGTTACAGTTGGTGGGGCTTATACGTAAATCCGCAAGTCCGATACTGTACATACTAATAAATTGTATTGTATATGCATGGTAAACAGATCTATAAACGAATTTGAATTCATTTTGAAATTCTTCAATGCAAATAATGATTATATTCATTTTACTAAGAATTCAAAATCTAATATATTAGGTATCAAATTATTTAAATTAACAGAATTTACTAACCTCTTAACGAATAACAGTAGGCATTTGAAATTAATACTTTAAATACAACAATAATAAAAATGTACAATCAACTTTATAGTTTTTGTATTAATAACAGTAATGATATTTTATCTTGAGTTAGACGATAGAGAACAACTCAGACAATGACCGAACGCAAGACAGTTATGGATTGTGTTATTGAAGGATATATGTTACTCCTTTATGGGGTAATAGCTTTTCCTAAAGTATAAAGAAGTTGATAGTTAGTTAGGAAAGACATTGATAAAGAATACCGACGTCAACTGATTAGAATTACGATGAAGATTTGTGATATAATTTTGAGCTATTTTAGTTGTATTGTGCACTTTTATATATTTCTTTCGAAAAAATATTTGAATCACGCATTACTTATGGATTGTCATTGAAAAAGATCTCCCAAAATCATTTTGGGAAAAAGATACACCAAAATGATCTAAGTAATGCAGGATATTTCGACCATAAAACTTTCATAATAGTTTTCACTGATGCATTTATCAATAATACTCATAAAAATAATAAATAGCAAATGAAATATAAGGAAAAAGAAAATGCATTTATAAAAATAAATTAAAGTGTTTTTAAGTATTTTCAGGTATTACTAGGATATTTGTATTTCATTTTAAACCAAGTCTCTTGGCAATATGGCATTATTCATCTAATATAGTATTGGATGGCTACAAAATAATTTTTCCTGTTTGTCGGCAGATAACTGAACGGAACGTAGCCAAATTTCATATACACATTAAAGAAGGCATTTAACATGAATTTCCTCAAGAAATGCAGCGACAGAAGTTGCCGATAGGAGACATTAGCGTTAAACGAACAAAAAAAAAAAAAAAAAAAAAAAAAAAACCGGGTTAGTATTGTAATGAAGAAATGGAAAATCGATTACACAGAATCTCATTAATTTTCAAGTGATAGAACGATGATTGAAAGATCAACAAAGTAAAACTCACGAAAATAACCTTTTATGAATCAAAATTAAGGTGACAGGGCTTACATTCAATATTTTCAATGTACTGACTTTCACTTTGTACAAAATCTTGTATCGGTGATTTTTTAGTATAATTTTTTTCTACGGAATTCATCTTACCATGGCTTCTATAGTTTCTATATGAAATTTGGTTTCATTTGATTTATTAATTTTAGCTGAAGCCTCAAAGCACAAAAACTTTATTTTATGACCACCCTGCATTATTTTTAATAATATTTTGATCAAATATTTAAAGCAAATAAATGAAGACAGATCCAAAACGGGGGGAGTTCACGGTAAATATGTCAAATACTGCTCGTCAATTTAATTTTGAGATACATGACGCTCTAGTATAGAAGTAAAAAGGGAAATGAGATGTCACAATACAATTTAAATCAAAATATATGCAATTAGGTGTCATATTGCATTTAGCTTCCCATGTGAATTTCACTTTTCATAATCTATTAGATAAAATGTGATATTTCTATGGTATATTACAAGTATTACATTTTTCTGACGCTTAAAAGCATTGCATTTATAACAAGACATCAACATATATTCACTCTTTTGCACAGTTATATATTATGATTGGACAATTTAAAATAAAATAGGCCTGTAAAATATAATAATTTACGATATTTCTTTCCTCCTATATTTTAATTGTTTATTTCACCAGTATTGGAAAGCGAGGTAAATATGCATAAATGTGTAATTGCAACTCTATTCTCATGATGATATACCATAGATCTTATCTTTTGGCGTATGTTTTTCCAGCCAGATCAGCGATAAACAGTGCCAAAAAGGATTCTCTTAAGAATTTGATAAACTGCAACCGCTATACTACACGTTGCTGTGGAATGATCCCAGAAATTTCATGACGTCACTATAACGAAATCGATCACAGGTATGCGAGGACATGCGCATATACCTTAGCTGCACGAACAAATATAGATGTATATGGGAATAGAGGGTGCTATTTTGAAGTACTGGTAGTTATGACGTAGCTTTCCAATTAAACTACGGATTGGTTTTAAAACTGTTTGATTCTGTGACGTCACAGATTTGATGACGTAAAGACAGGAAGGGAAATAGGAAACAAGAAAATTTTCTATTATTAACTCCTTTTTCCCAATTTATCTCTTTTCATTAACTCAGATGAATGCGCGGTCTTTTTTTGATCAGAAAATTATTCTTCTGAAAATAGGGAATCGATTTTATTCCTAAAGAGGAAGTTCGTCCATTTGGAATCCATTTATCAAAAGTAAAACTTGGTTACCAAAAATAGCGACATTTCAAAGATTTTTGTGGATGAAATGTGTGGGCAGGAAATTATAGAAGATAAACTTTCCCCCCTCTTGCAGCAGTTAATTAAATGGGGGGGGGGGTCTGCTGAGAAAAATGAATGCGTGGAGTTATTTTTAGATGTAACATCGTTATTTTTGCTATGTCTTCCATTAATATGCTTATTAATTTTTTGAGACTGAATTTTTGCTTACGATTAAATAAGAAGTGTGTTTAAAAGCTATCTCAAAGTATATATAATATTGTTTTTATTTATAAAGATAAATTATTAGAATACGAGTTTATTTTTATTTTTTCTAATGTTTATTGATTAAAACATTAATTTTGCTAATGTAGTATTGATTAAACTAAAAAACAATCTTTTATGTTCTGAATTTTTTATAAATTTCTTATCTTGAACTAGGAAAATATTAGCAGAGTCTTTAAATTTCTTATCTTTAATTGGAAGAATACTAGCAAAGTCTTTGTTTCATGACTAAATAAGAGGATAGTATAGAGACCCGATATCACTGAAAATCTGCTAAAAAGTGGGCCTCTAACAAATTAATAATGAATTAAATGGGCAAAGTAGACAGGGCTTAGAGGCCCTGCAATGTTAGGAGATCAGCAAAATTTAAATATATTTTTTGCGATAATTTTTTAAATTTATTTAATTTTATCCATTTACTTTACAATGGATGCGCTCTCGAACTGATTCAAATCAAAATCACACGTCATCACGAATATTTTTCTAATAATTATCATTTAAGAGTTTTATATTATGCTCTTTAAAAGCCCTAAAATATATATTACTTCGTCATTAAAAAATATGTTTGGTTCTATTATTAGATAATATATAAATTATGTACAAAAGTTTTCTTTTCTGTATTATTTCTTTTGAAATTACTTAAACATTTGAATCTTTGTTTTTTATGAATACTGATTTAGATTTTCTCGAAAAGGATCCGTAATTATATATTTTGCCAGATTTGCTACATAAAAGTACATATATAGAGATTTAGAATCAACAAAAAATATCTGGTGCAGTAAGTTTCGACAAGAGGATCTGAGACTAGCATTGTTTAAGGCTCCCTAAATGATTTAATCCCGCTCTCCCTGTCACATAAATGAAGTTCAAAATGATGAGATCCGTTTAATAATAATATTAAAAAAGTTGCGCTAATTTAAACTGAATATTAATTGAAACATTGCCATACTATTCGCTTAAAAGTTATTTTTTTTCTTTATTTGGAAGCATTACTATATTTTATACTATTCCAATCAAAACATTTATCGCGAATCATTTCGTTATTAAATAAAATTCCTGTTAGAATCCGAAAGGAGGAGGTAAATTCCGTTCTTCCGAAAATTAAAGAAAAAAGAATATCACACATTCTAAAAAATTCTTGTTTTATTTTCATGAAGCATGGAGTTATGGTACTTAAAAGAGGGTGCAGATGATGATAGTTTATCAAAGTGATGTCGTATGCATTGATTCGAAAAAGCATTTCAAGATAAAATTTTTTAAAAAATCCCTTTTCATCCCATAATTTTTAAGCTTCTGTAATTACTAAAAAAATTTCACCACAAAAGTTGTTCGTTATGGTGAATTAATAATTGGTCTCAATTGGATATTTTTTTATATTTAATTCTAAGAGAGTTGAGGAGATAATTATTTCATCCCTCGCCATTTCCACCCCCTTTTAGACTGATGACCCATTTGCCATCTGTGCCAAGAGTTTCATCTCTTCTCCAGAGTATCTTTCGATAGTTCAAATTGAATTAAAATAACTCAAGTTATCTTAACCACATGGAGATAACGTTACACATTTACACATGTGTCCACTCTAATCATGACCCACTAACTGATTTCTAAACTATTAAAGATAGGCTTTACACTTTCAATCGAAAAATTATTTAAGTGATGCAAGAATTATTATTTATGTTATTTGAGCCAATAAATAAGCTTCTAAAAAAATGAATTCTAAATTTAATATCCTGTGAGTCATATTTAATAAAATATTTTTACCACATTAACACTATAAAAAGTTTTGCATTTCTGAGACTAAATATGACCAAGTTATGAAGCTTTGAATATCTCTATGTTATGGATAATTTCAAAGGACAGTGCGATGGGCAGCGTTTCCTTGTGATTGCTGTTGATTGGTATGTATTGAATATGGATAGATATCGAAATTGAAAGTATCGTAACTCGGTCAGTTTATGTTGCAGATTTGGGAATTTTTTAAAAGATGTTAATGTGCAAATATTTATGCAAGAATCTCTAATATGAAAGAATATTTCGAAAATATGACTTATAAGACCAAAAAATGATATAAAAATTTAGATTTTTTTAATTTTTCAGCATTACCTTTCTTGATTGAAGTACAATAATATATATTCTATTTTAACGTTTCATTTGGAGCATTTTTCCGATTGGAAGTGTTTGCATATCCCTAAAGGCTCATAAATTAGTCATTGAATCCTGATTAGAGTGGATAACCTTTATTTATATAGCTTTGTAACTACAGGTGATTTTTATTTCTAAGGATTATAATAAGAGAATGTTTGCGAAAATTTCTATCAAGTTCTGCCATAAGAATCATTGCAATACGTAATTTTTCTATAAAGAATCCGAAAAACCGTTTGCAACATCGAAAATAGATGCCATAAGTAAACAAATTACATTGTAAGTTAAAATAAACAAATCTTTTAATTGGCCAATGTATTTCAAAATAGAGTACCGCAGATTAGTTTAAAAAAAAGGAGAAGAAACGGTAAAAATTGTTTAATGATTGAAATTATTCTGACAATGGAATAAAGTTTTAATTTAATCAATCAATTCGTCTTGAATATCCAGAACTAAGCAATTATAAGGTACAGAAACAAAGCAAAATACTGATTATTGTAATTTTTTATGAATTAATTCTGCTTTTTAAATATGCAATTAATGGAATCAAAGTATGTGGTAAACATAAGAGCAATGACATTTATTTAACTGCGCGTTATCTTATATTTTATTATGAATCACGTCCTTTCCTTCAGCAGACGTGGGTTGGATTCCAAAATCAAACTGATTTGCCGATATGCGGTAGAGTGAGTAGAATTCTTGAACTTGAAGGTTCTTAACCTCCGAACATAAATATGTTTTAAAAATGCATCCTGATAAATGCAGATACAATGTGATTGAAGCTTACAACGAAAGTAAAGCACAATTTACATAACAATATTTAAAAAAAGTTTGAATAATGGGAAAAATCTGACTTATACGACATATTTAACTTGTTTCATGACTCCATTTTAAAGCAAGTCTTGGAAATCTAAGTTATTTACCTTTTTTTTGAGAGACTTGGAAACTTAAATCATAGTTATAATGAAAAGGAATTAAAACAAATCAGAACAATTAACTTTTTTTTTCTTATTATATCTTAACATAATTTTTAAAGCATAATATCGTCAAGTATTTTTAATGCATAATATCGTTTAATGATAAAATCGTCAAGCTGGAAACGAGACATTTCCAGCAAAAAAAGATTAATTTTCAGTTAAAAAAACCTGTTAGTAATTGAAAGCAAACATCCGTAAAACGAATGTAAAATTGAATCCAAGGTATAAAAATTTTAAAACAAAGGTAAATATATAGATAGGTAATAATCCTATACCAATTATTCCAGGATATAAACGCGGATATTTAATAAAAAGCTGGAATCTGACCTTAAGAATTCAAACCTCATCACACTGAATGAAGATGAAAAATTGGGAGAGGAAATTTAAATACACCCAGAAATATTATCATTATAAGGCAGCAGCGGTGTTTCTCCAGAAATTGAAGCGCAATCGATTGTTTTAGTGGCGGAAGAGTTAGCGACAGAGAAAAAAAGAAAGTCAGCCGATGTGGGTCAACCGAACAGACGCCCTAGACCATCGATCGGGATTGATTGATTACTGTTTCGTTTCCAAAAACACCCGCCTCCAAGAAAAGTCATCTTTAGCATAAAAAAAGAAAGGAAAAAGTTCACGTAAATGTTATTTTTATGTTAATTGAGTATAGGAATTATATTTGATGTTTCTGTGATAATTTTTGTAACTATATCTAATCTGAGAAAAGTTTCAATTATAGTTAAAAATAATAATGTGTTTTACTTGCTATTTTTTTCTGTAAGCATTAATTTTTTTTAATGTGTCCGATCTTTTTTAATATGAGTGTTCAATTATTGCAGCTCATGGTAAAGAGCTAGTTTTCGATACTTTTCCAATAAAAATTCCGCTAATTCCACCTTCAAACCCAATTTTTCCTTACAGGGAAGATTCAGAAATGCATAAGTATGTGTATATAAAGTCAGTTATGTTATAATAGTGAAACGCAACTGATTATATTATGCGTTATGTGTCGTTGATTCTGCAATTTTTATGCATTTTTTCTTTGTTATAATATTTACTGGACCTGTTCTCAGCATTTTAGTATTTGGCATTTTGATTTATTTAGTATTTGGCACTTTGATATAACTGATGCAGTTATAATAATATTTTTCTTTCAATGAAATTTTGTCGAAGTTTGGAAAGTAAAATTATGACAGACAAAAAGCGTTCTGAATTTTTATATCCATTTATTTATTTCTCAAAAATGTATTTTAGTATTAACAGAGAGTATTTGCATTTATTTTAGTTCTATTAATTAATTTTGTCTCTGCCTAAAGAAATGAAACGTCTCTTTGAGGTTGAGAATTTGTGATTTTTTTTTTCATTTGTCTAAGATTTATTACATCCTTACTAATTCTTTAGCATTTCGACGCAACTTTATTTATCCGTTTTTTTATAAATATGTTCTTGCGATAATGTTTATTAAATTTGATTCCCTTCCAAAAAAAAGAAAAGAATTCTTAATAGTTATTATCAACAAATAAGTTATTACCATAAAAATTTCAACATTCTCTTTCTTAGAATAAAGAAAGAGCTTTCTCCGCTTTTTATACATCTTTCAAAAGATATGTAGTTTTCTGTGAACCTCAGGCACTCCCACTCCCAGGTGGGAGGGAGGCAGAGGTTCAAAGAAAATTATTATTTCTCAGGGTTATTTGTTCCAGTCCTATCTCATTAAAAGTAAATCTATTAATATCATATAAGACGATAAAATAGGTTGAAAATAAAAATGCCTACCTAGTAGGATGGCCTAATAGAAGAAATTTATGCCTACAGTATAATTAAGTCAGCATTCTGTTAAAGACAGTTTATAAAAATAAAATGCACATAATATTGTTATTTAATATGCATTATAACCTTCATTCCAAAAAAAGAATTTTCGAATATTTATTTTCAAAAGAAAATTGCGCATTGACTTGAAGGTAAATTAACTTTATAAAGCAATTTGATTTATTTCTGAAAGCAAAATAAATAGTCATACACTTTCACTTCAAAGATCATAATAAAAAACAATCATAAAAAAAAAGAATTTTTTTTCAAAAGCACTTAAGTACGCGCTTAAATTTAGACATCATGCAGAAGCTTCTGGGACTTTATAAAAACAGATAGTTTTGCAAAATGTTGTCAATACGTTTTTGTCAATGTTGTCAAAATGTTTCTAAAAGCTTAAAGAGAAGTAATTAAATAAAATAGCAAGAAAACTTTGGTCTACTTGAATCTAATTTATCAATTTCAACATAAGAAAAAAAAATAAGTTGAGGAGTTTTATTTATTTTAAATGTGACAATATTAATACAATTTAGTATGAAAAATTTGGCTGAATTAACGAGAAAAATATCTGCTGACCAATTCCTTTCCTATTGATTATAATATTTTATACAAATTATAATAATATATTTTATAAAATATAATATATTATAAAAAAATTCATTGAAATGTTCAAAATCTCGAATTTACACCCTTTTATAATATTGCATTGCATATGATATAGTTTTAAATCTAGAAATTAATAATCCTAATTCAATTATTAACTGGATTTTAAATAAATAATAATGTACAATAATATAAAAAAATAATATTTTTGAATTTGATTTTTTTTTGTATCTCTTGAACAATAGGGTATTCTTTCCATCTTATCATATCGGCCATTTTTTTTAATATATTAAAATAGAGATGAACTTAATGTATATAAAACCAATTTTGACTAAATCGAACCAATACAACTGGAAGGGATTTTCGAATTCAGTTTACAGATAGCATGAGTTCTTTCGTGGTACGTCTGTAGGCTTATATAATTTTCCCTAACATTTAATTTTATGCTATTACTAACAGATTAAAATTTCATTTTTACTAAAGTATAGTTTTTTTTTTTTACTTTAAGATAAAAGTAAATTTGAGAATGGAAATATTAAAAAGTAATTTTAGATTTCAAACTGATCAATCTCAACATAAATTTATGCCCAGAATTGAGCAGCGATGAAAATCCAAATATTGTAGTATTAAGATTACTGCAAGATTGAAATTTATTTGGAAAGAAATACCTTCAGCTGAAAAAAAATATAATCCGGTACATCTGACACGATAAAACAATAAATGAGAAGAATGAAAAGATGAAAATGAGATTTGAGTATCTGTTAAACTGAAGGAAAGAAATAGAAAATAATTAATTATTAAAGACTGAAATTGCATTGAGGCATAGCGAATCGATATATGAAGTGACAAAATATACAGAAAAGAATAGAAGCGACAACAAATGTTTGCATTTTATTTAACTCTTTAATTGCAGAGCTGCTTTTTTCTAATATTGGTATAATAAAATATTTTTCGGATTAAGATTAACTTAAGAAAAGAAACTCATTTAGCTTATTGAATGAAAATTAATTTTGCATTTAAAATTAATTTACTTATTTGGTATTTAATTACCAAATCAAACCACTTCGTTATGGTTAAAGAAAGTGAAGTAACCAGTTTCTATTACAGCAATATATTTGGTGCCAAATTAAGCCATCTTTTCTAACCGTTAATTGATGATACATTATAATTTCAAAATAATAATAATAATAATAATGAATTTAATTGTTAAAATCATATTATTTGTTTTACTTACATTATTTCATTATGTTTATTCATATATTTTATATTTTCTGAAGTTGTTAAGAAATAGTAGTTCTAAACAGGAATAGTAGAACAGATTTCACTATGCAATAGCGCAGGGTCAGTAGCGCCCTAGGAAGAATAAAATTCATGCTCCCCTAAGCAAAGGAGATTCTTATGCGCCCTTTATAAATGCATGCTTCTATACAATCATGCAAAACCAAGCATAACAAAAGCAAATGTAATAATAATATTTTGTATTATTTATTACAATATACAAATAATTTTTTACCGATATTTATTTATTTATATTAAATTAAAAAAAGAAACAAAAATTTTCAATTTTGTTCGTTAGCTTGCATTTCAAATATAATTTAATTAGCATTTATATTAATACAGGTACAATTACGGTAAAATAAAGTTTCAGATTAATATTTATTATGACGGGCGGGAACAAATGATTATAGGGATGAATTTTAGAGATAAAGACGATCCTTAAAGATACCCTTAAGACAATCTTTTGTAACAACTTAAAGGTTAAACACGCCTCTTTGATATTTAAGAATTATTGAATTTGGAGATAAACATACTTCTCTCGATTTTATAAATATTTTAAAGGAAAAACGTAACGATGTAAAGCAGGAGAAAAATTAGAAATGATCAAAACAAATATACATACATAAAAACCCTATACAGCATTACAAGAAACCCGCAGTTGTATCCATCACCGTATTTTTAATTTTAGATCTGTGATGAGTGGGAAAAAAAATAGAATGCATTCTAGAATCGTACCTGTCACACGTATATCCAGGGAGCTAGATGCCCACGTGTCACGGGTTGTTTTTTGCATGTGAGGATGATCTCCGTCCATCCAGTGCATTACGTTAGGCATGTATTGATTGCGAAATAGAGTGGATGCTCCAGTAGTATTCATCAAGTAATAAGGCATTCAAGAGGCTCACGTATTTCAAAGAGTTCGTCACTGTAATGGGTCTTTCAGCAAGCAGCAAGTGAATATGCGTATTGAGTGCAGTGGAATCTGTTTGTTTACATTTTCTATGGGTAGATTCATAGAAGTTTTTAAATAAAATATGATCGTTTGTCGATAAGTGGATCGAAATATGAAGTAATTTAAACTAAATGTAATATTTCAGAATATCTATATATAATTTATAAAAGATGGCTATAGCATTTGAATAATGAAAATATTTTTTTTATAAACAATTAAATTTTGAATCAACTGTAATATGCAAAATATTTTAAAATTAAATTATATTTTTATTAAAATTAATTTTAAATTTAAATATTTGTAAATTTAATTTAAATATCTATCCAAATTTAAAATATATTTTTAAAAAAATTTAAACTAAAGCTAAACTTGGCGAATATTTTTTTTTACATGCAGTGAATATACGTCAAATTACTTTTCATAAATAAATTATTTTTCAAATAATAATTATATTGCAAGATAATGCAGTTTGACACAAAGCATATCTCTTTATAAAATAATGATTATATGTGAGATTAGTTTTCACAAAATTTCAGTTTTCAAGCAGGGTATTTTTAATTAAGTCCAGCACAATGACTACCAGATAATAGGCAATGATTATAAATCATACTAGTCTTGTATATAATAATCTTATCAAACAATGCAGGCAAATTATTTTAAATTAGTAGATGGATGAAATATCATATATTTATACGAATACAATGTGTATTATATATGTATTAATCTCAAAATATACGTTAGAGGATGTATAATCAACATAGTATGCTTTTTTAAAATCTAAATTATTAATTAACATTTCTTTAGATTAGTAGATATGGAATGAAAAATCATATATTTGCGCGAATACGAATCATATTATATACAAATTAATCGTAAGAATTAATTAAAGGATATATATAATTAAGTATGCTATTGTTTACTTAAAAATCTAAATTACTAATTACCTTTAAGTTTTCCAAAGTATTCAATGATAAAAACAATACGCAAATTCACTAGTATCCACTACAGCTGTTTACAGTTCCAGAAATTCTCACACAACACCAAAACATCCACAAATTTTACAACCGCACCGGTTGATTAATATTCACTGTGCAAAATCCGAAAACACGTGCTGTCCGCACTTACGCTACGCTGTCAAAAGAAATAGCCGCACACCCAAACTAGTTCTTTATACTTCCGCGTGCGTGCCTTGTGGTAAAACCGCGTAAAAAAACTCTCAGAGCCATCCTGCACATCCAGTTCCACTCGAATGGTTTTTCCTTCAATTTTTACTCAATGGGCATTGCATTTTCTCGTAAGATTAGCTCCCCCCACTTCCGATCACAAATTGACATCTGATTGGCGGTGACGGGGTCACGTGTAATTTTTATATTTCTTCACCTATGACGCCTACAAATCGTAACGTCGTGTGTGACGTCACGGCGACGCGTGACGTTTCAAGCCGTTTTGTTGACAAGTGCACGGGGGAAAGAAACGCATAATCGCTTCCTGTCGTTTCCCGTGATTGTTGTGATGTACGTTTTATGGCGTTTGTAATACGAATGTTTATAAGTGGCGCTTGTTAAACAGAAATCAATCGTTTTGTTTCCGGTTACTGAGTTTCTTGCATCACTATTGAATGGAGCGAAAGAGCGGAGTAAGAATAAAAACGAAGGGTGAAAGTTGTATTGCGATTTTATTCTATTAAAAGAAAATCGCGTGGTTATGTGATTGATGCGGAATGAAAAGGATAAGGATGAGTTGGTACGCTCAAATTTGGTATGGCAACGGAAAACAGAATTCCGCATCGTGGTGACGTTTTTTGTTGTGCTCAGAATTGAGTTGTGTAGTAATAAATTTTTAGTGTTTTGTTTTTCTTTCGAAATCATGTAGGTGCGTGCAATATTTTTGCAGATGGTAACAATTCGATGTTATTCTAAAAGATATTTTATTAAGGGATATTGCAATAGGATATTGTTAATAAAAGAATTGATGAACTTTCTTCAAAATATTTTAATAATTATATATAATATTTTAATAATAATATATATATATATATATATATATATATATATATCTTTTTTATTACTTTAATATTGCTTAATATATTTCATATTTATATTATATTAATATTAATACCTATTTTCGAACCCTAACTTTCTAGATTAATTTCCCACTTATAATAATAATGCATGCAAATATAGTTTTATTAAACTTTGTATTATTTATACAAAAAAAAAAAAAAAAAAAAACCCGCAGAAATCGTGAACTGTTACTGTGTGAATGAGGTAGGTATATGCATAAAGATTATAAACTAAAAAATAAAATCTAAGATTTGTCAAAAAATTGCAATTTATTGATTCAAAAATCTTTTGGTATAAAGGTAAAAGAATCGATTAGATCACTTGAAAAAATGTTTTACAAGGAGAAACAACATAAGACCGTTACACATAGATTTTAAATTGTAAATGAAAGGCCTTTATTAATAAGTTTTCAAATATATTTACAAATATTACTTTAAAGTATAATTGTAACATAATTTTAGTGCATAAGTATTTGAAATTATGCAAAAAGCGAAATATATAACATATAAATATTCTGCGAATTTTTAAAATTATTTTTTGAATTAATTAATGTATTTATTTTCTTAAAATTCATTGTTTGAGATTCGTTGAAAAACAAAACAGGGCTAAATAAAAAAAAAAAAATAAAAAAATCAGGAATTATTTAAAAAGTTTTACACATGTGCAATCAGTATTTTAGATATGTAGTTAAGTTTTCGAATGTCTTCGATGCTCTTTTTTTTTTTTTTTAATTTATACAACAATTTGTCTTTTTCATCCAAAGGGCATTATTCTGAGAGAAACTGCAATAACTATAGTTAAAAAATTTTTTGTCATAAAATTATTATCTGCAATATTAAAGTCGATAGATGTGAAGAAAAAGGGGCGAAAACAATTACCACATTTTTAGAACGATTTCTTTTTACTAGGCTATAAGCATGGTACTATACAAAAATTAAATAAATGCTTTTATGACAAAAATGAAACTAAGTAGTGCCAATGGAAATTTTATTATTATAAATGATTGATTTGTTTTCTGGTAATAATTTCGAAAATCGTACCGGCAGTTGAATGAAAAAAAAAAAAAAAGCAGTTTACTTTTCTCTTTGCCCGTTTTTAAATTATCTGAATTTTCAAAAATGGAGCCTGATTATTTAAAATATTTCTCACAGCAAAACAGTTAAACTCAAGCGAAAGAATGGTATTGCATCAGTAAACTACCTTGCCTTGATAAAGAAATTTATCTCTTTACATAGTTGTCATTTTCAAAAAAAAAAAAAAAAAAAAAAAAAAATGCTGATATTGCAGAGATATTTTTCACTGTGATAATGAAGCGAGCTAATCCGTTTCACGGTCTGGAAAGAAGGTATTCAGGGAAACAAGCTTTTCGGGGATTTATCAAAGCTAGATAAATGAATAGAGATTATAGAAACCAAATACAATAAACAGAACTTTAATACTTTGAATTTTCTTTGAGGAAAGAAATATCCTACAAATAAAATTCAGGAGTATAAAAAAAATAAAGGCAATGAAATAACTAATTTTGAGTGACAGATTCAAGCTGTGGTACTTTAATATACTGTGTAAGAATACAAAGAGTAAACAACATTATTTTTGCAATTATTAAATTAAGACGATATCAGCAAATTTCATTTTTTTTTCACCCACAGAAATAATCTTTTTTACATAATCATTCAGTTATCCGGATCGAATTTGGTACAATTAATTCTGTTAATAGGAGGGCCGCAGTGGCCCGCTGGTAAGGTCTCGGCTTCGGAAACGGAGGGTTTTAAATTCGGGGCCTGATTTCACCAAAGAACTGTCGTGTAAGCAGGCCTGGTACGCACTAATTCCATCAGGGCTAAATGACCTTCCGCTGGTATGATGCGGAAATTTGGAGAAGGGGTGCCAGTTCAGGTGTCGTCCTCATCCTCTGACTGCGGCTCAAAATTACGAGGTCCATCTCAAAATAACTTCAATGTTGCTTGAAAATGGGGCGTTAATATAACTAAAATAAACTAAATCTCTTAATAGGACTTCTACTGTAAAAGCATTTTAAACTGTGGTATATATTAATAAATGAATCGCATAAATCAATAAATGTCCTTAGATATATTATGCTTTTTAATTCAGTACGCGAAGATACAAAATTTAAGCAACATATTGAGCAACATTACAGCTCTTCTCCCTTAATGAAACAATGTTACTGGCTGTGATATAAAATAAAAATCATTCCTAGATTTCAAAATATTAGATTTATTACATTACATTATATTATTTATAATACTTAGCAAAAATAAAAGTTCTTAAATAGAATAAAAAACCTATGCGAAGTAAATAAAAAAAATTTGGATGTTAAAATTTCATTTCTTTCGCTTCGAAATTAAACTTTGCATATGGGAATAAAAGACCATAATGGCTATAATGATTTTATTACAAAGAACACTTAGAAATTCTTAACAATTTATTTTATCTTATACAATTTCAAATAAAGAGACAATTGTCAATTAATCATTCTTAGATTTCAAAATATTAGATTTATTACATTATATTATTTACATTACTTAGGAAAAATAAAAGTTGTTAAATAGAATAAGAAATCTATGCGAAGAAAATAAAAAAATAAAAATATTAAAACTAAAATTCTATTCTTTTCCTTAAAATTAAACTTTATATATGTGGATAAAAGACCATAGGAGCGATAATTATTTAATAACAAAAGGAATCCATTTTGAAATTCTTAACAATTTAATTCATCTTATACAATTTCAAATAAAGAAACAGTTGTCTATTTCCGATTTGTGCGTGACTTTCACTTACATGAAGATATTATAAAACAATAACTGAAGAAACGCGACCAAAAGAAAGAAAAAAACATCATTATAACACTGCATGCAAAATAAAAGTAGGTACATTAACATTCACTGCACGCTCTGCAGTTGAGTTAGAAAACCTAGTAACCGTTTTCAAACAAAGCACTTTGTCTCATGGTCAAGGACAACATCTTAGATTTAAAAACTAGCCGGTCTTGGGGGATGACCACGCGATTCGCATGCAAACAACTACGTCACGAAACAACGGAATCCTACTAGAATGGAAAAAACCAGATTGAAGAGCAGGTAGTTGAAACAACCCTTATTTAACTTCGACAAGAGGGGGATTTCCAGTGAAATTGAACGGTTAGTTCCGGAGTTGAACTACAAAGGGGAATTACAACAATGAGAAATTGATTGTAATTTTCGATTGTTTAGGAAAGTCTTCATTTCTTAGAAGTTCTCCAGAGTTAATGTCAGAAGTCGTTTGAGATATGGGCGAGTTCATGCAAAACATTGAAATCTTATCGGTTTTTTTTTTCTTCAAAACATTGAAATTGTATCGGTTTTTCCTTCCATGTTGTACCGGATTTAAATGTAAACCATCATTGTAAGAAGGGGACGATAATTAAAAAAATAGCATACCTATCAATTAATTAATTAATTATGATTTGTTGGTTGAAAATATCAGATGTACTTGAAAACATTTCAAAGTAAGTGACACTTTTTTAGTTTGTTTCTTACATTATAATTATATTATTATTATTTGTATATAAATTTACATATCTAGATACGTAAAAAGCAATATTCGTTTCCATGAAAATATGAAAAAAATATTTTGGAATAACGAATTATTTAGATAAAATTTTGTTTGCTTGAACCTGCTTTCATCAGAATTGTCTATAATTTCATTAATTTTCCATTTTAATATTTTTGTCCCATATCCATTAAACTATTAAAATATGTTTCAGGATAACGAATTTTTAACGAATATATAATTTTGACCTGCTTTCATCTGAATTGTTTGTGATTTATTTAATTTTAATATTTTTGCCCCATATACCATTAAACTGTTAAATGATTGTAAAGCTTACGATATAGAAGTATGAGAATAGTTTTCTGTTTAGTATACTTTAATTTAAAATAGCATAATAGATTAAAAATATAAAATTAGAAGTTTTACAAATTATGTGAATCAATCAGTCACATCGCCTGTTTAAAAAAATACAGTAATATGACAATATTCATATATAAAAACATATTACGCGCAATATATTTCTTTAAATAATGCATTAATAGCTTAAATTTATCCATTCTTCAGCATTTCAAAAATTGATTCAATTTTTTCAGCCAAGTATATTGTAAAAATTTCAATTTTGTTGTAATTTACAAAAGAAATGGATAAGAAATAATATGTTTTTAAATACAATTTTCACAAAACGTAAAATAGTTAATTGTTAGAAGTTTCGAAGGGTTTCCAGAAAGAAAACAACTTTCTTGGGACAAAAACGTGTTTTTTCGACGTCTAATAGTTTATTTTTATTTGCGTTTTTCTTATAAGCATCGACAATTTATTCTAATTCATTACTCAGTGAAACACTTTGTAGCAGACATTACGTCGATTGATAAGGCTTTACTAATAACTAAATTTGATAGGTTAAATAAGTAATCCTGTTACGGTGAAATCTTTACGGGAAAAAGGTTGATAATAATCTATATTATTAGCTTTAATAAGGGTTAATGCATTAGCATTTTATTATTAGATCGATTCTATACACCTGTTGCAATGTTTCTCATTAAATGTCTGATGGAAAGTTTTTGATTTTCAATTGGCAAGATCTATATTGCAGGATGGGCGAAAATCTTAGCCAGAATTAGTAGATGGGTCATTAAACAGAAAGAGGGTATGGTAATTTTCATTTCCTTATAACTAATTTACTGTTTAAATAAAAAGATGATTCAAATTAGATGAATTATTACTACAACATAAAGAATAACTTTTCTTACTAATAGTACTTTGACATTAGACCTCTTCATAACATTATTCCTTTCAATGTTACCCACTTAGCAATAGTTTTTACTTTTTCGTAAACGTAGAACAGAGAAAGTATCGTAATTTTCAAAAAAATCGAAATCAAGATTTTGAACACGTTGTAGACTTCTCTAAGTTCGAAAAACACATTTTTACAAATTTTAAACTAGACAAGCGGAATCTAACTATTTTCAATTTACAGTTTTAGGATTTTATTTAATAATCAAATGAGCGAGAGGATAGTAACATTTGGTTACCAATAACAAATATACAACGCATCATTAAATTTACATAAAGATATTTAAGGAAAAATTGAAAACCGGTGTATTTAACGGCTACAGTATATAACTCTAACTCATATTTATATAACTAATGACTTGATCAGGTAAGATTCTAGAGGTAGCTTTTGGAAGGACTTAGAAAACGTTCTAAACATTTTTGCGCAAAATAATATTTTATGAGCTTTCTAAAATGTTCATAATATATAATTTTGGTTGAAAATTATTAATTTCAGATAAAAAAAATCAATTCATTTAAGAGAAATCATGATGTAATGAAATAGTAGATTTCTTTTTAAAGCACTTTCGTCACACATTATATTTTCTACGCTCATAGACTCGTGTAATACATTTTTATCTTTTATACACGAATAAAGAGCCATGTATAAATAATGTATCATTAACCTCTTCACTATGTTTTTATAGAAATGCTACAGGTGGAAAGTATTTTACCTCGGGTAAAAAATAAAAATAAGAAAGAAAGAAAGAAAGTAAAAATGTAATGAGCTCATCAAAAAATTCAACTTCTAAATTTTAACAAATCGCTCTCCCCTTTGTATCACTCCGCATCCACATTTTTGGAATCATGCTTGCCTATCTAGGAACAAGACACTTCAAAAAGAGGAATGATCTAAATTCATGATGATGAGCCAGCTAAAGGGAATTCAGTATGCTGTTCTAACATTAAACCTATTTATTTGTGTAATATGTTGGACTTGATCAGTCATAGAGAAAAATTCTAATATGTGTACGTGATTATCTTAATGCAACAATGAATTTTTATACAGAACAGGAGTAATAATGCCGCAATTTAATCGAAATTAAATTTATAGGTTAATACGTGGGGTTCTTTCAATATCAATGATCACTTCTGATTGTCATAAAATTATGCGCACCCATATATTTATTTACAGATTTCTCTGCTAATACAAAATGTCCAACAACATTGTTAAGATATCGCCACGATTTTATACAGCATTCAGAATATCGAACAACATTGTTACGATATTGTACAGCATACGAATATAGAACAAAATCGTAGAGATATACTATATCTTAAATGATTATTCAAAGAAATTACATAGGCTAAGAATGACTATAATTATCTTGTAAAAAATGTTAAGAAGAAAGATTTAAACTGAAGAAACTTTGTTTAGAGAAATAAAAATTGTTATTATGTAACATACTTTTGTCACATGGTGTCAATCCACCTCATTATTAATTTTACTAATATGCATCTTATTTCACTGGAGAGGCACCTTAGATACGGAGAAGAGAAGTTGCAATATGAGTAAGCAAATTCTTGCTTAACCGTAGGGTATAGTAGTTGTGGGGCTGAGCTATCTCCATACCGATGTCCGGCCCTATCCCTTTATGGGCGGTGAATGCATGGACTGCATCGTAATGGGCTCCATTTTGCTTTCATATCAGTGCCTGATTGTGGTGTTGCAGTGACTTGTTTTCATTTTACCCCGGACATTTAGGTAAGGCGGGAGAGATTCGCTTTGTGTTTTATGCACATCTTCAATTCCTTCATTGCCATACATAAGGGAAGTGTTAAAAGGGATCTATTACATATCCCAACGAAATGAAAACATAAAGAATAATTTTTAGATAGGCACGTACAAAACATGCTTGCGGCGGCTGTTGAAAGCATATCAGTGGTTATGAACACCATGTTTCGCAGAGTTTGTCGTGAAGTGGTCTACGTCGAGAATACTGCACGAACAAAAGCACGAACGGCAGTTAACAAAATTAAAACAACAAAAATTATAAAAACAAAATTTCGGTGGGTTTATAATAATTTTTTAGATGCTGTATTATTATATTTTTGCATATTATGACCCATATCTTAATAATATTCATTTTTAATCGAATTTAAGGATATTTTTGTACATTTAGAACAAAAATATTTCGGTCTATATTAGCTCAAAATATTTTGCGATGTCTCCACGATGTTGGTCGATGTTCTGAATATTTCAGAAATATCTTTTTAAACATTGTGGCCAATAAAATATCAGTTCCTATTAGCATAAAATAAAGTGCAATGTTTTGACTTTCTCTGTGATATTTCGAATGATGCCCAGTACAATGAAGATATCTTTTTGTGCATTTTGACCAACAGTAGTAGTTTAGTCCCTATTAATTCAAAATATTCTGTAATGCCTCTACGGTATTGTTCAATATTCTAAATGTCATAAAATATTGAAAAGATATTTTTTTTATATATTTTGATCAACATTATTTCAATATTAGCAAAAAATATTGTTACAATACTTTGATGATTTTATTCAATATTCTAAACACCGTTAATAAAGTGCGGATGTCTTTTGTACATTCCGAGTTATAATATTTCCAACGGTTCGTACAATTTGTACAAGCAATATTATCACAAAATATTTTAGATGTTTTCATAATGCTCTTCGATAATCCGAATGCCGTACAATATCGGTAAGATATTTTTTTTATATATTTTTATTAACAGTATTTCAATATTAGCCCAAAATGTTGTTACAATGTCTTTATGATTTTTTTCCCGATATTCTGAAGTCCGTTAATATAGTGCAGATGTCTTTTTGTAAATTCTGATCAACAATATTTTCAGTGGTTCGAGCAATTTGTGTAATCCATATTATCACAAAATATATTTTTGATGTTTTCATCATGGTCTTCGATATTCCGGATGCTATGCAATATCGGTAAGATATCGTAAATTGCCGAGCCTTTTGTTCTAATGAAGGAGGGATATATTAAAAAAATGACTTCTAATTTCCTAAGTTGCAGTTCAGTTTTCGTAAAAAATTTCTCTACATTTCTCTTCGGTTTTAGCTTTCTCCAAGTATAACCCACATGGGGTTTCTTACAAGTTCATTACAGAATATGGACCTTGAGAACTAATAAGTCTTGTTAATTTATTGATCCGGTATGTAAATTCTGAATTACCGGATGTAAATAATGATTTTTATTGCTCTTAAAGTTCCTAAAAACACAGAGAAACACACAGGAAAATGTAGCAGCAAATGTTTAGTCGCATTTCTAAGGAAGGAAAGGCATCAAAACAGGGAAGGTGTCTCCTGTTTTTATACGCGAGAACACAATAAATCCCTCTAAATTCTCACTTACCTTGAAGTAAAAATAACTTCGGTTGTCTGCCATATAATGTGCGTCATTTAAAGGGGGAAATTATTTCGCTGCAAAAATATACGTTAAGCGTTTTAATTTTTTAAAAGAATATCTCACAATATATATAAAAAAATGTTTGTTATTTTTCTTTTTATTTCCAAATTGCTTGGTCAATAAAACTTATTATATATTTCATGCAAGATTTCAAGAAAAGGATTGATCTTTTTAAAATAAATAAGGAAGTTTTGGTATTATTTAAATTATTATTTCAGGAAATTTAACGAAATTATGTCAGGAATATCTGTTAACTTTTTCTCTTATGTGTTAACATTTAATGCCAAGCAAATGACTGTCGGACTTTCTAAAAAAAAAGGGGGCAGGGGGAGTACAAGATAATGATTTATTCTCAAAAACTTATTGCATTATATTCAGCAGGGATATGAGTAAAGCTATTGTGCTCAAGTATACAATTAATTCAGATTAGTATGTTTAAAACTTGTACTAATTTTGTGGTTATTTTTAACGATTCGGCAGACTTTTTCGAATAGATTTGTTAATATAAAGTAGTGCGAGGCTGTTCCAACTTATAATGCTTACTATTTCCTCGAGAAATATTTCGATACTTGCTATATTATATTGTATTACCTACTGGTTGCAAGCAAGGATGCGAATTGGCCGCCATAATCGCAGGTCGACTTCTTACTCTGAGTTATTTGACGATTGCAGCGGCATATTGAAAAAAATTACTTTATACTACTGCAAACATTTAGTCATAAAATGTACAGTTCACTTAATACAAAACGTCAACAAATAACGGTTATGGTTGCAGTCTTCTTATTTTAGAAAAGAAAGGGGCTTTTCAATTCCTAATAATTTCTGATAAAGAATTGTTCTGTCAAGAATATAAGAGCTATTCTTATTGCTAAGCATTGTCCTAATTAATACATGAAAGAGAGATGAAAATGTAAAATCAAATTTCCAAATAATCACAAGTAAAAAAAAAAGGAATTAATTTATAAATATGCAATATATATTTAACAACAAAGTTTTCCTTCTTTATAATAATAATCCTTTATGATGCAATTACAAAGCGCAACGAAGAAAATCAAATTTCAAATTCAATTTATTTTGTCCAAGTACGATTGTTGGAGATTTCAAGTTCTCACGGAGAATTTTAATCCAAACTCTGAAACAGATAAAAAGTTTTGCTGTAAGGGCCATATACAAATTTCCATTGCGTTTTTGAATATTTGTGATGACAGCCCTATGTAAAATAACCACAAACTCAATTTCAAATTTTTTTTTTCTGAATTAATGATACGTAATATATTAATATTCATCTAAATCTAACGATCGAGTTTTTAATCAATGCAATTATTTTTTTTCTGTTCATATATTATATTAGGAAATAAAACTATATTTTTGTCATACATAGGAAAAAGAAACTGTGGGACGTCAAGTAACACAAATTTCAATTCATTGTTGTTTAAATAAAATAAAAAGATAATGCTTATTTCTAGAATTTGATTTGAAAAATCAAAATTTCTTTATTTGAAAAAGAAATCGGAACCTAATTTTCTTTTTGCAAGAGAATTTCTAATAATATTAAAAAAAAAAAAAAAATCGCAGACTTTAAGTGGTCGGAAAGAATACATTCGGACCGAAACCAGTTTAAATCGAGCTGCCATATTTCAAATTCATTTTTAGCTAAAAATTAGTTAAAAAACTTTTAAACCAAAAAATTGAAATAATTTTTTTGATTAAATAATTAAGCTAAAATTTCTTTCATACATCATCAAATCGTTTTTAAAAATACATTTTATGATTTAAAATTATGAAGAAATTTTTCTTAATGATATCCTAAGGTTTCGAAGATTTTTTTCGACTGGGTAAATATCGCGGTAAGAAAAAATTTAAGATAGATAAAAATCGATACAGAATACAATATGAAGAATGTATCCCTTTTATATTACATTCACCTTCTCAGTTTAATTTCAGAAGACGCTATATTCAACTTAAATATCTAAAATTATGAAATTTAAATATTTCGAGCATTTTTGATAAAAGGTATACGACTATGTTCTAGATGATTCTTTTGAAAAACGTTCAAAAATAGTTAAATTTTTAAATATTTCCATAAAAAAGATTTAAGAAACATCTATGAAACCAAAATATACCAGTTAAATGACAAAAGGGTTTTAAAAATTGGAAAAAAAACTTTTTTTTGGGCTATAAATAGATACAAAGCAAAACAAATTTTAGTTTAGAGATTTATCAAATTATTTGCTAAAAATTTGCAAATACCTAAAGAAATATATATCGAATTCTTGAAATAAGAAATCTTTTCCCCATTCTTTAATTATCGGGGCATAATATAAATAATACGAAATTTTCAATTTTTTCGCATTATGAAACACTAAAACAACTATAAAATATTCCTAAATGAATAGATTACTTATTTTATATTTCAGGAACTGAAGAGCATATCAAGAAATTATTATACCAAATTTGAACAAAAAATATGCATTAGATTTTTATTTATGAGGTTTTAATAAGAAAATTCTATCAAAAATTAGAATTTTAGAAAATAGCATCTAAAGATGTAAAATAGCATTAAAACATATGTAAATACAAATATGAAAAATCAGTGTAACGTCCCAAAAATAGAAATAAAATTCTAATAGTGTTATAAGGAAATCTGTGCAAGCATTAAAATATTAAATTTAAAAAAAAAAGTTTAGCAAAAACTTTCACTTTTCGACTTTTTACGTAGTCATCTACCTTATTGAAAACTAGGTTAATTAGGTTAAAAAATAACCCTAGCAATAACAGAAAACAAACTTTATAGTACAATATAAAGGATGAAGTTTGAAAAAAAAAATAAGACTTCATTCGAAATTTGTATGCATTTTCTTATTTATTGGAAGACTAATTTGCTATAGTAGGCACAAGAAACAAGACTACCTCCTGAAAAAAATCGTTCCTTAGCTTTGACCTTCTGAGACGGTTTAACAATACTTCTTTGTGTAATGGGTTCAATGAAATTAATTCTAATGATGGATCTCTTCCTTATCAATATCTATGCGATTACTCACAATGTTCCATAACAGTTCAGTCGAATTATTACGAAAAATATTAAAACTTGATAAGAAAACATAACAGCAATTTTATTGCATTAAATTATTGGGTTGGCCATCCAAAACATGCCACAGCATTTTCTCTTGGATATCGGGACTGTGTAGCAAGGAAAGAGGTTGAGAAAGCCGAAACATTGGTTTTCTGAGTTTAGGTAAGAGGTTATTAATTTCAGAAGAAAAATTTAAGCCTGAAAGTTATAGGCATTAAAAATATATATAAAAAGGGTTTTAGGATGTTAAAATAGTCTAAATAGAATAGAATAATTTTTTTTAAACGCACAAGCTTGGAAAAATATTGCTACATTTTTTAATTGGATCAAACTTTTTAGAATTTCACTATAATGTCAGAAAAATGAATACTTTGCAAAATTTTCAGATCGATATCGGTATTCCTTTTCGAACTTCGAGGTTCAATTAAAAAAAATCAAATGCGGTGAAAATGCCAAATATTCTACCTGTCAGAATTCGTGGACAAATAGAATAGTAAGTGTTCCATGATATCAGATATCATAATGGCGGATTTTCCTAAAGGAATGATGATAATTAAGTTTGAAGTTAATAATTAGTGTTAACTGTTATACCTGAGCGCATTTTGTAATGGTTTAAACCATGCACCGTTAAATAGCGAACACTGCAATTTAATTACTACCACCATGGAGTTAAGTTATTTTTCTTTTTTGAATTACCCTTTCTATGTTAATAAACTAGTAGAAGGAAAGAGAAAAAATACCGGTAAAACAGTAGGGAAAAACCTGAATTCTTCAAGCTCATGTGCAAATAAATATTTTCTGTAAATGCCAAAATAATTAAAGGTAAAAATAGCTTCTGCTTTTTAAAAGTAGAAGCTATGGTGTTGCCTTTTTTTGACATACCATTTTTTTTTCAGGCCTTACTATCCCTTTAACATTTAAAATCACATTTCATTAAAGTGACAAATTAAATATTTAGAAGTAAAAGAGTATCTCCACTTTCGCCCAAATGACTGCTAAGCACATTGAAGCATTAGGAGAATTGGAGCTATTATAGTTCTTATTTTATTAAAATTAATGTGTAACAAGTGTTTAAGAAGCCTTGAAAACTGCTTGCGCTTAACACTGCAATTTTAAAATGGCACGCAATTAAAATGCAAACCATTAAATTATAATAAATTTAAATTCACTCAAACGTTTGCAATTATTACGGTCTGATGTAACACTGATTACCGAAATAAGATTACCTGGAAATTTTCTGCAATGCACTAAAAAGAAGCATATAAAAATTAACCACTCCTTACTCCTCAAGAGCAACCGCCTTGACCCCTAATCCTATAACACATCGAAAAAGATTAATATCTTAACCATCATCGATGTTTTGATATTTCTTTTGTTTCCCACCATATCGCGCTTTTTCTTGATAATCTGCATGCGCGCCTAGAAACACAGATCCGCTACGCCGCGATCACCGACGTCACAGTGACGTCAAAGTAATGTTTTCCTTTGCCCGGAAATAGAAATTGCAATCATTTCGTGCGGTCATCACCCAAATGCATTCAATCTGTTGAATTTAAGAATAATTTCTTCTATTTCAGTAAGCATAGAAATGGGAAGCGACGGGTGTGTAAATACACACACGGTGCAGCGACTATTTTTATGGATATCTGTCGCACTTAAAATTGCACAACTCCAGATCTTCACTTCAATCTGTCACGTACAGGAGAATCGTGCAACAGGTTGATTTCACCTTGGCAGGATTAATATTTGACTTGTTTAATATATCAAGAATTGCCCAATAATTTTTGATGATTACTTTATGATTTTTTGTTTAATTAGGGAAAAAATCTACTTAAATTTATCTACTCTACTCTAGTCAGTCTACTATATTTGACAAATCTACTAATATTTGACTTGTTTAATATATCAAGAATTGCCCAATAATTTTTGATGATTACTTTATGATTTTTTGTTTAATTAGGGAAAAAATCTACTTAAATTTATCTACTCTACTCTAGTCAGTCTACTATATTTGACAAATCTACTAATATTTGACTTGTTTAATATATCAAGAATTGCCCAATAATTTTTGATGATTACTTTATGATTTTTTGTTTAATTAGGGAAAAAATCTACTTAAATTTATCTACTCTACTCTAGTCAGAAAAAATAAAAAATCTGCTCAATTCAGAAGCATAATGGCATAAATATACTTTAGGCGCTTGATTGCATCAGTCATTGCATCCGTTGTATAACAATTTATGGAATGAAAACCAGCCGGAGAGCAATGCAGTAAAGAAAGAAGTGTATAAAATATAAAACATTCTTTAATTTTTAGCAGCAAACACCTTGACTCCTAATATAACGACAAACTAAAAAAATAAAATAAAAATAGGTTTATTTTATCTTGGCAGGATTGATATTTGTCTTGTTTAATATCTCGAGCATTCCCCAATAGTTTTTAATGATTTCTTTACGATTTTGCGTTTAATTAAAAAAAATCTATTTAAATTTCGAATTTCTAGTCCGAAGCATAGTATAAAAATTATATATTAGGTTTGATGTGTCCGGCTTGATTGCATCAGCCGTTGCATTCGTTGTTTTGCGATTAATGGAATGAGCACTAACCTGAGAGCATAATTATGGTAATAAAAGGAAAGTGAAAATTCTGCTCTGAAATTAATATCCAAAAAAAGAATTTTTTTTTTATCATAAAGTTTATATTGACAAAAGCATGCGAGTAAAAGATTTGTTGACACGCAAGTAAAAGATTTGTTGTAAAATTAGTTTGAATTTCGTGATTAAAGAAAGACATTATTGCAAATTCTATTTAAATTTGAAAATTACTTAGGACTAAAATTCGAACCTCTGAAAATTTAATTTTTTTAATTCTGAAGTGACGCAAGCACACTTTTTGTATTTCTGTGCTTATAGAAATAAGAAGATTTTTAATATATAAATGAAACAAGAAGGAATAAGTATTCCCATAACAAAAATATAGTGCAAGTATTTTACAAAATCGTGAAGAAAAATGAAGCATATCGTATCTATCAAAAGAATAAAAAATAACATTTATTTTTATTCAATTGTATAGTTGCTATTAAAATATTAAAATTGATCGTGCAAATTTTTGATATTTCTTTTTGTATACGAGAATATTATTTGTGTGGATATAAAAGTACGGAATTGTGAACATTTGGCAATGCACACGCGCAGAATTTATCTAGGGGTTTCTTTTCTTCATATCGCTATGTACTCCCTTTTAATAACAAATAATGCATATCGTCATTAAAACCATTAATTCAAGTATTTTTCCTATTTACATCAGAATTAAACAATCAAATAACTTAGTTTTCCGCCTTGAAAACGAAATTTTTAACAAATCTTTTGCAATACGGCTTATTAAAATAAATGTCAGAAGCAGTCAATTTTCAGATTTTTGGCTCTTCTATTTCTCCCAAAATAAAACAGGTAAGATTCGAGGCCGAAGAATCGATTGTGTTGTGCATCGAACAAGCATGAAAAAGGTTTTTGGACAATCGACGATGGGCGTTAGCTAATGGGTGGAGCTACTGTACTATTTTAGGACATGGGATCCAGGCGTAGTTCTGATCCTGCCCTTATAAAATCACCTACATGATTTTGTAAGTGATTCCTTATAGGACAATAATGTAGTCATTCGAAATATGCATATTTTTAATACAAAATTCCTAAAATTTACCAGTTTTTTAATAAACCGATAATGATATGCAACAATTCATATTTGTATCACTGCCATTTACGATCTTTTTGCAATAATTGAAAGTCTAACTTTTTTGCAATAACTAAGTAACTAATAATTTCAGTTTTTTATTTAATGCATTTTTGAAGTGACCATAGAAAAATTTACTAACAAATTTTTTTAAAATTATTTATTTTGTATTGAAAATTAAATTCTTAATTAAAATACGTTATTTTCCAGCCTCTTTTGTATTGAATCTATACGATTTATACAAATTTTACTTAAATAAGTTATAATTATTTTAATAAATTCGTCCTTATAATATAATATTTCTATTAATAAATTCATTATAAATAAACGCTAAAATCAAAAGCAGGCTGGGGAGAAAATACGACAAATGTCAAAAAATTCAGAAAACTTTTCATTGGTTGCAAATTTGAAGAAATATTTAAACTTCACGTCACTAATAAGTAATATTAAGTGACGTGAATTAGTGAACTCTATAATTAGTAAAGCTTATAATAAGCGGAAATGAAAAAAAAAAAAAGATAAAATTACGGAATGATTATGAAAATGCAGGAAATAAAGGAAGGAAGTCCTTGCGATTTTTTTCTCTGATTTTCTATTTGCAGTTTAGTTACACTACATTAATATACTATTTTGAAACTACAATAAGTTTATTACGAAGTGTACCTCGTATTCTGCATTTGCAAAAAAAAAAAAATAATTGCACATATAACAAGATTGACATCTGCTTCACTTCTTTAAATCTTAAAACTCATTCTCAAAATATATAAATAAATAAATAATGTTACTGACTATTTTCTCTTTTTATAAAAAAAATACGCAGAAGTATGAAATATTTTGATGAGATATATAATACAGGGCGTTCTAAAAACCATTTCGAGCAAAAAGAATCGGTTCATTTTTGCAATGGAGCGCAAAGTTTGACCGATACAAGTAAAAGAAGTAGTACTGAATTATTTAACTACAAAGTAGACTTCTTAGCAGTTTTTTATTTCTTTGTGGCTAAGCAAAAGAATAAAGATCCTCAGATAGAAGTATACAACGTGTACATACCAATGTACAATCTTTCAAAAACTTAGTTAAACGTGTTCAGCTTGGATGGCAAGTCCTTTAAATACTTATTTTAAGTATTTTAAATGTTTAAAATTGTGTCTTTCATGCGCTTATATTTGCTATGCTGCGACTGGTGTGATAAGGAAGCTGAGAGTGGATATTAATTCAGGTATCGTCTTCGTTTCTACATAGTTCAGAATCACGAAATCCATTCCAAAATAGTTTTTGTGTTTCTTCAAAACGTGATGCAATACACCCTTCAATACAAGATGTCACTTATAATTAGATGTCACTTATAATTTTGTTGTTCATACAATTGTATTGCATTACTGCAAATTCGTATTCCATGAAATTAGTGTTATGTACATCATTTGGTGCATTATTCACAGAATAAAAAAATATCTTAGCAGAAATTCACATATAATCATTATATAATTTCATATATAATCATCTCACTGTATAAATAATAATACGCCAATTTCTGAAATAATTCCAAATAATATGGCCATTTTAATAATTCCAAAATTCTGGACGAATTTCATCTAAGTTTACATGAAATTCGTTCAGATATTAATTTCCGTAATTATTGTAGAAAAGTATCAAAATTAGAAAATAAAAGAGCTTTAATGCAAATAAGTAAAATGTAAGTAGTGTTGTTGAAATATAAGATTCGATAGCACTTTTAAATTATGAATCAAACTTAGTATATTTATAGATATTAATTTCATTTCCTTTTTTCTTCTACATCACCTTTGTAGTGAATGGTTGGGCCAAGAGAGGTTAGGGAAAGGCGAAGGAATTGTAGTAAATATTAATAATTTTATTTTTATTGTAATCTAAAAAGGAAATAAAAATACTAAAAAAATCTAGGCTTCAAAACGCAGTGAAAAGCATATTGACCTGCTGCAAATACATTATTTTAAGATGTATATGATTATATTTACTAGACTTTTGTACAAAAAAAAAAAAAAAAAAAAGGAAGCAGGAAAGCACGTATAGAATCAAAATGTTTTGTGTACATATTTTTAAAAATATTTCATAAATTATTTAGAAGATCTTCAAAGAATGCATCAATTAAAGTTCGTAAAGTAAAAAATAGAGGTTAAGAATATTAGAGCTGAGAAATTTTATTTGAAATAAATATCTCGATTTACGGTTTTTTAAAAATTTATATAAGGACGACTAAAACATTTAAAAACATAAATAAAAGACAGATAAATGAGAAAGTTTCCAAATGAATCAGTTAGCAAATTATTAAAGAGCATAAAAATTTCAAAAAATTAAACTCTACATTGCATGATAATATTACTTATTATGCTACTTAATGTCCATTCCAGTATCATAGCAAAAATGTAATTTTGCATCTCAATGGACAATGAATGCTATCATTCGGGTCCACGAACATGTTAGCATTAGTTGGAGAAATTTATGAAACTGAAATATAATGTCTGAAACCCAAATATAAATGGGATTTTTTTATTCATTCAGATATTTTGTTTTTCTAATTAGTTTTCTGAGTAAAAAAGTATGAGATGATTTTAAAGCCATTTCACTTGGTATATCTCAGAAAGCAATCTGTACAAATTACTCTATGTCTTTCGTCACTTTGTTATGCATAATTGGGATATTTCTTGGAGAAAGGAATTACTGAGATAAATTCTGCTCATGTGTATCATGAAATGATGTCAACCTTGGTTCTTATGATCATATAAACAATATTTAGCAGGCAAGAAAGTAGGAATTATTTGAAAAATCATTGTAGTTATTTT
Organism: Argiope bruennichi; assembly: GCF_947563725.1. NCBI lineage: Eukaryota > Metazoa > Arthropoda > Arachnida > Araneae > Araneidae > Argiope > Argiope bruennichi. The sequence goes on along the minus strand of NC_079159.1, from coordinate 30,610,553 downwards.
AATTGCTCATAAATTAATATTTAACTATTAAATATAATCATTTCTTTCTTGTTTTTCTTTTTTTTTGGTCGCAAGTAGTCACATTATTCTCCGTCACATAATTCATAAATGATCTGAGAACTCCCGAAAGGAATCTTGGAGAAATAAATGTTACTTTTCCCTCTGTTTTCAGATTTAATCGTCACGAAGTTTCATAAAAAAAGAAAAGGAGACCGCGATAGGACCGAGTTATCTGACGAAGGGAATAAAAAAAAAGCTATCATTTACATTCATTCTCAAAATTTTGCTGAAAAAAATCAATCAAAGACAGTTTTCTTTTATGAAAGGATATTTACATAAGGATATTTTAACCATATATGAAAGAAATACCAATTTTTTTTCGTTCTTCTATACGAAGTAGGCTCTTGCGCCTTTAAAACTTACATCCAACCAATCAATATCTCCTATACGAAGTAGAGAGGAAGTATTGTGATCGGCAAAAAGTTGGATCTCAAGATTTTGACGGATCTCCCTGAGTCTAAAAACACATTTTTTGGCATTACGTGTTCTTGTCAGGCTGTCTGTCTGTGAACATGATAAATCAAAAATACTTTGAGCTAGAGGAATGAAATTTGACATTGATTTGATAGATTTTCAAATTTTGAACGAAGTCCCTTCCTAGGAAATTTGGGTGTTCATGTATAAGTGAACGAAACACAAAACGCAAGGTAAATAGAATTTGATACATAGGTTTAGCATCTAAGAAATAGATTCTAATCAAATTTTAAACGAAATCTGTCAAATGGTTGATTGGCTGCCCTTTTGCATGTAGACACAATAATTCATAAATGCAATGACTTAAAGTCATTAAGTCGTTGCATTATTATTTCATTAATTATTCTGTATTGAGACTACGATTGTAGTTTGTCAATCAATTAGCAAAAAGACATCCAAAATACATATTCTCACGATAGATTCAAAAAGATAAAAGGATAAATCATGATAAAGATCTATATTTCGTAATTATCATTTACCGATGTCATGCATTCTCAGCTTTGCCCAAGGTCCACAATTTTATGCGAGTGAGTGGAGGGGGTAAACAATTTATTGAAGATTATGAAAGGAAGTTTTGGGGATACTATTCCAGCTGGTTTCAAGATGAGGTGTTTTCAAATTAGATTATTAAGTTAAGAGATGTTTTTATCCCATGTCAGGCCGAATGACGATGAGCTAGCTAATACCTTGACCAAAATTGATTCCACCGAAACCATACATGGAGATGAAGCACTCACTTACTCTGAAACCTTTTCAAATAAAATAACGGAAATAAATAAGCTTTCGAAAGCTCCACCTAACTATGCATGATAATTTGGTAGAGACCCTGAAGGATCTTTACAATTTAAAAGTAAGATTACCAGAAAACAGTAGACGACTCTCACAGGATTAAATAATGGAGGCACCAATATGTTTACTTATTACCTAACAGACCCGGAAGTGCTTTCCGGAATGCTATTGGTATAAAGTTAATTAGGCACCCCCTTACCACATTTTTGATTTTTTGGGCTTTACCAAAGACGATGTTTTAAAGGTCCCACTTTTATTCATCAACTTTTTGGAGTTTTTGGATACATGGAGATGATCTAGCAAAATTAGGGATTAATAACAACAATATGTTTCAAAAAAAGAAGCATGATATAAATAATAATTCTTAATCAATTTTAAGCCATGAGTGGGTTTTATCATAGAAAAATTAATAACTCTCAAAATGAATAACGTTGTATGTTAAAAATTCCATTTATTGAAATCTTGTAGCCGTACGTAGGCGATACAGAAGCCATCGCTAGTAGGTACATCGTTGGTGATATACAGTAGCCATTGTTGGCGAACTTATATATCGCCAACGATACAAATAGGCCAAAAAGTAAAATGACTACTAAAGTAAACAAAGTGGCATTGAATTAAAATAAAATATTATAATTAATATACATTGGCGACTTAGCATTTGTTGGTGATGTAAAAACGTATCGACTAATAAATTTCAGCCAAATGGAATATTTGATGTACAAGCATTTGCATTTAGATGTGCTGTTCACACTTCACTTGCATTTAGATGCATTTAGAAGTTGCATTTAGATGTGCTGTTCACAGATTCACTGTGGAAAGTGATATTAATACTTCGCCCTCTGTGATATAATTTCAGCAATAATTAGACTTAAGCAATAATTACACCAATATGAAATGATATCGCGAACAATTAAAGACTATATGAGCTAACTTATATTTTGCTCAAGGTGTAATTATAATAAATTTTTCGACTTTGGTTTTTAAATATGTAGAATCATTATTGTATGAACTGATAAAATTCAATTAAATGACAAGTATGTTATTTATCGAATATACAAAGATGATTTATTGGATGGTACGTCATATTTTTAGTATATCTATATACCAACTTACGATAATACTATTGTGCTTTGCTAAGAAAATTTTAACTTTTGTAATAATTGTTCGGTTTATTTTGTGAAGTAAGCACATATTCACCCACGAAAATATCTAGGCTCTTTTTGGAAGGCGTACAGCTCACAATATAAATGTATTACATTTGCAAAGAAAAAAAAAAGTATTTCCATTTTCCCAAACGCATATGACGTCTTTTGGGAAACTTTTTGCTCAAATAGACCCATTTAGAAGTATCCCGCTTTAACCAAGTTGACCACACCTACGCAAACTAAAATTTGTGGATGGCTTCCAGAAATAGCTCCACAGATATCTTCTTTTACAAAACTCTATCTTTACCTGAAGAAAAATCGATGGGGATAAGGGGCTTATAGTACCAGCTGTACTACTACTACGTCACAGGTGACGTCATTAATTGCTGTACCTGCCATGACATCACAACCCAGGTGATTCTGGTGACGTAGTAGGGGGAGGGTATCCAGGGTCTGGGTCATTGCCGAGGAAACGATGACGCGAAACTTCTATCGATTAATCGAACTATCCACGTGATCATCACCGTTATGGGGCTCTTGGAGGGGGTGATGCTGTTACTAGGCTTAGAGTTCTTTAATTTCCAGTTTAATGCATTATATGCCTTGCATGCAAAACACCAATAATATCGAGCAGATCCATTAAATCGATATTGGCGGAGTTTTAAAAATAGTTGGAATAATCTACATTTACTTTGTGGGAGCTGTTTTCGTATTTGCATTACTTACATGAAAATTCCATATGTTATTTTTGCTGCAAAAATTGAACAATTTTTAGTTTTGATAATATCGGTTATGACTAAGTACATTTTTACTATTTTTAGGATCTCTGTTTTTCTCCCCTGATTGTCATTCTTAATTATATTTGCAAGGAAATAAATATAAAGTTCAAATAGTCGACGATACAGAAAACGGCATTTAGGCATTCTGATTGAAGAAATTTGAAAAAGAAAAATTTTTTTTAACAGAGTTTGATGATCTTTAAAAAAAGCGGCAAAGAAATTCATTTTCAAGTGAATTGTCGCCTTTGAAAATTTGGTAATTTAAATTTTAATACGGATAATAAAAAAAAATGTATTTTTCGAAGTTTCTTTATAGCACATATAATGACGAATGGAAGTGCATTCATTGAAATGCCATACCAAAGAATCTTATAATTTTTTTTTAATGTATCGCGGAACTTAGAGATTTCAAATCTCAATATTTATTTGTTTCAGACAGAAAATACAATTTTTACTTATATTCCGAATTTGTCTATTTTGTTATTAATTTCTTAAATTTCGAATTTCGTGCGCTATTCAGATTCTGAAAATTATGCAAACTAAACTGTAGAAATCACCTTTCATTCCTTAAAGTTGATTTAAGGAATGAAAAGTTTATAAGTTTTATATAAAAAAATAAATGAATATGTATTCTGCTGTTTATTTAAAAAATTAAAATACTGTTGATAATGTGTATCTTTTGTCTTCATTATCCTGCAAAAGAATAAAATCGTTTCATTTTTTCATTCATCAAATTAACCAGTTCAGTGAAGTCAATTTTTAAACTTTATGATTGTTTGATTATTTATAAGTTATTAAAACCTAGTTATAGTTATTTGTTTCACTTTTAATTATTTATTTAATACCTAGTATGAATTTTTAAGAAAAGTGTAATTTTGTTTGAATTTATACTGGAAAAAGAAATTAAATTCAAAATAAATCACATTAGTTTCTTATTATCTATACATAGTATAAAATGAAGTCTCCTGAAAGCGTCTGTATGTTGAAACCCTAAAAACTCGAGAAATACTTAACTAATTTTGGAGATATTTATACCATTTTGTAGGACATTTATTGGGGAAGGTTTTAGTATATTAAAGTTATATCAAAATAAAAAAAAGGAGTTTTATAATTGTGATTTTAATTATTTTACTACTGCGATTCGCGCATGCGTAAAGCAGCATATCTGTGCTTTGAACTTATCTGTGTGTGAGCGGAAATCTCAAACTTCGCATGTGCAAATAGCAAGAGCTGTGGTATTCATATGCGATACTTTTCGTTGTTTATGTCTGATTTTAAACAACGATTCAAATTTCATTATCCCTAAAAGAAGGAAATTCAACCTTGGCCGGAGCACATTAAATGCCAAAACGCTTCGTTTGTTGCGCGATAATGAAAATGTAGAGGAAAGAAACGTTAGGTTAGCGAATATCAGAGAAAGAATGTCTTCGCTTTCTTCAAAGGAGAGTCTTTTGACCGTCTCTCTTTAAATCGCACTGCAATTTAATTATAGAGACAAAATGAATCTCGCCTGACTGCTGACAGAGAAAGACATTTAAATTTGAGACATAGGATAAGAAGTGAAAGAACAAACGTTCCTGATATTTGGTCCGAAAAGGAGTACACCGCTCTGAATTTCGATCCATGCGTGGATTACAGAAATGATGTCTCGGTTTCAATAGTAACAATGTCTATAGTCTGTCCATATTGTTCTGTTTTAGGAACAGCTTTCATATACAATCATTTTCGCCAAAAAATAATTTATCGCCAAATTTTAGCGAAATGGCCGAATGTGCCGAGAACGGCAGCAATAGGGTAACGGTAGCAAAAGTGACACCAAAAAAATTGCCAACTTCGTAAGGCGCAAAATGACTGTATATCAAAGCTTAGCCCAGCTTTAAAATGGAAAGATGAATCAAAAGGCATGTGTTGTTTACAAGGGAAAATTGAAACCATTTTAACAGTCTAAATATGGAGCAGCATTGATATACAGTCATTTTCACCCAAAAAGTTTATTGCCAAATTTTAGCGAAATGGCTGAATGTGGCGCGAACGGTAGCAGTAGCGTTTCCAATCTAAAGGTTCCGAGCAACACTGCAGCAAATTCACGGAAATATAGAAAAAAAAAGTCAATAAATGCAGTAAGATGAAGCACATGCAAAAAAATTTAATCGAAAATAAAGAAAGTATGCAGAAGTAGTATGTGCAGCAGGAAAAAATCAAGGGAAATGAACATTAAAGATCGAAACACAGTAGCATGCAGTAACATAAAAAAAATGGCGGCCATGTAACCCCAAGCAAAGCGCCACCGAAAAATTGCCTACCTCGCAAAGCGTCAAATGACTGTATATTAAAGTTTAGCCCTACATATTTATGAATACGTGCTATAAAATTTTTTTGTAGTTATTTTTGATGATTTCTAAATATCTTTTTGATCCCGCATGACATATATATATATATATATATATATATATATATATATATATATATATATATATATATATATATATATATATATATATATATATATATATATATATATATATATATATATATATAATGGAGTATGCACGCCATTTAAGATCCAATGGTTAATTGCTTTATGTTGCGATATGATTTTCTACCCATTTTTATTCGTAAAAAACAAAATTTAATTTGTGCGGCACATTGAACATCAAATGATTAGACTGGGCTAAATTTACCACTTAATTCAAATAAAATAAAGTATCATTTAATGCCATAAAAAGTGAACCAATGATTTTTATGAATTTATTTTTAGAAAAATTTCACAGTCTTGCTGATAAGGTAATGAATCAAAGAACATATTTACAAATAATATGCATTTTAAAGCAAAAATAACCCAAAAGTAGCCCATTTTTAAATTTCGAAAGATAACATTTAAAAATGATTTCAGAAACTTAATAAAATTAAATTTTAAGAAAGAAATTGCAAATCTTACGAACTCAATTTCGCATTATAAGAAGATTTATCCGCTGCTTCCCTTTTTGTATACATAAAGTTTTAATAAATTAATTTTTTTATAACACAATATTACTTTAATAGACACATATCTTCTAAGAATAATTATTTCGATAGTTCAGTTACCTAATGTATTTAATTGAAAGATCAGGTATCTAATCCTTTGTAAATCATCAATTGAAATGCATTATCTAATAAATAATCAAGTAAATAATAGATAGTAGTATTTAATTTAAATATGACAGTAAAATTATCAATGGAGATGTACTATTTAAATAAAGAAGCTTAGTTTCTGCTGATGATTTGGACATGTAAATTTTTTGTAGAGAAAAAAAATGTGGCTAAGTTGTTAAACTCAATAATTAAATAAAATTATATATTCAAAAATATAATAAATTTACAATATTATTTACTATATTATTACAATATTATTTTTCTGTTCTTTTTAAATTTTATAGAACCTTGTTACTCAGTCACATCATACATGCTTTTGATGTTAAGAATATAATATTAACATATTATTTGAAAATGGATTGACTCAAACCAAGACAAACTAATTATACATGACAAAATTGCATGTCTGAAATTAACACAAATGGTTTTTATATTAAATTCACTTTTTAGAAGGATTAATTTCCTGCGAATGTTTTCCTATTCTTTGTATGAAAAATGCAGATAAAATGTGCAATTTTTTGAAATTGAAACTGTAATGAATTGAAATGAAATAAGAGATTAATATTTATAAAAATGCTACCAATAAGTTTTCAAAAAATTTGCAAGAGATAAAGAAATAAACAATAATTTGAAATCAATCAGTAGTTCATTAGTATTTGTAAAATTAATATTTTATAATTGCATTTTTTTGAAATTGAAAAACAGGAAAAAAAAAAATGATTTGAAAATACTAAATTAATCCGAGTTGTTTTATTCATATAATTCCAATAAACTTTTGTAAAAGAATAGAATTTTTGAACCATGCAACTTGAGATTAATTTTAATTTCAAAATAAAGCCAAGTAATTAATAAAGGTCAATTTAAAATTAGACAATATTGAATATTTCTCTTCGCATTTAATTCTATGCTTAAAATATTTTTTCATTTAATCCATTTTCTCTAAAAATGTTAAATTAAATTTCGAATATAGTCAACTTTTGAACAGAAAACTAAAAGAAACCTCTCTACCTGTAATGTTCTTTGCATGTGCTGAGATTCTGCAAACGATATTTCTCAGCAGCCTGGGCCGAGGCAACCCCTTCCATGACGTGACCCAGAACTGAATTCATCGATTTCTTCATTCATTCCTGGGATACAGCTGACGTCATCAATGTGACGATCAGACAATTTCATACGAAGCCCCCTGTATTAATGTGACGTCACTGTGACGTCGCGTTCAACCTCTATCATAGTGGACGCATGCGCAGCTTGCTACATTCGTCACGACTTTTCATATCCCGGGAATTAATTCAGACGTCATGTTTAAATTTCGTGAATTACTGTTTTAAGAATTATATAGCAACATAAAGATGCATAAAACTAAATTTTGCATAAATAAAATGTTTTTATTCGTAATTATTTAAATTATGCGTAATTTATACGTATGTTATTTGAATTTTTTGGTTCCCATACTTATTCAGTCATTAGTGTTATATAGAAATAACTTTTTATATTACATAAAAATATACTTGCAATAACTAAAATCAATATATTTAAAAAAATGAACTTTTTGAAACTGATACGAATATAAATGTGTATATACAAAAAAGAAGGGAAAGAAAGAAAAAAAAAAAAAAAGATTACCCGATTTAAGTGCAAGAAATTATCTAAAAGATTGCAAATGAAGCATAGTCATTATTATTAAGTTTTTCATTTACCTTCATTATCAGTATATTTATAGAAAATTCATAAAAATTCATTTTAATATATTCAGGATTATCAATTACAATAGATAATATCATGGAAAAAATCCTTTCAAGAATTGAAGAGATACAGGAAGAAAATTGCAGCGAGCAATGAATAATGTTATATCGCAAGCAAAATACAATGCAAAAGTTTTAATAAACTGTTTTTTTGGCAGAAATACTGAAACAATAATGTGTCAGAAAAATAACCATTCTCGTTGTGCAACATTTCCAGATGCAAACGATTATCGATAACTTCCCGAATTTTCCTGAAATAATTGATAAAATTCTTTACGCATTTTTTACTATCTGTATATTTCTATATATTTTGCAGCATATTATTTTGGTCTTAATATATTACCTTAATTTCAATACATTTGGTATATTTTTAATAAATAAACTTTAACATACAATCACAATCGTTAAATTAATTTATTTTAACCAAATCCATTTCAGAGTGTAAACGATTTTCTTCAATTTTTAATTTCATGCACATATGATTCCTTTTAATATTCTATAACAGACTTATATATGTTATGTATTTCTGATTACTAGAATATTTTTTATACCCACTGCATAGTTTAATGCATAAGTAAAGTTTCGATACATTTATTGCATTTTTAGTTAATAAATAAATTTTATCAAACAATCACAGTCTTTAAAATTAATTTATTTTAAGCAAACCATTTCAGTGTGCAAACGATTTTCTTCAGTTTTTAATTTCATGCATATATGATTTCTCTTAATATTTTGCAACAGATTTATTTATGTTAAGCATTTCAGATCACTAAAATATTTTTATACTCACTGCATAATTTAATGTATAAGTAAAGTTTCAAAATTAAGTTTTAACACATATTGCGATTTTGCAACTACTTAATTTTAATAAAAAATTTCCTTTAATTAAGTTTATTTAAAAACTATTTTTTATGATCATCAGACACTTTAGTTAGAATTGCATAACTATTGTATTATTGAAATTTTTTTAAAAAAAGAGAATCATAATAGGATCGTTTTTTTCTTTCTCCAAACTATTAAAAATCGGATAGACTTTAGAAGGGGTGCTTATGAAAAATTAGCGTTTTGCACGAAAGGGTTACGTAGAGTCCATAATGTGACGTCAGAACCCTCCCCCGCCCTTTATCCGACCACTACCTTGAACTTGAAGGACACTACCTGTACCGGAACCCAGATATTATCGATCACTCGGAGTGTAGCGGTAACCGGATCGGTGTGAGGCACAGTTGCTAGGAGGATCGGGAGAGATGACGATCACATCCAGGAGTCTTGTTCCCGTTCCTCATCATCACCTGTAGCGGTGTTTCATTCCCTGGTGATTCGGTACTTGGGGTAGGTTGGTATCCGATTACACAAAAGTATCTCGTCAATAATAACAAGTGGTTGTTATCTCCAAATTTTTTGCTGTTTTGGAATGCAAAAGGATCGTTTATATTTCTGTAAAGATCTTTTGTTTTTTTAAACCCAAATTACTTAAATACTTTTTGATACTACCCTCCTGCTGATTTTTGTTGTGTTTTGCCATTCCACTTTCAATGAGCCTTAGAATTTTATTTAAGTGATAACAAAGTAATATCTGTGTTATTTAGATGTGCTTATTTTTAACACATCATGAGCCGGTGTTCTTGTGTATATCAACCTCGTGTAGCCGACATAATTCATATCAGTCAAAGAATACGAGATATATATTGTATAATATATAAATAATAATGTTATAAAAGTAATTAAAGTAAATGTTAATAAAGTAAATTAAACTTAAAAAAAACTATTAGATGATACAAAACTGCCAAATAAATAGTGAAATAAGATATTGTAGAAGTTTATGTAAAGAAAATTTTAATTTTTAAAAAAAATATGAAGTTAAGTAACTCGTAAAAAATTAAAGATATAAATTATAATATTCCGAAAATATTTAGCTTTCCACAATCAACTAAAAACAATTAACTTTCAAGTCAGCATAATGGACAAACGTAATTTCTCCCTAACAGACTGATGGTATCGAAATTTATGTTTTGAAAAATATCTTTCTTTATTTTGGTTCTTAATAGTAGGGTTTTTTCATCTTTGCTGCCTTTTTTCCCACACCCCAAATATTAATAAGATATTGATAATTTTTAATGAATATTTTGATAAGCGAATTTCTATTTCCACTAGATTTATATATCTGTCTAAAAATGAAATTTTCGGAAGATGAGAATTGACTTTTATTAATTTTTCGGTCTTAGGAGACAGTAATTCCGATTTAAACGTATAAAGGAAGCATAAATATATGACTGTGACAGAAGGGAAAAAAATTATCATTATAGATTTATATTAATCATTTTTACTGTCTAGATTTTAATAATTAGAAATCTATATAATTGTCATTAATGCGTCTTTTAATTTGTTTCTTTTTTGATCGTCATCAAAACATTTTTTATTTTTGCAATCTATTTCACGTGAAACAATATCTTTTTTGGACTTTTAAATGGATTTCAGAGCTCTTAATTTCCGAAATATATTGGAATTAATATTAATTTGTGAACTACATTTAATCAAAATTTAATGAATTAATGTTTGCATGTGTGTTGAAATTCACATGAAAAAAGTTTTCTATGCTGTTAATTTTCATATATTTATTTCATTATTGTGCTTAAATTGGAAAAATATTTTCTGATATAATTCATACCATAGTAATTAAGAAAGAATTTTAAACATTTTTTATAAGTTATACAGTGAAATTTACATTATGATAATCAAAGCAAATCTAATTTAATAAATACAGCTCATTGTAATACGACGAAACGATTGCATTTTTAGAAATGTTTTTTTGTAAATGAATTCTCTAATTTCTTATCGATTTTTGAACTTTTCATTCTATAAAATAAAATATTTGAATTTAAGTTCTAAGATTGCCTTTTCAAATGTATCGAGATTTAAATCATTTAATTGTATCAAAATTTTACTACCATTAATGTTTATTATATCTTTTTGTATTTTATATTGCTTTTCTAAAAAAGTTTAGTTTAATCAAAAACCTGTAAGACATAGGAAACCTGTAATTGATTGTTTTATTTTAGAATTTGTATTTTGGAGGTTGATGCTCCAATCTATAATGGCTTCTAGTTAATTTTCGATTACATTAACAATAGCCCCAGAAAAAAGTATATTTAGAATACTTTTAACAGGAAAATGGAAATCAAGTAAAGTTATCGTTTTCCCCTGACTGTTAACATATTAAACATAAAGTTTCTTATTGAGAGATAAAATTTTCAGGATAATTTCTTGATGAAACAACTTATGTTATGTAATATTCTGTTTAAAAGCATGTTAATACTTAATCATATCTGGCATTAATAAAAACAATTATTTAATTAAACAATATATATATATATATATATATATATATATATATATATATATATATATTATATTTCTTCCGTTATTTTGTTACATAAATGAATTCAGCACTATTTAATATTTTGAAAAATCAGTTTCAATGCTGTTTGCTCCTGAAATAATAATATTACAAAAATACTATTCAGTTACTTAAAGTAATGAATTTTCTATTTCCTCCTTCTTATAACCATACTGCATTACAATCGATGTTGAATTTAATTGCTTTTCATTTCTTTACAATTCATATAATAGACTGAATTGTTACAAGATAGTTTTTAATTTTCAATGTTTATTACTAGCTGTTTACCTTGTCTTTCTAATTACTATTTTGTTAGAAATTATGCATATCCTCGACCTGCGATCCTTGACTGTTAATAATGATTTAATTTCTTTCTTTCAAACCTTTACTTTTACATTAGCATAAATTTGAGAATGTTTTTGAATAAAAAATACTTTTTAATTAAAAGTTAATGCTAATTTTTAATATGAGGAAAGATATGGTATCCGTTCAAAGTTGAAATCGGTATTTTAGGATTGAAAAATATAAAGAAAAAAATGTATTAAATATAATAAAGATTTAAAAGAAATGAATTCATCAAAAATCGCGAAATCATTTTTTTGTGTGTGTTAATATTTTTCTTTGCATTTTTTGCATAAGAGAAAACGCAAAAATAGCAAAACAACTCTTATAAAAAAAAAAAGAAAAAAAATACGGATTATTTCAAAAAAAAAAATATATATATATATATATATATATATATCATTTTCACATTCCTGGAATCCCGAGCAAAATTCTTAACATAGCGCCTACCAACCCTAATGACGTATTCAGTGACGTCATGTTTCGTAGCAACTATTACCCAGGGTAACAAGCCGGGGATTATTATTGACTGTGAATCTGGCTACTTCAGTTAGATAAGCTGAAATTTCCGGAAGGTCTTTTAAGAAATTCTCCCCAGTCAAAACAAAACTGTTTGATGACATATCATACAAATATCAATATACTTTGGATTTAATCAGTAACTATCTGATGTTTAAGAAGTAAGAACATCCTATTGAATTATTTAAAATATCATAGTAGCATTGTTTGAATCTTAGACATGTAACATGTTTTAAAGTTTTTTAAAAATCTAAGTCAATAAAAAATTGATAAAGGCATATTCCAACAACATTTTAATAAAAATAAATCGGAATAAAAAAATATTTGATTGTACACCCCCATTCGCATGTTAGATCTATTTTAAAAGAATGTATAATTCATGTCCAAGTAAAAATATTATTTTCTCTGTTAATTAATTTTTTTTGTGATCTTAAAAAATGGTTGTTTTAGAATTTATGTATTCTGAGAATAATTATTGCAAAATGGGAAACAAATTCTAATTAAATGGATTTTGTAAGACAGTTTTCTGTATTTTCGCTGTTTTTCATTTTTTTGCTCAATATCAGTTTTTCAAACTGTCAAAATAAGTAAAAAAAAAAAACTAATTAAAAAAAATTCTAATTTTCTAGGTTTTATAAACTAATATAAATATTAATAGAAAAAATATATTATATATAATATATATATATTATAATAATATAATATATATATATATAATAATAATAATAATAATAGGTCTATTTGAAGCTAAATTATTTCTGTCTGAAAAAATCATTGTTAATTAAGAATTTTTTTCTTTTTAATTTCATATATAAATGCTATACTGTAGATAAAAGAAAGAATAAACATCAAAATAATAGTTATAATTTAGGTAAAAAAACTATGACGAAAATTTGAACAGCCAAAGTTCACTAATCTTTACTGAATATTTATGATAAAACAATGTAAAAAATAAAATATAGTATGTATATTTTCGTACTTTCTTCTTTGCTCTTACTTTATTTTTTTTCAGTTGAAAAGGTATTGTGTGAAATGTCCCGGCATATTTCTAATGAAATGAATGAAATCAACATAAAATGTTTCGAATAAATAAATTTCTAGTTAATTCTGATCATTAGGTCTATATTATATTTTTCACAAACCTGCATGTAAATTGGACCAGTTTGTTTAAAAACGTTTTGCCTTAAAATAACCTTCACCTAACGTAACGATATTTTCATATTATTTTTAGTTTTTATAATTTTTATTTAGTATTTATCGATATAACCAGTATATAGCAAGTATTAGCGAGCTTACAGTTAAAAAAATAAAGATAAGCAGTATTTTAATTTTAAGCATATCAGCAGTATGATGATAAGCTTAAAATGATAAAGTAATAAAAATAACCAGTTAATTAATCATTGTATTTTATTCATTAAGTGTTTTGTTACAACTCATTGAACAACATTAGTAAAAATAAAGCTTGATCAAAATAATGTTTTGAAGATAACATTTGAAGTTAATTATTCTCTTTTAATAAATATTTAATTCATTAAAATTAGCGATATTTTATAAAATGAAGATTAAAAAATTACCAGTTAAAGAGAGTTTAAAATTTTTAAAAGTTTATAAGATTTTTTACAGTTGCATAATTACATACATGCATAATTATGAAAATGACTTATGATGAAGTTTTATTTGCTATTTAAATTTGTGTGGGTCAGTGCATTTAAAAATATGCACAAAAAATGAGATTTACAATTATTTCATTACATACACTTCTAAAATATGATTAAGCACTTCTCTACCCTCATGTATTAATGTGATAAAGGGAATATTTTTCTCTTTAAAACCTAGTTATATAATTTAGTATATTTTTTTAACCTCTTTCTAGCTCTGTATACTCTTTATAGCAATTTTTAATACAATTTTTATAAAAATTAAGTTTCTCGTTTGTTATAGAAATTATAAAAGTAAACTTTAAACGTTTTATACTACTAAGGTAGACTGAACATTTTTTTTTTATAGGTAATGGGCTTTTTAATGCTAATTTTGGACGATCGGGAATTTAAATTCTAGTCCAGAAGCTTGTTTATAATTCTGATTTTCCTAGAATTAGACAGAGCTTTCCTGAACGACTCAGAGATTGTTTTATAAACACTTTCTTCTAAAGTTATAAATTGTCATTTAAACAATTTTACATTGCCTGTACGCACCTACATTTATTCCATAAAACTTTATTGTAGTTTTGTGTTTTATTCTTATATGCATAAATAAAATAATAGCATATCGATGATTTTTTTGTTTTTGCTTATCTCATTTTTTTTTATAATAAAATTCAAGAGCTATATTTTAAAACAAAGCGCACTGAATATTCTTATTTTAAATAGAACGAATGAGCAGCAGCTACAAACCCCCTTATTAGAGGTAACAGTCTCGTTTTTTTATTCGGAATTATAAGGATCTCCTAGATCTGAATTAAACATTCCACAGTATCTAGTTTTCATTCATATTTATACATCAATAGTTCGTTTTAAAAAGAAAAGTCGAACTCGTTTTTATTTTTAAAAAAGATTCATTTTTCCTGTCTTTATTACACGTAGAGAATGGCCAGTTTGCCAGTACCAGTATGAATGAGGCAGCCTGAAGGAAAAATAACTCCTTTCTTTTCTTGAAACCTTATTAACTCATTATTTCACAATTTCTAATGATCGTTTCTTTTAATTGTATTAAAATTGTAAATCTCTTGAATTTTAGAATATTTCGTCTTTTTAGTTTGACTAAACGCTTTCATTCGCTCGAACTTGAATGATTGAATACTGCGATATTTTGCAACATAGATTGTTATTCTCAATAAATCAATTATTTTTATGAGAATACATATGGAAAAGTTCTCGCTCTAGCGAACGCGCCTTTTTTTCCGGACGCAGAATACTTGTCGAAGTACGTAACGATAAGTAACAACAAACAATTTTTGAACGCTCTGAACTGCGAAGGGAACAAAAATTTTCGTAAATATTTTTTCCGTTACAAAATCGTCTGGGACGCAACACTTACACAACGACCGTGCCCTCATGGTTCCAGTGCCGCGATTGGAGCATTACATTTGACGTGCATATGACGTCTTGGAATTGTTGGAAAGAAGCCCGATTTCAACGGAGACGCCGTTTTCCTTTTCTTTTTGTTTGTTTTTTAAAGGAACCTTGAGACGTGTTAGTTTCGGTGGGTGTTAAATTTGCCAACGGGTTTCTTCTCGAACTTGCTAAATTGAACGAAGAGATTCTGTTAACGTCTAACTGGAATTTTGTTCTTCCTCAGCTGCAGGCTATTCTTAGAAATTGAATAATAACTCTGGGATACTTTCTCTGTTTTATTTGATTCCAAACTATTAAAAAGAGCAATTATTATTATTTTTATTTAGTCATTAAAATCGTTACTGTATAATAAAGATGGCGGGAAGATAAGCAGAATTACAATCGTTTCTAAACTATAAAAATTATTTTTTTAATTGCAGTCTTTAAATAATTTTTAAAATCATTGAAATAAACTATTACGTTATAGCATCTATAAGCTATCATACTATCTATAAATATAACCGTGAATGATTACAAATCTCGTAAAATGCTCTATAAGACAGACAGCTGTTTCTAAAACTGTAGTGGAATTTCAGATTTTTGCACTTTCTTAAATCAATTTCCAGTTTCAATATAGTAGTGAGTAGATAGAAAATTAAATATACATAAAATTTTCCATAGAGTTTATTAATTTTTAAAGAAAGTTTGCTTCAAGATTCTTTTTTATTACTGTTATCTCAATATCGTCGCCAACAGGAAACTTCATAGCTGTGAATTGTCAAATTAGACTCAATAATTTTCTTCCCCATCCACTTTTTTTGCGACAAGACTTTTATTTTTTATTTTGACGGTTCACTGAGATTCCATTGTTATCATCGTGCGACTTAAATAAAAAAAAAGTGTTTGAAAATGGTAATCAGTATTTACTTCCATCTCTTGTATACTTCAGTTCCTAATTTTTTATTTGAAGAACTGTGTGAAAAGCCAGTATCTACAACAGTGATCTCCAAAATATGCATATAGTGACGCCCAGGGCAGTCTTGATTTTCTCGTAGGAATGCAACAAGTTAAAATAAAAAGAAAAGACTTTAATAGTATTCACTATTTCTTATTCGTTCAAAGTTAGGTTTTTGATGGTTGCGGTAATAAAATCTAAATCTATCACACGAAACAAAAAGTTTAAATATTGAAATATAAAAACAGAAAAAATGCGCATTATTATCGAACAAAACGAATTAACATTAAGATAACCAAGGATGAATTTTTATCGTCAAATGTTTCTAAACCTATAAATGTAAATAAAGTAACTCTTCTTTAAAATCAATAGAGATTTTATTTAAAATAAACACTTTTTTAGACTAATTTATTAACTTATTTTGAATGCTATATTTATCGTGTAAATTAATTAATTATTAATTTATTACAATGAAGTTTATTTGCATTCGTCCATTACTCGACAGAGAAAAGAAAAAAAATAATTTTAATAGAAATAGAAGTTATTGAGTTCACTAAATAAGGATCTTTCAAAAATTTGACATTAAAATTTTCAAATTATTTATTTAAAATTTTAAGATAACAAAATAAATAAAAGAAAGCTATTATAGTATTGCGATTGTATCCAAAACAGGGATCAGGTTTAGCAACAGGGTGTGATTCGTATATGCTTAGAAATAAAATAATTTTTTATAATCATATAGAATACAATAAAGTTCATTATTACTACATTTTTAATTAATAATTAATTAATTAAAAACCCAGAATCTGTTTCAAGTAGAAAATTTTTTTACACGAATTAACCAAAAAAAAAAAAAGATTCATAATAAAAATTTTTAATATCAGAAGTAATGCTATTAAATATACCACTCTATCTAGTATTTCTACTAAATTTAGTTTATTTGTAATTACTTTGTTAATAAAGTTTCACGAATATATTCTAATAATTTTTAGCTCATTTAATGAGTTATTTAAATATAAATTTAATAAATAATTATTTAAAGCCTTTGTTTTATTATTTTATGGGACATTTCCCCTTTTTAAAATTATGTAGCAATTAATTCTTTCATAAAGTTAGCAAGCTATTGTGTTAGCATTAATTTCATATATTATGCTTCAACATTTATAAAAATTAGATTATAATCATATAGTTTTAAGATGATAGGAGTTTCTACACATATCAGATTAGATATTTAATTAGTTATTATGACTTTATGATTTTTTGGGGATATTCATTATTCAAAATACATTTCGAATACATTCCCCCCCCCCATAGTATTTATATCTTGTTTTAACAATGATAAAGCCTTTAAGATTAAATCAAAAAATTTTCTAATCAGAATGTTAAGTTCTAGCAAGAGTAGAATTAGTCTAAAGGAAAATTAAAAACAAAATTAATTAAAGGATATGAAATACACTGATCACAGACTTAGATATCAATAAAATACTACTTTTAAAGGATTTTTTAATTAAAAAATCTTATATCAAGTCCTGAAAATATATACTTGTATTACTGAAAATATATACTGATATTTGTAACATAAATAAGTATAAAATATGCTTACAGAATTTTTATTTTCAGAATTAAACAGGAAATAAAATTTTAACACAATATACGTGGGAAAGATGTAGGAAATGAAATAAAAAATAATTTTCATTTTTAAAAGGTGTCATTTTATAAATAAAAAAAAATTAGATATTTCAGCAGTAATAATTTTTTTTTAAATGCAGCAATTGCTCTTTTGGAGCATGTCTTGCCAGGTATTGCTCTGGAAATTAGTCGTTGCTACCTAAAGCTTAACACTGCATAGTAGCTGCTGCTTATTTTTAGCTTTCCTTAAGGTTTTTATTTGAAAACAAATTTCTTTTGTGCTGTACGTAAATCCGACGTCAATTGGTTGACGTCAGTTACTTCAAAATCCTCTTTTTAGCACACTCTTCTCCATATGTTTATTAGGATATTTCCCTCCTCCGGCTCTAATCAGTCTTTTTTTTTTCCAATAAAAATGAAATGGACAGCTGTATTAAACATTTGTGTGAATTACAATCAAACTTCCACGTATTTTAGTGACGATAGTGGTACCTGTTTGAAAGACAAGCGCGCACAGATAGATCACGGTACAATGAACGTGAATGGGCCTTTTTTCGTGAAAGCAACGTGTTCAACAGGTGGTAGTGGCGGCACTGCAATTGAGAGATACTGGATTTATTTACAGAACTTTATTCAGCGATCCTTTGTTATCTTTTATGGTCTTATCATGAAATGCTGCCTTTCTTATCCGTTCTCTCATCTACTGTGTTGAATTAACTAGAAGATAAGACTAAAATTGTCCACTTTTATCTTTAAGACCTGTTAACTTTATCTTTTCACTCACTTTAAGTGAGTTTGTGTTTTTTATTCCATTTTGTTTTATTGATATCTAACAAGACGTCTGAAGAGATTTAAAATGCGATATTTAGAGCGGTTTTTACATCAATCGTTTAAAAAAGATAAAGGCTCTATTTTA
Source organism: Argiope bruennichi (assembly GCF_947563725.1). Lineage (NCBI taxonomy): Eukaryota > Metazoa > Arthropoda > Arachnida > Araneae > Araneidae > Argiope > Argiope bruennichi. Next base: position 30,591,621 of record NC_079159.1, on the reverse strand, counting down.
AAATAAAATCATATTTTTATTTAGTAACAATAATTTCTTTTGTTGTAAGCGATCATCAGTAGTGCAGCGAGAGTAAATTGCGCCAGGAGCATAATGTGATTCTTTTCGCTCTGAGTTGTTCTCAGTGGCTTAGCAAGAGTAAATTTCTCTCGGATGGCCACTAAGATCCCCCTCTTTACTCCGACCACTTAATAAGTAATCTCATTGCGATATCATTACTCTATTCACCTGTTAGGTTAACCGGAGGTTAAGAAGCTTGAGAACCCTTCAAATTGGCCTATTGCTCCCACTGCTACGCTACTGGTGATGGCTTTAGTTAACAATATGGAGAAAGCTAAAAACAATATTTTTCCAGTGATGAATGGCATAATATGGGCTTCTACGTATATTTGAGCTGTAAAATGAATTCTATGATGACAATGGATTTAAAAAGAAACATTCATCGCAAAAAAAAAAAAGTTTGTTATGGAGTTTAAAATTACATTGTTTTCCATCAATTCTTAAAAAAATAGTTTAAATATTTTAGGATCAAATTCAGAATTATTGTATTGGGAGTAACAGTTTTATGGATATCTTTCTTTATATTTCTAACTTGAGTTGCCATAGATCGTATTAAAAAGTTTTTGAATTCAGTATTCAAGCTAAATATTTTCAGTTCATGATAATTTTTATAAATACTTTCGAAAAATCTTTAAGCTGTGCGCACATTTATTTATCAAAAAATGCACATTCATCTCTACAATAATTGTATAAACTCAGACATTTGTAAAACAAAAGATTTGTTATTTTTTTTATTTAAATACTCATAATAATTCATAATAATCTATTAGTTTAAAATTTCTTTTGCATATTTTTTTTTACAATATACTTTAATTGAACATTCTAAACAGCTTAAATATTCATTAAAAAAGCAGTTTGAATACATTAAAGATATTAAATAAATCCCGAACTATTAATTTTAAAAATCATGCTTTTAAAAAATGAAAAATCATTTATTAGACATTCCCCTGTTCTTGATAATTTTGACTTTTTTTATTTGCATCAAAGTTATTTCTTTAACTAAATATTCCTTGAAAAATTTAGAATACTAAAGAGAGTTTTCATTTTATCTATGTTTTATATTATTCGAGATAAAATTCTTGCAAATAATGTCGTAATTCTAAAATAATGTGGTAATTCGCTGTTACTTGCAAGTTTTTATACATATTATATTTCAGAATATTTATCTAATCTCAAAAACTTATGATAGTTATTTCACAACTTCAACTAAATATATATAAAAAAAATTAATCAATTTTGTTTTCAGTGTGATCTCTTAGGGGAAAAAAAAAAGAAATCATATACTAAACATAGTTTTTAATAATTTTAATGAATTTGTAACTCTGTTGCCAAAAATTTCTTAGTTTACATAAACGTGTGAATCACTGCTATATATATTATTAATTTAGCTATACATTACCGAAGACAAAACTATTATCATTGTAATATTTCTGTTATTAATTTTAAATTAAAGATAATAATGCATTATAAATGGTGGAGAATATACACGAACGCCAATAAAGAAAATTGAAAAAAAGGTTAAGAATCATATTTTTATATAGCGAATCTGAATAAATTCATCTTCAAAGGAGATTTTGTATTTCCTCAAGAATTTTTTTATCAGAATGAAATGCACTCTCAGCTATTTTTATTTAAAATAGCAATCAGTATTTTATGCAAATAAGTCTTTATTGAATCTTGACAGTTATTTAATTATTCGAAATTTTCTACATATTATAAAAATATGATTTTATGCTATTTAATTAAATTTCTATAAATTAACTCCCTTTCGTAATTTAAAATTTATGTTAAATCAAAATGATTATTAACTATATTTATATGAAATTCTATTTAATATTAAAAATAAAAAAGGGAAATTTTATTAAAACAATTATTTGTATTAATTTTATTTCGTTTTGTAATATTTAATTGATTACATATATAAATGAAACCAGGCAAGATGAAATTATTTTAATAAGCCAAAACTTTTAAGACAAAAGATGTGAAAAAGAAATTTTGCACGTTAAGAGATAAACATTTAAATCTATGAAAAAAGGATTAAAAAAGTGAAAGAATAGGTGAACAAAATTCAAGTAACTGAATCGAAAGAAATGAGCCAACTCATTCTCTCCTAACAAATTATTGCACAGCGCCATCTACGAGAAAGAAAGTTAATTAATGCGCTGAATATGCGTAGCACTTCTCATTTTTTTTGTCACTCTTTTAGCAATAATAGAAGCAAAAAATTACCATTTCATGTTATTGCTCATTTCATCAAAAATGTTTTTTATGTAAATGAGTTATAGTTAGTACATTATTCAACGATACGGAATGGTAAGTATTTCAATGAAAACGATTAACACAATACAAAAGCTTGTTAATTATAATTTTTGTAAATATTAATAGAGTAAAAAATCATCACAAAATTTTTCTAATGCGTGTGTCTACTTCTTAAATTAAATATTTTATAAAAAAAAGTAAAAAATACTTTGAATTAAATTTTTATAATTCTAAAAGTTATAATTTTTTTCAGTGAAAACGGTAATATAAATTTTGACTAATTTCGAAACTATTAACAAAATATATTGCTGAAAATAATAATATTTATTAATAATTTCAATATCAAGATGAGGAAATAAAGGTCCACATAAAAGAAATTCTTAATTTTTAAGGCAGAAATAGCCCGTACGATGGAAAATAAGAATAAAAACGCAAAAAGCAATAAATATTTAAGTTGTTTGAATTGGGAATGTTCCAGACGTTTTGATAAAAATCGCCATTGTTTGGTTTGATCTACAATCCATTCTTACGGTCGATAAACTTGTCTTCGTTTATGTGATAAAAATCTGACAAGATAATATGAGCACATAAATTACATGATTAAGAATCACAACTACAATAAAAAGAAACTTCCCACCAAATAATGAGTTGTTTATGTGCATGTTTCTCCACGTGTACGTCAGACTACTATTGCAAATACGTGTTTATCTTATACACGTATTAAAGGGCAAATTATTTGCTCCAATCCCAATGATGGTAAACATTATTAATGATCTGTAACCAAACATCCATGTTTGGCAATTCATATACGTGTAAACTATAAAATAAATCACTATCCCTTTGGGGGTAAACAATTTAGAATAAACACGTCATATAAATACATTAATATATTTATAACGATGGTTTTTATTATTCAATATATATTTTTTTCCATATAGATTTTTTATTAAATGTACACGTCAGAAAAGTCTATTAATGCATTTATAACAATTGTTCTTATTATTCGACATATTTGTTTTTTTTTCAGTTTAAGTTTTTATTAACAAAATATCTATATTTGAAAATGTTTTGTACAAGTTATAAAATAAATCATTGTCACTGTGGGGCTAAACAATTTAGAATGCACACTTCATATAAATACATTTATAACAATTGTTCCTATTATTCTAAATATTTTTTTCAGTTTAGATTTTTTATTAAGGGAATTTAAGGGAACTAAGGGATTTTTTATATTTGGCAACTTTTGTATCAGTTATAAAATAAATCACTGTCATCTGAAAATCTGAAGATATAAGGGCTATACATGTTAGCATCATTTTTAAGAAATTATTTTTTAAATATTTACCAATTATTAAATTACAGGTTTTCGGGAATGGTAGTATGTCATAAATATATCTACTGAAATATATCAGAATTATTACTATAAAAATAATTTGTAAAGGATATAAAACTTCTAAGAAAGCCTCTTATGGCCTACAATATTTAGTGAAGTCAAATTATGTTTACGTAATACACATCAAATGTATTGCATCAATTTAATTTTGGAATTAACAACACATCTTGCAGATATAACTGACTTTATAATGTAGCATAAGACGACAATTATATGTTGTCAAGTGATGATAGTAACGAAATATTGATTCCTTTACCTCAACATAAAAGCACTCCAGATTTTGTGTCAAAAAATATTAATCTTTAAAATGTTTATATTTTATTGCTGTTAAAAAATATCTGCTGCCAAAAATAATTTCTTCTAAAAAATATAGATAGTAAAATATAGCTCGGATTAAGACACAAAGAACAGGTTTACGTTTTATAAATAAGTAAAATTTTCATGAAAAGATAGAAACATGAATAACTGACAAAAGCACAAAAAATGAGCTACGTATACATCAGTCATTCTGCTTAACATCTTTCCTTATATTGATTATATATATATATATATATATATATATATATATATATAAATATGGACAAAACAATTTGTTAACTTAACTGTAAACCAAAAATAATTTAGACCTTTGCTTTGATTGAAATAATAGATAATGGTATTTATCATTTATTCTGCAAAAACACATATATTTTTTCCATAATTATATTAAAGGTATCTAATATAAATTATATAAACCTTATTTTTCAAAAAAATTGTTACAATTGTTCCAATGTAAATCTTATTAATACAATCTTTATCCTTCGGTAAAAGATGGAGACAAAGGAAAAAATAATTAATTTTCGTTAATTACAATTAAACAATTCAGCTCTTTTCCTAAATTTATTCTTATGAATTATTGATCATCAGCTATACTTTTTATAATCGGTTAAATAAATGAAGATTTAGAATATGAAAGGAATAAAAATTTCCAAATTATAATGTTTAGAAAATTAAATATGAATGCAATTTGACAACTCAATTTGTGTATATGTTCAACCAATTAAAATTATAAATTACGGTAATAAACAAAAAGAAAAAAAATTCTAAAAATTTTTAATGTCTGCCAAAATATTATCAAATTTTGTCTAATGTTATAATACTATCAAACATGTAAAATGGAACCTTTTTAACGCAAAGAATTATTTTAAAACAATTTTTTTTCATAATACTTTTATTCTTAATCTCTGAAATTAAAATTAAAGAAAGCGCGATTAAAAGAAAAACTAAGAAATTAACATTTCTCATTAGCCTTTTTATAATCTATTTAGTTAGTTCTATACTTTAGGACTAAAAAATATTACAAGCGTTTAAAAATTATTTCAAGTTAAAATTTTACAAGTTCTTATTTCTGTGTAACAATTATGTCTCGCTACTGTTACTTCAGTTTAAGAATAAATTTAAGAAACTATATGTTTTATAACTTTCATTCAAATTTTCAAATGTTTCATTTAAGAAACAGTTTCACTAATGAAGTTCATACTGAAAAATCAGAAAAATGTTACACTGAAATTAGATTGCACATAGAGATAAGATTTAAAATAATAATAATAATTTTTCAATGTGATGATTGTTTACACTGTGTAATAGTTCCAGAAGTTATTTTGCCAAAAGACATTAAATATCAATTGTGAGAAACCATTAAAGGAAAAAAATAACTTTAAGTACTTTCAGGTGATTTTTATGATGTCGACTGTAAAAGTAATAAAATTATTTTTGACCACAAGTTGCAAGTATATACGGAAGTAAGCAAGGCAATTGAGATGATAATATTCTAAATTACGAATTGATCTAGAAAAAGTATTAATAATAAATTACTGTATAGTTATTAAATGGTATTATTATTATTGTTTAATCTTTTATGAGCATTTGATTGTCCAATTTATAAGGAATGCCTGTTTTTATCAAAAATTAAACTGTCCATTTGGATTTATACAAAATTATTGGATGTTATTTTATATACAATTGGTCCACATTAGTCTGATGCATATAAAAAGTAAAGTTTTATTTCTCAGTTTAAATAGAACTGTCTTTCTTCTTAAATCACTTGTCAGAATAAGTGTTACTTTAAAAAAGTTACGAAACAGTTGCATCAACTAACAAAAACTCAGCAGACTTCTCAGTCACGCTACATTTTCCTTAGCAGTATCAGCCCCATGCAATAATATCACTGCTGTGATGATGCCAACTTCGAAAACGAATTAGTTGAATTCTTTTTCTTTTTATTTTCTTCTCTCTCTTTCTGCTCTCGTAATTTGGAGCCGTAGTATATTTAGTGGGAGTTTTCTTAGAGCAACTATGACGTAGTTACACACAAAGCCAAGGAACGAAAGAGTCAAAATGTCAGGACGTTAAACAGCAAGGGCAGACATGTATATTTAGAAAGAAGGTCCTGGAAAAATTATTTCTATTTCGACTGCGCAAATAAATACTTATATAACTTAAAACATATCTGAAATATAATATTTAAATGCACATAGGTGCTATTTGTTAAAGTCAAAATTTGATTTGTTTTAGTATATACCTATAATTTTTTTTAAATATTTTTTTTTGTTATTAAGTGCATATATTTTATTTTTAGAATATCGTTAATAATTTAAATCATGATAATATCGAATAGTCTATTTATTTTTGATACTAAGTATAAGAAAAAATTCAGTGGATATTAAGCATTTTGAAAGTAAGAAAATGATGAAATTAATAATCATAAATCTAAGTTAATACCTATACAGATTATGTTCAAATTAGACATGAGTCTTTAAAAAAAGGTACTTCAATAAGACAACAGATTATGAGAACATAAAATTTATAAAATATTTGACGGTGTGCAAAGTTCCAAATCTTTAAATAAAATTTTATGTTAAAATAATAATATATATTTCGCCATTTTGCAAAATAACTGCCTAACATACGTTTTTCTTTATATTCATAGTTAGTTTAAAACAAGATGGTTATTTAATACTCATGCTGATTTTGTGTAAGCTGTTACTATTATTAAAGAAAGAGAGATGGATGAAAAGAGATCACCAGAACCGAGATTACTGATTAATCATAAAAGAAAGCTAATTTAGAAAATTCAATTAAAATTTTATAACTGATTTATGATTATTCCTTTTATTGATTTTTTATAACAGATTATTCTCAATAAGAATTTAAAAGACTGAAAAGCTAGATGAAAAAAAGAGTATCCAAAATCAAATAAATAAACGAGATTTTAAAATGATTCTCAATATATTAAATATATCAAAAATATTTAAATATAAAAAAATAACCCAATGTTCAAATTATTGCATTTTAACGATGAGAAAACTAAAGGGGTACTGAAACTAAAGATTCAGACACGCAGATACAATTCTGAAAAGTTTTATTTATATATTCTATCCAGAAGATCTCTAAAAATTGCTAAGCGCGACTAGATAGAATTGCTTTTTGTTGAAATGGAAATTTGAAAAATCAAATTATTCGAAAATCGTAACAACCTTTGACGTTAACTATGATTAAACATAGAAAAATATTGAGGTAAAATTATATCGGCGTCATCTTTTTATTTCAATATAAATGATTTTATGTAATTAATTTTCTTTAATTTTAATACATTCTTATTATCTAGAATTTTCTCTTGTTTTAAAAAAGAAACATTATCTGAAATTTACATTAATATTATTAGGATATTGTGCTAAATTGCTTATAATATTATATTATGATTAGTTGTTTCTTAGTTTTTCTTCTCTTAACTTAAGAACTACAAGTAATTTTGAAATATATATTCGTAGATAAAAAAAAAGTTACTTTTTCATTAAATATATACTATTCAATCTAAAAATAATTTGATAAGCATTCAAAATTTTTTAAAATTATGTTTAGTTAAAAATTAAAACCAATATTGTCAAAAAGAATTTTAAAAGAATTAGACACTATTTTTTATAAATAAATAGTTTACTTTATTTCATTTTTTAAAGATGAGTCCATCTACCGAGCTGCTGAGATCCAAAAGAGTTTATTTCTGTTCATAATTTAAACATTATAGCATATTTATAAAATTCGAAAATTTATAAATAAAATAAATTAGTCGTAGTTAGTAGTTTATAGATAAAATAAATTATAAGATAAATAAATTAGTCGCCATACTAATGATCTATGACAACGCTAAGTTCAAGAGTGATGCAATGTTAAAGGTCATTGTGGATCTTATAATCTACACAATGCCCTTTAACATTTCCATCAACAAATATATCGTGCTCAAATATTAGCTACAACCTACGCTTCAAGAAAACGACGCAGTTGTTCAAACAGTATCGTATCGTATAAAATAAATGCATATCCGACAGAAATTTACTTTGATATATTTAGCGCATGGCTGGCTGTATGAAATGAAAAAAAAATGAGAACAAAATAAAAATTAGAGTATAATTATGCTTTATTAATAGAAAAGCAAAATGTTATGAATTGTTACATACCAGCAGGATAAAATAATTGGCTTATATTTATCAAAAGAAAGTTGACTTGTTTTAGCTTTTGATACATTAATCTCTAAGTAAATAAAACGCACTCATTTTCCCGAAATTTTTATTAAATATTTTTATTGGGCAAATTGTGAAATAAAATGGATTTTGCATAAAAAAAAATTTTAGATATCTTATTTTTACGCTTTTACAATTTATATTTATTTATCAGGAAATATCAAGCGTTTGTGCAGATTTTTTCCCTGTGAATTCTAAATGTTTTAATGTGCTGTTCCACCAGGCAAATGATGAATTATTATTAAGTTGTAATAAAAACAAATTATAACGCACTATATAATCGCAGTTTATACAATAAAGGTTCAACTCAAAACTATATGCTTTCCGATATATCGATTAGTTAAATATCGCACGAAAAATTATATTATTACATAAAAAAAATTATTTCACGCAGTCTGTTGCCTAACGTAGTTCAGTTCAATTGCAAGACAAGTAACTGGATATAATTTTCAATAATTAATTTAAAATAATAATTTATTTCTAATTTCTGTGTATTTCTAAAAGTACTTAAAATTAGAAGAAATAATGCAATTTAAAGTCAACTCCAAAAGGATTATTTTGAAAAATAGCTGCTTTTTCAAGCCGCGGCACAGCATTTCTGATGAAAAATATTTCAAAATTGATTATTGCTCTACAAATAACAAAAGATTGAAGAAACTGAAAAGGAAATACATAGACATCGATACAATCTGTAATAATGAATCTATATTTCACTAATTGGTAAATTTTTAAATTGGTACAATTTTTAAAATTTGTTTTTAATTTTTAATGCATCGAAATGCGCATATTAATACCATCATAAAAGATTTCATCTTTATGGATAAGATAATAAAAGATATCATCTTTTACGAAATATGTTGATAAATTTAAATTTAATATAATCGCAATAGGAAATGGGAACAAAATTTTCTTAAAATTCTTAAAAACAACTATTATTAACTGGAAAAATTCTTAAAAATAACTGTTGAATATTTAAAAAAATTTGGTGAATTTTTCAGACACATCTCCTATACCACAAAGGATGCTACCTAAGATACCCGCAATCACTTCTTAGATTATAATAATAAAATGAGAAAATTCTATAGGTTGAAAAATTTTGCTACATCAAAAAAAAAACATATTTATGCACTTTAAGACTTTTATACATTTATAGAACATGGTTATGCATTTAAAAATGGAACGATTTTTTCAGGAACTTATGACGGAAATCGTGAAGGACGATCTCTTTATATTTGCCTTATAATCTATAACCTTATGAAAATCCTGTAATGCAATCTATACAAGCGAATGGTCGATCTTTCTCACTTTTTCGAAAAGATAATTAATAAAATACTTATTTTCTATTTAACTCTTAACAGATTAAAAAAAAACTCAAAAATTAAGAGTCCATTAAGGTTTAAGCTCTATTAAACATCGTGAGTTCAACATTTAATAAAAGGTTAATACGGATAATTCCTTACATAATTTTTTTTTTAAAAATTTTTGTAGTAATATTTTTCCAATTCATTTACAAAGGAAAAAAAGGGAACCATCGGTATATTAATTTTTTAAATATGTATGTAAATAATTTTTTTAAATAATTCAGAATCAGTTTGGTTGGAACAGCTCTGCAAGTGCTGCATTGCATACAAATTTTTCATAGATAATTATAATAAGTAGAATACCGTTAAAATCACGTAAATAAATAATAAAACCTGCGGCTTAGATGCAACCGTATTTATTTTTACTAGCATATTTTAAATACCATATAATTTCATTTTTATTATTATTAAAAATTAAAATTCAGAATTTTAATTGAATATTCTTTTGTATCAACATTTCAACATTTATGAATGATAACAATGAGTATAATTCTTTTATTAAAATATTATTTGCATGAATACTATGTAATTAAATGCGTAGTCTTTTATAAAAAAATTATTATTTTTGGCGCATTGGTAATATGATATTTACAACTATTAATAATAAAATTTTTTTTTTCTCATAACTTGACTTTTCATAACATTTCTCATTAAAAAAACATTATAACAATTCTTTTCAATTTAATTTCAATTTAATAGTTTATAATAAAGCAAAAAAGTAGAAAACATTCTTAATAATACACACAAAAAAAGAATTTCCATAAAAATAAATTCATATTTAATTAGATAGTAGAATTTCTTTAATAAGTCAAACTTATGGTTTAAACTAATGCATTTAAAGAAACTTTTATTACAGTCATTTGAAAAAAAAATATTTAAAAAAATAATTTTTCATGAAATAAAATTAAAAAAGATTTGCATTGTAATATTAAAATAAATTTAAAAAAAGAATTTGAATGAATAATCTAGAAACTAAAAAAAAAAGGAAATTAACTTACCAGTATTTGATGGATTGTAAAATTTATGTTAAAATATTCTGAATTTGAAAGCCATTTAATTTTAAGCTATTTAATCTTTCAATTTTTAATAGTTATTTTATTTGTTCCGAAAATAACGAAAAGAAGAAGTAATTAAATTAAGAAAAGCTTAATGATAATTGCAAAATTTATTACTTTAAAAATTAACTATTCAAATAGACTTTAACGGTATTTTACTTTCTCGAATTTAACTTATCCTCAAATCTAAAAAAAATAAATTATTCGAATTACCTTTCAAGTGTATTCATCCTCAAATGTAGGCGTTAATCCAAATAGTGCGGGCAACACATTTTTTAACATGCATAATTTTTTCATTGAATTCGAAAATTTTCGTGTAATTCTCCTTTTTTTTAATAAAAATTTCAACTAACTCCACTAATTTTCGATAAAAGAACAAAGCAGCACAATCTCCGATGCTTTTCCAACCCATAATAATATATCTCGCTTTAAAAAATTTTATTCTATAACAGAAAACTTTTCTGTTCGGAACAAACCAACCGTTCCGTTTGGGAAACGCAAGTAGATAGGAGCTTATACACGTTCCGAATTCTGTATTTATACTTTGGCAACGAATTCGCCTTCCAAGTGGGAACCCTTGGCCAAAAACTCGGCTGCGGAGTAGTAGTAGAAGTAGCTAGGAAGATGAGAGTAGTTTCGGGACGTGACGTCATAGCACGATCCGTTACCAAAGCAACTGTTACAAGATTGACGTCATTGATGCTACGTCAGCTGCATGGGGTCCATGTTACCGAAAGCGGATCATTTGGCAAGTTCATTGGAAGATGCACGTGGAAAAGCTGTGGCAATGCCGCCGCTTCTATTTTGTACTATTTTTACTCGATTGTTAGAGCAGCTGCGTGGTTCCAGTTAAGTGAATCACTTAAAAACTCTTCTGAGCCAATCCCAGCGGGCTTGTGAAATATAGAAGATAATTTTGCAGCTTTCAAAAGGGATCTGTACAATAAATCTGAATGGCCGGAAACAGATGGGTTCCGATTGAGTCAGCGCAAGATGCAGGTAAAATGCTGGTAATAAAACCGCATCGTAAATACGTAATAATGCATTTCGATATATTAAATTGAACAGCTTCGGTTCTATTGATTCAAATAAAATGGTTTATAGTAAAACGAAAACGATAAATACGATGTATTCTGTTTTATGGTGATTAAAGTTCCGGTTGACTTGTGTTTGAACTTATGTAATCAACTTATGTATACAGCCCAAGCATAATCCAAACTCAAACAATTGTAAGCACACAGGGAATAAAAAAGCAATTTCAAGTATTTCGTGATAGTTATTTAAAAAGTCTGATACAGAATTCGATTAACTATATATGTAAAACATTCATAATTAAGTTATGGCGTAGTTAAAATTTATAAATATACCGACTGTAGTGAATAAAATTCATGTCGATTTGGTATGCGTTGAATTCGTCACATACATGCAGTTTTGGAATTTTTTAATCTTTGTCGTAGAAGAAAAAACGAATTCCCATCACAGGATAGGTTGAAATAGTACGCAGTTAAATTTAGAATTATACGCGTAATTGCACTTGTTATTTGACCTTTTAATTCACATGCGTTGAATTTACAACATAAATAAGACAAATTAAAACAAAATTATTTATTAATATATAACGACCGAGTTTTTTACATACGTTTTGGAATTCTAAGAATAGTTTTAGAATTCCAAACTATTTTAGCTTTTAACAGCTTCTGTTAAAAACAAAGGCGGAAAGTTAAAATAAAAGGAGATTTGATTAAATGGAGTTTAATTCAGCTTTAGAGGATTATGAAGTGTCTGACCCTTGCCAATACCCATTATTTGAAAATGTTTATATGAAAAATTTAAATTAATGACACTTATACTAAAGCTTCAAAAAATTAGAACGGAAAATATATCGCTCATATTGAATTTTTTTAATTCCCAAAATTTTATTGTAAAATATTGAAAACGGAAGCCAGGGTAAAAAAATGTCAGCCGAGAATTTCCTTAGAGTATTTAAATAAGATGATCTAAAAATATAAACTTTAACCAGAGAATATTTTTTCAATAATGTTGTAATAACAGCAGGAAAATAAATTAAAAAATGATTTAACATTTCTTGCCAAACTTCTATCGATAACTTTGACATGAAATAAAACTATGTAAAAGTAATTCAAATAACAAAAATATGATATGGATACAATTATTTTTGGTAAGATATAAAAGTACTTAGCTTTATTTCCAAATCCATAGTGACCTGATGAAATCAGAAGAATTGCAGGTTCGAGATCCGATTTAAATAAACTTTCGTTGAACGTTTTGGATTGGAGCACATTAAATCCATTTGCATCAAATATTCGTCTACTGGCGAAAGGCTCAGTGAGTGGCCATTCCACTAAGATTTGAAAAGCAGTTACAATATTGCAATTATCCAAACATCTTTTAAAATTCTTTATTCTATCTGAAATTATTTGTTCTTAAATCATTTTTGACAAAAATACTTTTATTGCCATTCTGGGAAAATTAAATTTCATTAAAGCAAAAATAATATTATATGCTGAGATGTTACTTCACAAAATCGTTTGCAATTGATGCTATTTTAAATGTAATTAAAACAATAATAGTTATATATAAATATATAAAGCAAGAAATTCTACAAATTTACAAAATCGTCTGCGATTAATTTTATATATTTTCTAGATATTATTTTTATTAAAATAAATAATAATATAAATGGAGATTTAATATAAACATCCATACACCATTTGCTTTTAAATTTCATTCTTTGTTTCACGTTCATCCATTCTTACTTTTACTAATTTTATTAACGTTATTTAAGCAACGTGGTATTAATCTAATAAATAGCATTACCATCATAATCTTATAATCAAAATATAGCAATAATTGGTATTATGGGATATCACAGAAACTGACACATTTTTAATCTTGTAAATAGAAAAAGTTGAACAAACATCATATCTCACTTTATTTATTTATTACCTTTTTAATTGCTTGGAATAAATCTTTATCGGGGAAGATTTCTTATAATAAAAAGATTTGCAGAGTGAGTGAAATTTTCTTATTTGTGTGAAAGAATCAAAACATGTTCCTCTTGAATAATAGACTGCTTATTTTATTCTAATTTTTGATAATAGAAAATTTCAAAAAAAAAAAAAAAAAAAAAAAAGAAGAAGAAGAAGAAGAAAAGAAAACACTCCAAAGAATTTTTTAATGCATTTTTTTCCTAGTTGCAAAAAAGTTTATCAATATTAAGACCAATTAGCAGATCAAGCATAGAGAAAATGCTATTAAGCTAATCAAAACGAAAAAATTGTAACAATAATAATGTGCAAGGTTTTGAATAATTTTGTGCAATTTTTGAAAGAAAAACAAGTTCTTATCTGTTAACGTAATCTTCGATATAGTTGGAATTAAACATTCTGTCATTTTAAGTGACAATGATGACATCTTTTAAAAGAATGTGTAAGCAGTTTTGTGTTATTGTTCGTCATAATTTAAGTTTGATTTTAAGATAAAAAAATTCTTCACTTGATATAAAGATTTTTGCATGCAAGTTGAGTTAAATACCTTTATATTTAAATAGATTTGTCTTATATGTGCAAAGTTGGAATGTTTGCAATCGATTTTTCTCTCATTTCTGGATGTCATTGAGTTTTGAAATTTTGTATCTTTAATAACAGCCCACTATTTTAATATTTTCGGAATTAAATTATCCGTTACTTAATAATTTTAATAAAAATTAGATTCCATACTTATTCAAAAGATGTTAATTGACAAATATGTATCAACATCCCATAGTATTTTCCATAATGTGAACTAAAAAGTAGAAAAGTAAAAAATAATTTGTTTTTTAATGCACTAATAAAAGTATGTTTTAAAAAACAATTTTTATATTATATTTTAGATAATTTTATATAATTTTTATTATATATTAATTTAATTCTACTAGTTTTATTCTTAGTAAAAATGGAATTCTGTATTCAATTTCTTATTCACTTCTTGATATATAAAAATTTTGAAAAACTTAACCACTTATGTATTCTCGATGACAATACACTATTTTAATACATTCAGAATTCCATTAAAAATTTGATTAAACTATGATTTACGACAAATAATTCTACCTGGTAGCGAATTTGAAAAAAAAAATGAATTTCAATATTCTTATATATTTTATATTAAAAATCTTTACATTTAAGATTAAAAAGTAGAAGATCATTAAAATAAAAAATTGCTTTTACTTGTTATATAAAAAGTTTGTTTTAAAACATTATTTTTAATAACTTTCTCCTTTCTTCTTTTTATTATTCGATAGAAAATGTAGAAATATGAATGAAAATTAATTTCCTTTCATTTACTACGAGATTTACGATATCAAAGACGACGAATATTTTTTTCTAGACATTTTTTGTATGTTCAAACAGATGCCCATGTCTTCCCAAACTGTTTATGTGTTAAAAATGGCTTCTGTATTATCTTAAAATAAAAAACTTACTTCTTTAATGATATGGATTTCCTTTCTGTACATTTTTTGCTTCTAATAAAGTTTTCAAGTTTAATTTACAATGTTACGATGAAAGAAAGAAAAGATACGAGATGATATTCAAAGTCATTCATCAAAATAATCAATCGCGTCCTTTTACCAATGTTAAGATACAAAAATTGCTTTCTGGGATTTTAATTCTGAAGCACTTCCACTTTTCACTCCCTCTTTTATTTATTAATATATCCACTTTTTACTTGTGCTCGATAATTAATTGCAGACTGATACAGTTAGATTTATATTGTTAAAACGTATCAAATAAAATAAAATTTAAAAAATTCATTCCATATCAATCGTTTAACAGCCTAAAAAAATCAATAATCTGGGTGAACTAGCTTGTCGCCAAAAGCGTCTAGTTTAAATTAAATCTTCTGTACTGAACTTGTAGCTTATAATTTCTCCAACAAAGTATTTGTAAGTATCAAATCGAAATCCTCGACAGAATCGAATCCCCCGACATCTCTATACCATTAAAAAACTAAGTGTATAGGCATTCTGTTTTAAACTGCATGTTGTCTTTTATGGTAATATAATTTCATTTTTTAATTCCTCTCTTAAATTGTGCTGATAATTAGCAGAAACTTTCTTCCTAAGTTATCATTAATGGAAGAAAATCACGCGATTACATATTTGAAAGAAAAACAATGAAAGTGATTTGAATTTCATTGCAACAATGAAGTCTATTGTCAAAAATTACATTAAGAATAATCTGAAAAAATATTAAAAATTGGGGAAAAATAGTATGAGAATTAAGATAGTATCCTTAAAAGTATTCTTCTGACAATTTTAAAATGGCGTAAAAAATATTATTTTGTGTAATAATGTAACTTGCAAAAAATATTCATTCTAAAGATGAAAAACTTATCCTCAGATACCCCCCCCTTCCTTCCCTCAGAGTGTGTTTTGCAGATTTTTTTTATCATTTTTTCTTCACTGTTTTCGTAACTTAAATTCCACGTCGCCATTGCTTAACTTTGAAAAACTATATGATATCATTGGAGAAAGCAGGTTTTTTTTTTTTTTAAATTTCTAGAATTAATTCTATTACTAATTAGTTCATAATTTGGATGGCAAATATCTCTTCCAATTTTACAGGTCATGCAATTTCCTTGTGTTTTTATGATGGTTTCCAATTTGGATTTATGGGCCGATCTCCTTTTTTTTGTGATTTCTTTATCTCACTACTGGGAGTGCTGTAACCTATCTTATTAAATTCAGCATAATCACTTTACTATATGTACACTTTCCTTCCTTGGCTACACGAGATACCGTTTTAAATTTAAAGGCTCGTTTAATTTTAAACTATACCGATCACCCCGTATATGCAAATCCATTTTCCCTGCAGTAATACTATCTCTGGTAAAGATGTCTATTTTATTGGTTCATAGACTCAAATGCACACATCTGATTTGTTGTCGCTAATTGCTTGTTAGACACTAAGTGAATTAAAAATTGGCGAATGTTTCATTTCATCAGGTTCCACTTTGTTGCTGTAACAGTTGGAGCTTAATAAAAGCTGGAATTGCAGCGTGAAAAGTATTATTGGCAATTGGATAATGCACGATTCAACAAGGCACTTTGTATGCCGGTGAGAGTCTGACAAGTAATTAGCAATAAAAAAAATCAAATGTGTGCACAGGGCTTTAATTCCTTACTTATCACGAATCCTAATGAGTTCTGACCGCGGTGGCCTGATGATACGGTCTCGGTTTCGGAACCGGCAGGTTTCAGGTTCGAGACCCGATTCCATAGTGTAAGCGAGTCTGGTGTACGTTAAATCCATCAAAAGCATCCTTTTGTTTGTATGGTGTGGAAGTTTGGAGAAGGGGTGCCAGTTCATGTGTCGTCCTCGTCATCTGACTGCGGTTCAAAATTACGAGGTCCGTCCTACGAGCCTTAGTTCTTCTTTAAAAGAGGACGTTAATATAACGAAAAGGAACCTATTCGTTCTTCCTAACATCACATTTTTTTCTTCATTTCGCTATTGAAATCTAATAATATAGGAATTTAAATGCGGAATTGAATGAAATTCAAAGAAATCACCTTTCGGATCTAAGATTCTTCACTAAAACTTGGTGAATATATTCTATACATATATATAAATGCTAAAACAAATTCTTCAGAAACTAGTTCGTTAAAAATCTCAAATTAATATTTTTCAATTTTCCCCTTTTCAATATTCCCCTTTTAAGTTTCTCATATCCGTACACAATATAATGTGTTCTATGTTTAGATTTGTTGTATAGAAAAAAGACTGAAAACCGGATCAATCGAACGGTTGAATCCAAAATTTGCAGTAGATCTGAAATTTTGATATATCAAATAATGTTTCTAATTTTTTTTTAACTCGCTATGCTGTTGAGTTATTTCATTCACGTACACATAACTCAATCAGAGAGTAGATAAGTTTAGTTTAAAATTTAAAACAATGCTGGTGATGAAATCACATGCCAAATTTCATCCTTTTGATTAATTTTGTTTTTGAATTGCTGTACCTGCATGCAAGCAGATGAGCTGGTTGACAGATTTCAAGTTGAAGGTTTTCATCTAAAATTTAATGTACTGGGAAATTTAATGTAATGCTTCAATCGGAGAACCCTATTTTCTATAGATGACCGGAAGTGAGTCTGCCGGAATATTAAGAATATGGCGCCGAATGTTGTCCTTCATATCTGATAGAGATGATGGCCTTTGACGGTAGATATTATCCTTCAAATAACCTCACAATCAAAAGTCGCAAGTGATGATGTCCGGCTAGTGAGGAACCATGTTATTGGGAAAGGACGGCTGCTAACGCGTGCTTCTGTGAAATGCTGTATTAACAATCGCTTTACACGACGATCAATATGAGGTGGTGCACCATCCTACATGAAAATGGTTTCTTGAAGGCATCCACGCTGTAGAAGAGTTGGGATTACAAAATCCCTCAGCATATCGTGGTACCGTTGTTCTTGTGACGGAACAGGTTTGGATTCCATCTGAAGTTATCTCTTCAATGAAATACGGTCCAATGATTAGGTAGCTGTAAAACCACACCATACTGTCACTTTTTCAGGATGCAAGGGTTGTTCCTGGATAACGTGAGGGTTTTCCTCTGCCCAAATTCAACACCTGTGGGTGTTAACTTGCCCATTGAGGCAAAAGTGGACCTCATCACTCCACAGAATGCTCCATGGCCAAGTTGTGTTGTCAACCACCATTCGAGCAAGGAGCTGAAGTGCAAAAGTTTTACAGAACTATAAGTCCTCGTCCTCAACAGTTGTACAGACTTGATTTTGTATGAATAAAAATGCAAAATCTGCCGTACGATTTTTCGTACAGTTGAATGTGGCATATCCAGAACACAGGAAACAACTGGCAAACTCACACTATTATGCGGCGACTGACTGCTGGCTTCAACGAGCGCTATCGCAACATTTTCGACTCCAGAAAACGAGATTTTTTTTCGTACACTACCTGGAAGAATGCCAAGTTCCCCAGTTTTTTTCAAATTTCTGTATCATTATGCGTCAGTAACCTGCAGACATTGGACCTCTTCGTATTTACTTCATACGACGAAATTCTTTTAGAGCTGCAACGGAGGTGCAGCTTTAGTTGGTTCTGGTAGAACAATTTCAGCAGTAGCGCTTTTTCTTGCAATGTAGGCGTGACAAACAGAGAAGAAACTAATATTACGTGCAGAATCCGGCTTCTTTTTATCCAAAGAGAAATGGTAATAGACATGCGCTGTAACGCAAATTATGTTTCACATTTTCAATATATGCAAATAAATGCTATTTCTGTTACAACACCATCTATTGGTGAATTTTTGTACTAATCCTTTTAATTAATAAATGTGAAGCGCATCATCTGAATTATCTGTAATTCAAATGTTATCTTATTTGGACCGATAGAAAGCTTTTTAGAGCCTTCTGAGGTGGGTAACTTATTTCTTGCTAACCCTGTATATCTAAACTTTTGATAGAAAGAATTGCACACCAAATTTTATCCTTCTAGTTCGCTCCGTTGCTGAATTATCATGTTGATGGATATATATATATATATATATATAATTTCAAAAATGTGTTTTAAGGAAACGGAGAAATGAGTAAATTCATGAAATTTTAAGAGTTCGCTTTTGTTACAATATTTAGTTTGAATATAATGCATTTAATACTTTTTTTTTTGAAAGCGCAGGAGTCTAGAAACTTAAAAAAAAAAAAAAAAAAAGGTAATGATATTTAACAGAATCTTAGAATTTTATCGATAAAAATTCTAATGTTTTATAACTGCGGCAAAGTGTATATAATTAAACCGTCCTGACTAATTCTGCACGCCTGGTCTCTTCAACACAAATAATTCTCATTCTAATTTTTATTTTTATTTTCTCGTATACGTAGAGCACAGAAAGTATAGTAATCGCCAAAAAATTCGATATCGAGATTTTGACGAATCTCCACGTTTTCGACCTACCTGAGTTCGAAAAACAAATATTTAGAAAATTTCCGTCTGTCTGTGACAAAGATAACTCAAAAAGGCTTTGGGCTAGACGGATGAAATTTGGTATACTATATTTATACCAAATTTGTAGATTTGTATCAATTTTTGAGTAAAATCTATTTAGAGAAAATCCATCCGTCCGGCTGTTTGGTTAAAATTTAGAGCTATAATTACAAAACAAAGAGAGCTAGATAGACAAAATTTGGCACACATGTTTAACATTTATAATGTAGACACCTGTCAAATTATGAGTCAAATCGAACTATGGATTGACTACCTGTTGGCCTGTACTTTAAGAAACATGTAAATGCGAAAATTCAAAAACGCAATGACTTAAATATATCAAATTTGTTATAGAATTTTGTGACTACAAGTGCAGTTTTGTGTCAAATGTTTGTATCAATTGGTTGAAAAAAAGTGTCTAAAACAAAAATTCGATTTTTGGTTACTATTCACTCATGCCAAGGATTAGTCGCCAAATAATTCAAAGAAGCTAAATCGAACGCTTTTACAAATCTATCGTGACGCCTAGGCTGGCATGATAGATTCAGTAAAAATGCTAAATCCACACCAAAAAATATTTCGTAATACGCGAATGCCATGTAAGGCGTTCTCTGGCATGACAATTTTATTAAAGAGTACACGAGAAAGTTTTGGGAAGACCACGCAAGCTGGTTTTCATGTACCATCATTCATTTACTATTGCACTCACATAAAAGTGTAATAAATTATTTACGTCAGTATCGAGCGATATAGTTGCTTTAAATCGCTTGGTATATGTGACATCAAAAATAGCGTAAAATATGAATGTGGATAAAATTTTGTAGTCGTAGTTCATAAATGTGATTCGTCATAAACGGTGTAATGTCAAACACCTTACATGTGTAAGGATATAAACATTTCATCTTATTTTAAATTTATTAAAATTTCTGAATCCATCTTTAAAACGTATTAAATCATTTACTATATGTTTTTTGTTTATTGAAGGAAAAGAAAAATAGCGAGTGATTTTTTTTGTATATCATTTTTTAAAATCTCCCTACCGTTAATTCTAATAATTCACCCCTTGCTTTCAGGATAATAAAATTCCAAAAATATTAAACGCTATTAAAAACATATGCCACTTTTAAGGCAAACATATGTGGATCTTATCCAAGTATCCAAACAAAATAGTTAGCAAAAAATAAAAAGTAAGAAAATTTTAGACTTATTTTTAAGAGATCTTTTTTCTTCTTTGGATTGCGTCCAGATTCTCCTAAATATCCTCTTTGTATGCAAACCTGATGCGCATTAAACAATCCTTTGAAAACGCAAAGACCTTTATGTTAATTTCGATATTAATATAATATTCTTCAGAAAAATAAGCGTCAAATGGATTTCCGATTTCAAATACTTTCATATTCTTTGTGAAAAACATATTATTTTTTTGAAAAATGAGTTATATATAATAGAATATGAGACAATAACACTATGCACAAAATAAACGAATCTGTTATTGACCGATACAGATTACAAAAGAATTCGTTTAATGTTTTTTTGCATTTCTTGTATGTAGAAAAAGTATTGTGATGTTTACCAAATCGATATCGACATTTTAAAGAATCCGCTGGTTTGAACCTCTTTGAGTCTAAAAAACACATTTTTACTTTCTTCTATACATAGTGCAGAGGAATATTCGTCAAAAAATCCGAACATGAGATTCTGATGAATCTCTATGCTTCAGATATTCCTGAGTTCGAAAAACAAATTTTTGGGAAATGTCTTTTCGTTTGTCTGTCTGTCTTGACAAAGATAATTCATAAATGCCATGAGCTAGACGGATGAAATTTGGTCTATGGTGACACCAAATTTGTATATTTCTATCAAATTTTGAGGAACTTCATTCGCAGGGAGTGTGTTTATCCGGCTATTTAACTATAATTTAATACGATAACTACAAAAGGAAGAGAGCTAGATATATGAAATTCTGTACACATATTTAACATCTATATTGTAAGCCCCTATCAGATTTTGAGTCAAATCCAATAACTTGTTAACTGTCTGTACTTTCCGAAACATGTAAACATGATATTGCAAAAACGCAGTGACTTAAATGTATCAAATTTAGTATGGGAGTTAAGGACAGTCAGCGTAGTTTTGTGTCAATTTTTTTTTAATTTGTTCGGGAAAAACACATCTAAAACACTAATTCTATTTTCGAATCTATTAACTGCATGCCAGGGATTAATCACCATACTCTCTTCAAGAATGGCACGATAAATTCAGTAAAAATGCTAAATTCAAGAAAGAAGTTTATATTTTGTAACTACTGTACGCCAATGCCATGCAGAAATTTCTCTAAAGAGTGCGCAACAAAACTTTGGGAAAGACCACTCCTTCTGATTAGAATTATTTCTCTCAATAAGAACGTTAATTCAAAAACCAGAAAGATCTGAGTGGTTATAAATATGGTTGCCAGGATGCAATTAGTTGAGAATACGGTTGCTATGCAGCAGTTAGCTGAACATATGGTTGCCCTGAAGCGATAATTTAAGCATATGCTTTTATTAACAGAATTGAAAATCTATATCAAATTTCGCATCAAATCAGTCTAAAATTTAACCAACTGTTGATCTGTCGATGCTTTATCATGTGAACGCCAATACCTGAAAACGCAATTGCGAATGAACGAGTCTAATATATGAATTTTACATCAATTTCATTAATTTGTGTTTGATTTTGCATAAAGCTCATTCATTGTTTCTTTGTTTACCTATCCGTGTGTATGGGAACATAATTCAACCAGCTGGAGTAATCTCCCCAAAAAAACTTTCTCGCATATTCTCTAATAAATGACCATGCTAGAGAACGCCTTAAATAACATTGGCGTAGAATAGATATGAAATATTAACTTTTGGTGAGAATTTTGCATTTTTACCTTATATATCGTGTCATCTTTGATGATGAGTTATTGAGTGGTTAATTCTGGCATGCGTTCAATAGTATCCAAAAATCGGATTTGAATTTCAGACACGTTTTTCTCAACCGATTGAAACAAAATTTGGTACAAAACCCTACTTGTAGTCACAAAATCCCATGCCAAATTTGATGCATTTTTGAATGCGTTTTGAATCTTTGCGTTTTTGAATTATCACGTTTACATATTTCTCAAAATACAGACCGACAGACAGTCAACCCATACTTAAGTTTGGCTTAAAATTCGATAAGTGTCTACTCTATAAATGTTAAATCTGTGTACCAAAATTTATCTATCTAGCTCCCTTCATTTTATAATTATCGTGTTAACTTATATTCGGCCGGCGTCCTGGCATAGGGTTAGCGAGTCTTCCTCGTCATCTGGACATTATGGGTTCGAGTCCCGGTTTGGGCGTGGTTGTTCTTCCGTTGTGATATCCGTGAGATGTGTGAATGTGCCCTCCTGTAAAAAGAGGTTGTGTAAGCGAATGACTGATGCGTGAGTAGCAAAATCGTACTCTTGGCCCTAGTCGACGCTACTATAAAAAGAAGAGACGCTCCCCCACCGGCTTAATCGCTGTCCTCGTAACAGCGGGCTTGTCCATGGCAAGTGAAATAAGAAGAAGAAAGAACTTATATTCGAAAGCCGGACAGACGAACATCCTCTGAAAGGATTTTACTCAAAATTTGATAGATATCTGCAAATTTGGTGTAAAGATCATATACCAAATTTCAACCGTGTATCTCAAAACGTTTTTCAGTTATCTTTGTAACAAACAAATAGATGGACATTTTCCAAAAAATGTGTTTTTTCGAACTCAGGGAGATCTAAAACGTGGAGATTCGTCAAAATCTGGAGTTCTAATTTTTTGATAATTGCTACACTTTGTTTGTGCTATACATACGAGAAAGTAAAATGTCAACAAGCTAGGGAAATTGTACTTAATTTATGACATTGATTCCAAAGTGTAGATATTATCAAATTTTGAGCACAATAGGTCGTTGAGATCAGACCGAAACTCATTTATCGCATACTGTTTCTACTTCTCTAAACTATGCAATTTATCGCACAGCGCTTTATGTTGCGTATATCGACAAAAAAGTCGATTGAAAAATATCCCCGCTGATCATGATATGTTCATTCAGTTTGAATCCATGTAGAAATGATCATGATATGTTCATTCAGTTTGAATCCATGTAAATGATCATGATATGTTCATTCAGTTTGAATCCATGTAGAAATGATCATGATATGTTCATTCAGTTTGAATCCATGTAGAAATGATCATGATATGTTCATTCAGTTTGAATCCATGTAGAAATGATCATGATATGTTCATTCAGTTTGAATCCATGTAGAAATGATCATGATATGTTCATTCAGTTTGAATCCATGTAAATGATCATGATATGTTCATTCAGTTTGAATCCATGTAGAAATGATCATGATATGTTCATTCAGTTTGAATCCATGTAGAAAGGATCATGATATGTTCATTCAGTTTGAATCCATGTAGAAAGGATCATGATATGTTCATTCAGTTTGAATCCATGTAGAAAGGATCATGATATGTTCATTCAGTTTGAATCCATGTAGAAACAAGATTGGTGAAAGGAAACGCTAGGAACTACAAACTTTTATGATATGTTGGGTGTAACAATAGATACCTTTTCTTCGCTCATCTACGAGGGTCGTCCCTCTGGTTTTTGTGTTTGAAAAATTAATTATAGAAAAATAGTGATGTACCACGCTTGATTTTTCTATTTCGGTCAGATGCAAATGAGAGTATTAAGCAGGTAATTCTGCTAAATCATCAAGTGAACCTTTAGATTATCGGTGAATGAAATCTCAAAATGTGCTTCTAACCATGGAATAGAAACCTCACTGCTGTGATTCTTCAATGAGAACATTGAGTCAGTGTAACCCCTTAACCGGTTCCACCGCACATCAGTTTACTGCATATTTACAATTTTAACGAGTAATCAAGCCATAATGCTGTAATTGCAATACTCAATACAAAATGCAATCATTCATAAATGCTGTGATGCAAAAATTACGTGGAATGCCTAAATGTCTCAAGTTTTTGATAGATTTTCATTTAAATGTAAATGATAAAAAGTTCCCCAAATAGAAGATACCAACTAATTAGATAGTAGAGAAAATACAAGAATTATAGTGTTAACTCTTGTTCTATGATCTCAAATACACTTTTTTATTTCCTCGGATACGAGATATACTAAGAGAATATTGTCGAATTCGAATTTGACGAATCTCCATGTTTCAGATCTCTCTGAGTCCGAAAAATCATTTGTTGAAATTATGTATATCTGTGAGGACAATGACTCAAATGTTTTAAGCTAGATGGTTGAAAATTGGTGTAAGATCTTTACATTAAACTTCTCGATTTTTCTATAATTTTGAATGAAATCCTTTCATAGAAATATGTTTCTATGTCTGCCGAAGTGTAAGTGTACACGAAAACTGCAATATGTAACAGAATATACAAACTTATATTCAATTTACATAAAGTGAACCTAATATACAGGGTGATCAAGAAATAACAGGAGGAGTTCAGAGCTCTGTAGCGTGTTATGTACTGGACGAAATATAACAAAATTTAGCCGCCATACTCATTAATGTATGCGGTTTCGATTTATCATGAAAAAAAAAAATTAATACCAAAAAACACTGATAGGGGAAATCCTGGCGCTGCGATCGAAAACTTTATTACGTAATTTGCTTATACTTGTACTTTATGACATGACATCGAAGATAAAAGGAAGGGTTGCGAGAATTTAAGTCATTCTGCAAGAATTCGTCCGTCGATTGCGTTGTCACTACGTGAAAGCGCCTCATTAGTCAAACTGCTTTATCAGCGGGATGCACATGCCAGTGCTGCTCTTCGTAAATACCAGCGGTTAAAACAGTTACGTAGAGGACCGATGACCGTAACTGACTTACGAAGAATGGTTCATAGATTTGAAACAAGAGGAATTCTTGGTATGCAACCGTGCCGAGGACGGAAAGGCATCAAGCAGGAATAAATTGAAGAAGTTGCAACAGCCGTTATGGATCAGTCAAGAGCTAATAAGCAGGGTACCAGCACTGCGCGTTCAATATCACAACAGATATCCCGTTTGCGATGGTGCAGAAGATATTGCGTAAGATCCTGAAATTTTATCCATATAAGATAACACCCATTAACTGATGACACTGATCCGATTCTTGGCCATTTCTGTTTGTGGGGCGGTTCTGGTTCACTTGAAAGGCTTTATGTATCAAGAATATGTTCCTGCCATTCCTACTTTAAAAGATCAAATAACGTTACATGTCAGACGAATAAATGCCGATATGCTGCGAGTCACCGTCGAAAACCTCGTGTACTAAATGCATTTATTGGAACATCAAATTGGTGGTCACCATGAGCCAAATTTGTAAGTTGCTATAATAAACGTTTTTTATTGGTATTTGGTGTGTTGCTATTTACTGTTTCCATTGGCAGTTATGTATTCTTTTCTCACACATTATGCGCTTGCAGCGCCAGGATTTCCCTTATAGGCGTTTTTTGGTACTACAGTAGACTCTCGATTATCCGCGCCTGCCGCACAAAGTTTTTTTTTTTTTTTTTTGACTGATTGTTTCAAAAAGGTGCAGTTTTACAGTTATGCTTTTGTAATTACATAATACATTACAGTATTAAAACAGTACATATGTATTAATTTTTCTGTATATCCTAGACGCCTCTCGTAAATACTAAGCACTTTTCTGTTTTCATTAACAAAATGCATTTTAGGTTAGTTTTGAGTGATATACTAAAATATTAAGCGTTAGTTAAACATTTCCTGCTGTTTATTTTACGTTTTATTGTACATAAAACGATTTTTCAAAGTTGGAATGACTGTTTTCTCTTTTGCAATACCCGTTTTTAGCTTTTTTTCGGATTATCCGCGATTTTTGTTATCCGCGGCGGCCGCGCCACCCAATTCCGCGGATAATCGGGAGTGTACTGTATTCTTTTTTCTTGATAAATCGAAACAACATACTTTAATGAGTATAGTGGCCAAATTTTGTTATATTTCGTCCAATACATAACACGCTACAGGTCTCTGAACACCTCATGTTATTTCTTGACCCTCTACATAATATATATATGATTGGTGATGATAGTTATTTTCCATTGTTTATTTCATATACCAAAATAAAATTACTGGACATAAAGAATATTAAGTATGATTTGCATATTATCTGCCGCATGTGACCGGCTTTATTTTCTATTTATGCTGTATGCAAAATTGAAAAGAAAGCGAAAGTTTCTGCCTATCATCAAATGAACCTTTGAGGGAAATTATTATAGTTGAGGGAAATTTCAAAATATGCTTTAAACCATGGAATGGAAACATTATTGATGTAGTCCTTAATGGGAAAACTGAGTCAAACTGCCTACTGCTCATGCTTCATATAGTTTTAAAGGCCGGGATAGCCTGGTTGGTAGAGCGTTGGATTCGCGTCCCTTAGGTTGCGAATTCGAACCCCGCCGGCCGAAGATTCCCCGCGTGCTTGCTGGCTGACGCGCGTATAAATCTGTCGTGGTCACAAAGTCCTTCATGTCGAAAGTAATACCACTGGGGGTACTAGATCAGGGGTGATTGTTCTCTGATTCAGGTCTAAATTACGATCTGTGGATGAGTGAATGAAATCTGTTCTTTAAAAAGGGTTGTGACGTGTGTGTAGCTAAGTCGTACCCTTGTCCCTAGATGGCGCTACTATAAAAATAAGAGATGCTTCCCCACCGGCTTAAAATCGCTGTCTTCGTAACAGCGGGCTTGTCCATGGCAAATGCCATAAAAAACAACAACAACATAATTTTTTAAAAAATATATTGATAAATAATCCATTATTTGCAAGCTACAAAATCAGGGAAGCATTTACATATAACTTTTCAAATGCGATCTTCTGAAGTGATTTCCTTGCTGTTTCAAACCATCTTGTTAAAAAAAATTGCAATCATCGTTAGGATAATGAATCTTTTACTTAGATTCAATGCGACTGATATATCCCATTGACTCTCAGTTGAATCTCAAGCTATTTCAAATATTGTGAGTCATTCTGACTTACAATATTATAAAAAATTATATCTACTGAATGAAGATGACAAAAACGGACACGACCGGTTTGTTGTTCATCGTAAGATCCAAATAAGTAGATAGCAAAAGCTAAAAGGATTTTTCACCTTTTACACTGCATATGTAGGATCTCAATTAGAATGAGGTATAGTCACTATTTTTGTGTTAGCATATTCTAGTATCCCATTTTAGGATTCTTTTCAATCTAGGGCAAAAAAAAAAAAATGTGACAGGAAAATGTTAAATTTACTTTCCAGACTATAAGACGATGAACCTGTAGCTATATGATTATATTACCACCCTATGATGGATGGAGGTTAAGCCTATTATTTCAAAGGATGAAATTTAAGTTTAATAATTTTGTACCTTATCTAATAGTCTTGTTTACAGTGGGAAAATTTGTAATATTGCAGCATTCATACAGTTCTCTAGAAAAAAATAAGTAAGAAAAAAGGAATATGAATAAATAAAAAGAGAATAAATTTTAAAAAAATCCAAGAATCTTTGCATATCTTAAAATCCTTTTGTGAAAATGCATTCGAAGAAATATTAATCGTTTTCAACTCCTCCAAGCTTGAAACTAATTCGCTCTGTTAAATAGAAATATAACATTTCGCAAATTCATTCGAGTGAATTTAGTACAGGAATTTGGATAAAGAAGAAAAATGATTTATTCTACGCAAAAAGCGAAACACAAGCAATACAAATATAGCCAAGGTATGCCCAAAATATAATATTTGTAGAAATAAAAGACATACAAGAGACAACATATCGCTAATTAAATGAAAAATATTCGGCATTACTAGCTCGAAGTGTGATCAGCTTTCTAAAAAAAGAATTGTCTCCCGAGTGAGTACACCTACTCATATGATTTCCCAACATTCCGAATGACACATTTAGATATCCAGAAGAATATTTAGATCTCGGTTCCTCAAAGAGATATCGCTATGATTCTTGTATTTTCCAGAACTTTCATTTTTTTTCGAAAAAGGTTGGGGGTGGCCATTAAATCATCCATTCGGCTTCCATTAAAATATCTGCAAATATCTTTTTCTTAATGAGATTAATTATGCAGGAAAACAGTTTAGCTGGGTATTTATGCTATAATTTTTTTAAGCCAGACATTTACTTATGTTCCATAATCATGGCTAAATTCTGATAAATAATCAAATTTCTTTGAAGTTTCTTTGCAAGGCGAATCCTTTTCTTGTCGTCATCTTTATAACGTAACTTTTCATTCAGTCAAAAACTTTGGAGAAAAAAAAATGTTTATAGATCCAACAGCTTGATAACGGAATGCATGCGAAATGATAAAAGAAAAATGATAAAGCATCTAATAATTTGAAATGATAATTTATAAAAAAAATAAAAAATGGATGACACAGCAGATGATTTAAAAATGCATTTTAAGTAGAATCTGAGTTGTGAAACAAAGTCAAGGTTTGATAAGTATTAAATTTCAATGAAAGTTATCATTGTATACGTATCTCCCTGCTTTAAAAAGCACATTCTCAGACGGAATCTTTTAGTTTGAAATTTTTTGCTACTGATCGTTCAAAAGCGATAAATTTTGTCTTCTAATTTTTTTAATGCACTGTCATATCATCTGCGCCTCAAAGAGCGCAAAATAAAAGATTCAGAAATATTAAGTAAAATTTTACTGGTATAGTTTTATTAAGAAACTCATAATTTTTACTGAATTTACTCAACAATACAAATGCGATGTCACTTTTTTTTTTCGGATATGAAGTATGCAAAGTATTGTAGTCATAAAAAAAAATTAACTGAAACTTTTGGGGAATTTCCACGTTTTAAATGTTTGAATTCGAAAAATACATTTTTCGAAATTACGCATATCTGAAAACATGATAACTCAACAACACTTTAAGCTAGACAGATGAAATCTGGTGTGTGAGTTTGCATCAAATTTTTAGATTTCTATCAAATTTTGTACATAATCTATTCACATGGAGTTTGTCTATTTGCTAGAGGACAGTCAGCCATCTGACTCTCCAACCCGCCACGAAGGCACACGGATTTAAACCACAGAAACTGACCGAACCGCCGCAACAGCAACAATGGAGGGAACTGTGGTTGAGTCCTAAGGGCCGTCACCGGCCAAGGTACAACCCTCCCCGAAGGAAGTACGTCCCGTCATCGATGGGAGGAGTCAGATCCCCCGCCTATTAGTGTATCCACCAGGGTGGCGAGATCCAACCACCATGCCGGATGTATTTCATCCTCATTTCGAGGTGCCCCCCCGGGGGGTTTTGCTAGAGGACAAGTGAACACGATAATTAGAAAGCGTAAAGTGTTAGAGGGTAACACAGATTTACTATCTAACGTGTACATCCTTTTCAAATTTTGAACAAACTTTTTTTCAGAGGGGTTGATCGTCTGTCGGTCTGTTATTTTGCAATCATGTATACGCGATTACTTAAAAACGCGTGTACATGTATGCGGCAAATTTATGTCAATGAAATCGTGTTACCAAAACTGCACTTTTTTTGTCGAATATTGACTTTAATCTGCGTATAAAAGGCGCCTAAAAGGCATATACGATTTACTATAAAGCACAAAGCACCGTGTGCGAGACCAGCTGGAATACAAGAAATATTGGCTATACTTAATTTTTGCAACATCACTTATACATAACTCTATGCCCATGATTCCAGCAAACTGTGAGACTTTTAAGCGTGTTATTTTAATTGGCAAACTATGTTTATTATGTAGGGACCGCGGTGGTAAGGTCTCGGCTCTTGAGCCTTAGGGTTCCAGGTTCGAGACCCGATTCCACCGAAGAACCGTCGTGTTTTGGGGTCTGTTGCACGTTAAATCCGTCAAGGCCAAACATCCTCCCGCTGGTGTGGTGTGGAGAGGGGGTGCCAGTTCAGGTGTCGTTCTCGTCATCTGACCGCGGCTCAAAATTACGAGATCCATTCCAAAATAGTCCTAGTGTTGCTTAAAACGGGACGTTAATAATATAACTAATGTTTATTATGTAAATGATTCTATCTAACGGAGACCAGTTCCATGACATCGCAGTGCAATTAAAAGCATAAATATCTGGTTTTTCTATCTACTAAATTTTATGGTATTATAACTGCACTCGTTTACTTTTCCTGCAAATTACATAGATATTAAACAGGATCTTTCTTCCTTGCCTTTAAACAACAAATGAATGAAAATTGCTAAAATGCTGGAAAGATTTTGCGCGTTATTAAATTGTTATCATTAAAAAGGCAATTTTTGAAACGGCATAAAATTCCTTTTTGTGCAACATTTTCTGCTCAAGCTATCGCTGTAAAACTCCAAAATTCAACTCAATTTTTGATTAATTGAAATTCTGACCAAAATTTCAAAAATAAAAAAAAATAAAAATATTTTCGATTTTTACTTTTCAAAGTATATTTGTGCCAAATTTGGTAATTGTAGGGTCAAGCAATCTGACCTGTAGAGCGCAAACACACATATTCATCTTTATTTTTAGTAAAAAAGAAACTATAAACCAAAAATCAAATAATTATTTTTGAAACTAACAGTTGTTTTGGACACCATTTTCATAAATGACAGTAGATTTCATTTTTAAACTGGCTCAGATCACTTTACAATTAATATGAAGGCATTAACTAACTTCATTTTTCGTATAATTCTAATCACAATATTTTGTTGCTGTGTGTTCTGCCAGATATAATGAAAGGGCAGCGAAATCTGTCTATGACGGCCATCCTCCGCTCCGAGCAAAATTGATTTTTCTGAAAGATTAATCGGCCCTATGGGGTTTTCAATTTCTGAAGATAAAATGCTTATTAAAGCAAGTTTTATTATTTCTAATTCATTGAATTTTAAGCTTATCTGATGAAAAGAGTACTTCGTTCGAAGATTTTAACTTTTTTTTCGGTAAAAGATACGAATTGTGCTTGCCTGCATCTTTCGATCTTTTTAGACGCAGCTTATTTTTTTTCCAGCTCGGTTTATTTATTGAAAAAGTAAATCCCTAATCGATTTTTCAAAATTATAGAGAAATGGCAATAATGCCATCACTTTTTAGCAGAGATTGTTGAGATAGTTATAAAGATTTTGCTTGTGAACGCGTTCCCATAGATGAAAGATATAGCTTATAGATTCCCGATTTGTAGTTATTGTACCGACGTAAATTTGTCAATACTAGATACGGAGGGGTGGTTTTGGGCATTGTCTAGAGGTCAAAAGACTCTATTTCTGTTAAAATTATTTCTAGTTCTGCGTTTAGTAACAACGACCACTTGTACCTCCTATCTAAGTAAGGAAAGGGGTAGGGTTCATTTTTCTCTTCATTTAGAATTAGTGGGAGTGATTTCTTCAAAACTTTCTTGCACACTCTCTAATAAAATGAGTTTCCCCCTCCCATCCTCCCCCCAAATTTTGAACATTTAGTAAGACTGGAAACACCATATGTGGCATTGGTGTACAAAAGTTACATAATATTAACCGCTGGAATGAATTTAGCATTCTTTCTAAATCTATTGTGTCATCCTTGGCGAGTTATTTGGCGATTAATCCTTTCGTTAATAGATAAAAAAAAAATCGAATTAATGTTTTAGATACGTTTATCTCAACTGATTAAAACAAAACTGCACTTATAGTCACAAAATCCCATACTAAATTTCATATAAATTTTTCTAAATCGATTACTATGAATTTAGCAAAAATTTAATATATCGATTACTATTTTATAATCGAATTAGCTCAAATATATTTTGGAGGTAAAAATGTGAACTTCGGTGCAATTTTTTAAAATTTTTTATTGTTTTAATTAGAATTTCATTTTGTTGAAAATTGGGCGATATTTTGACATTTTTCCGCAACAATCCCTGAAATTATTTTTGAAGAAAATTGATTGTTTTCTTTTTCTTTTTCAGAATACCAATTTAACTGCTGTGCAACTTTTTCCGCAATTTTAGAATTTTTAAAAATATTCTTTGTATAATTTTCAATAATACATTTCAATTTTGAAAATTAAGTAAATATTGAATTTAAATAAAAATCATTGAAAGTTTGGAATTGGTAAGAATTTCAAGATAAATTTCAATCCATTTCAATTGTTTAAGTATTTAATTGTGTGATTTTTATCTCTTGTAGAAGGAAGAAGAATTATGCTTATTATCTGTGCACGAAGAGTTTGGAAATAATATCACATTACTACAAAATAAAACGCTCAATTTGAAATAAATTACTCATATATTAGAGTTTTTAATGACATTGTCATGTTATGGGATTCGATTCCAATAGAAAAGTTTATATGCGCATTAAATAGAGCACATATAAAGATTTAATAGAACACATCTTTAACATTTGTCCCAATTGCAATAAAAATATTTTATTTTGGCAATTATGATCATCAAATTATGCATAGGTGATTTAATTGAAATTTCATCCACTCAGTATTCCAGAGGAATTAGTAGTTTATAAATAATGAATTAAAAGATCATCTGCAATTTTTTAGGCATCTAATGACAAACCAAGAAAGTCACAAAATTTATATTGTAAATGAATGAAGTTTTATTACAATACAAGTTGAATCTGTAATCCAGAGGAACTTTACGCAGCAATATTAAAAAACGAAACAAAATTAGAAGGCCATGTTTTATTCAGAAAAGGTGGAAATGAAGCCAGGATTTTACTTTTATTATTTGCTACAAAAACCTAAATTTATTGGTCGAAAAGGTTTAAGCCAGCAAAGGCTCCGATAGATCACTGGATATGACATCTATCGGATTAAATGGCTAACAAATATTCTATCCATTCAAGAGATCCTACCTCATAAGTAACTCCGTGAAGCATTAAGCATTACTTTTCATTCTATGACAGGAAATAAATAATTACAGTGGCTCCCAAAAGTGTTCGTACACCAACAAGAATCAATTAAAAACCTCATTATTTACCATTATATATTCTTATTTTTACATGAAAATTTTTTCATAGCATATTTTTACAGTTCTTAATAAAGCAGTGAAGAATAAATTTTAATTACGATGCAAATTATTTTTTTAAAAATGACAATAAATAAAATTGTGATAAAATAAATGACAAAATGAAATTGTGACAAAAGTGATCATACACTTTAAAAAAACATCACTAAATATGAAATTTTCTGAATTTTTATAAATGTTTAGTATTTAGTAGGATATTCTTTATTCTTTATAACAGCT
The DNA here is from genome assembly GCF_947563725.1 of Argiope bruennichi. Classification (NCBI taxonomy): domain Eukaryota; kingdom Metazoa; phylum Arthropoda; class Arachnida; order Araneae; family Araneidae; genus Argiope; species Argiope bruennichi. Next base: position 30,557,657 of record NC_079159.1, on the reverse strand, counting down.
TTTAAACGTTTGGGCATAGATTTAACTAAACGGTCGGTTACTTCTGCACCGATCTTGTTCCATTCTTCGATCATTACTGCTTTCAGTTGAATTTTCGATTTAATGTCGTGACTTCTTATTCGCACCTCTAATTCTTTCCAAATATGTTCTATAGGGTTTAAATCCGGTGATTGAGCTGGTGTTTTAGGGTTTGAGGGCAATGATAGAGGCAAAAAAGACGAACATTCATGGCCGTGTGCTTGGGATCGTTGTCTTGGTAATACACAAACTTGTTTAAAATGCCCAATTTTTGTGCTGATACTTTTAAATTATTATTGAGAATATTTATATAAACTCTATGATCCATTATACCATCAATGAATACTAAATTGCCTACTACAGCCGCTGACATACACCCCCAAACCATGACACCTCCACCGCCATGTTTTACTGTTCCAACTAAATTCTTGGGATTAAGTTCTTCGTTTTTTTTTTTTTTTTTTTTTTTTCCTTCATACAATGATTCTCCCATCCGACCCAAAGATGTTAAACTTACTTTCATCTGCAAATAAGACACGATTCCAATAGCTCTCTGGCTGGTTTATCATAGATTTGGCAAATTTAAGCCTAGCAATTCTGTTCTTCTGACTTACAAAGAATTTTCTTCGTGCAGAGATACCATGTATACCAGCATTCCGAAGAATTCTACGAATAGTTTCACAGGAAATAGAAGTTCCATTTAATTCATTATATTGTGAAGCAAACTTTATTGCACTCAGACGTTTATTTTTTAGAAATTTACTCACAATATTTCTTTGACTTCTAGCTGACAGAATTTGAGGGCGACCATTACGAGGCTTGTTTGCAATCCTTTTTCCCTCTCTGTAACGTTTTATTATGCTTTGCACCGTTGAATGAGGTAGATTAGTTATATTTGCTATGCCTCTAATTGATTTTGCAGCTTTAAAATGAAATATAATTAATTTTCGTACGTCTAAACTCGTCATATCTAAGAATAAAGTAAATAGAATAAATAATTGTGATATTAAATACTGAAATCAAACGATTTTAGTGTATTTTTCAATTAGAAGAAAAATAAGCCGCAAAAGATATTTTTATGATGAATTTAAATAAATAATGTTTGGATGCACGAAGACTTTTGTGTTCTAATTTTGTGACATTTTTTATTTATTTATTTTTTAGAACAATACTCCTTGATTTTTTTATAAAAATATTTGTTCAGTTTTAGTAAGAAATATTTAAAGATGTTAATTAAAAAAACCAACTAATAAAATTCTTTATTAAGAAGTTTAGAACACAATTTCTGCAAATTTCTTTAGTTTACGAACACTTTTGGGAGCCACTGTAATTTATAAGGATTGACAGGAAATTATTTACAGGAAATTTATTAGTGAATAAGTTTTTCGGATTAATAATTTTAAAGTTGGTTAGGACTTCTGAATCATCCTATATTCATTATTAATATATACATATCCGGAGTTTCACTAAATAAAAATGTTTAAACCAAAAATGTATTTATATGAATAATTATAATAAGCAAATTCTTCTTATCATCTGCAACTTTATTTTAAAAAAATTAAAATCAAAATATAAATTGCATCAAACGATTTTTAAAACCATTGACATTGGAAATAATTTGAATATCATAATATTTTCGTTCAGTAGGAATGGCAATATTAAAAGTAAAATAAACATGGATTTTAATTAATGAAGAAAGGAACTATTTAACATTTTAATGAAACTTTTATCAAAAACTCTTAACAGTTATTGTGACAAAAAAATTTAAATTTTTATAATTAAAAATTTTTTTTATGAATTTTTATTTTTATTTATGTAAATTAAATTAAAGATGGTACATTTTTGTTTTATTTATTTTAGGTTACAATGCTGAGTAACTCATTGTCAGCTATTTCTCCTGCAGAAAACGTCTGCAACAACAGATTTATAGAAAGATAATAAAATTAAGATTTTACCTGTAGAAATTATGCTGAATATAAGCATAGATGGCAGTGAAAATAATGTAATGACTGAATAGAATGAAATATTCAAAAAGATTTGAAGTGGAGTTACAACAGAGTATATACATAAAATGGATTGGAAATCTGCAGAGATTTCTGCCGTCAAGCTTTGACGAAATGTACCAAAAGAATAAATTTCGCCATGAAAATGCAGCGATTAGATGAAAGTAAGGATCAAACAGGGAACAATGGTGGTCATACAAGAGTATCTGACAGTCAAAAACAAAATGTAATGGAACATGCAGGAAAGTTCCCGAAATTCATTAGCACTGTGAAAGAGACATTACAAACTCAAAATATATTGAGCCAGAATTAACATTAATCAAGCTGTATGAACAGTATCAAAGTGAAATTAGAAGTTCTATATCCTTTTGGAAATATCATAATGTTCTTCCATTCCAGAAAACAAAATATGCCTGAATTTTAGTTAGGGAAGTAAGGGAATAATGTCAACTATATAAACATAAAAAAATATTTTAAAAAAACTAAAAAAAAAAATTAGAAGTAACTGAAAGAGGAATTTGAAAAGACGAAACTAAATGGTGAAATGCTTTATTTAACTTTGTCTTTGCCAAAAGCACCACATATTTTTTTTTACAAAAAGCAGATCTGCTCTATTCTATGTATGCATATAGATTTGAAAAAAAAAAAAAAAAAAAACAACGGAGGCCAGTTGTCATAACATATATGCATTGAAAGCTATTCTAGTTGTGGAGTCCAGAAGACACTATTTCGTTTAAAGGAACTCATCCGTGTCAAAGAGTTAATTTTACGTCAAATTCTTGTAGTGGACAAAAAAAAAAAAAAAAAAAAAAAAAAACGATTTAGTTTTCGAATACTTCTCTATAGAAATACAAACGTATGAGAACGAAAATATAAATATTCTCATTTTGGGACATTGTCTCTTCCTACGGAATGACATGGTAAACCTATTTAAAATATTAAAATGAATAAATTTTATGCAGGAAGAAGAATCAACTAATAAACTTCTGAACCACAAAATGATAAAAGGAAATTCTTGGAACTTCACAGATAGGAAAGTTCATGATAAAGAAATGCTTAATACAGAAAAAGACAAAATTGTTTGCAATTTCTTCGAATAAATATTTTTATACACAAACTTTTCTTATTGTTTATAAATTCAGATTTTGATGAGTGTTTTCTTAAAGTAGATGAATTTGCAGTAAAGCGTCCAGAATCATCCTTTAACCTAGTATTACCCATGATGCCTTTGTAGCCAAATAGCATCCAATATCCTTGCCCAAACTACAAGATAAAAATTCAGTAATGTATTTTATTCCAGATGCAACTGAACAAATTTATGAATATTTAATACCCAGCTTTGATAACGTTGCTGATAGCGTTGGTAAGAGGTTGAATTGAGATTCTCCTTGATTCTGAAAAACTGCCACTATTTACAAATAGGCATAAAAATATTTATTTAGCTTTGTTTTTTATTTTGAAATCCTTTTTTTTTTATCTACTTTATCAGTTAGTGTGTTTTGGAAGTCAAAATTATTAATAAATATTTATTAAATGCTAATTTTAAAAACTTCTATTCATATTTTAGAAAAAAAAAATCCTGAAAAGCCTACCGAATACGAACAACCAAACCCTGTCAAAATTTGTAATAGCAAATACTAATTTAATTTATGTTCTCAGCGGCCGATGGAATAGTAATTTGCAAATTTAAGATATTTAAAATAAAAGAACACGGCAAAATAATCCAGAATTGGCTCAATCTATGTGACGTCACAATGACATGATGAAAATAACTGCACATACAATCTAAATATGTAACTACATGTTGTAATACTCGACACAATCTGCTTGCACCTGCTGTCTACATCTTAAGTCGTGCTATGTGTGTTTATCTTTTCCGCGCCGTTTTTGAGTCTGAATACTTTTTCTTGCTATTCGGGTTTTGACTTTTCAAATGCAGAAGAGAACAGCGACTGCCGTATGGAAGCTTTTTCAGGTTCCTTAATTATTAAAATAAAGGAGTATTAAAATAAAAAAATTATAAAGGAAAGTTTTAAGTTTTATATTCTTTTATGCATAATTATTTTTACACACAATGAACTAATTCTATACTTATAAGATGTAAAGTTCTGAATACTTTCTAAGTCGATGTTCTTGATGGTAATCATAAAAGAAAATCACAAATAATTTAATACTAAATATTGCCAGTGAAATTATGTGTAGAAAACAATCTTTTTCTACATGTATTGATAGGATTTTTCCCGTAAGTATACTGGGATGCTGATAAAAAAATTATTCTAGAGAATTCAGCAATCACAAATTATCATTAATTAAGAATTAGAGGACAAAAAGGAATTGGTGAATATGAAATAATAATTATTGAATGTTGTAAAGACAGTAAAATATTCGTGTCTACAGTTCTTTTACGAACTTTCATCACAAAACCACAGATATTCAATGTGTTTTTAAATTAAAATTGGACCGAGATTTCAATTTCTAATCCGAAACATCATGGAATGATAACGTTTTTGCTTGATACGTCTATCTTATTTTTGTTTTCAAAACTTGTTTTTAATTATATGCAAAGATAACATGCAGACAAAAAAGTTTTGTAAAATAGCATAATGCATGAAATAAAAAGATTTTTTAAAAATGACACAACGATCATGAATATAAGTTCAGCAAATAAGCAATGAAACGTATTGTAAAATATATTTTAAAATATTTTTTGAATTTATTAAAATTTGAGAAATAATTTCGATAGTAAAATTGATATCACCAAATAGTTTATTATTTTTAATTTTTAAATGGTGCAAAAATGTTATTTGTGAAACAATATATTTCGAAAGTGCAATAATAAATTTTAAAAAGTCATTTTTTTAATGACTATTACTTTCGAAGAAGTAAATCTGTGCCAGATTTGGTAGCTTTAGATTCAGAGTTCTGACGTGTAAATAATGCACAATTTTTTTCATCATGCATGTCGCAATTTCCAGAAATATGCCAGACTTTGAACATGATCTTGTTAAAATACATTTATCATATTACACTTTTGGATTATCACAAGAAAAAGTAATTAAAAAAGCAAATATTTTGATTATTTCTTGTAACTGTTTTTATCAATGATTTTACGAAATGGCTTCTCCACTTCTTGCAGGTTCCTGCAAATTGCGGTAAATTGATGATAAGTATAAGTTCGATTTAAAAAAATCTATGTTTGCCTATCGATTCACTAATTCAGTTCATACACAGAACAGATTCATTAATTCAGTGCATGCAGTTTCATTGATAGAACGAAAATGGAGGAGGGGGGGGTGAAATAATCATACAATCGATCGTAAGAAGAATAGAAATTTAAGAAGAAATTCGACTATCATTTATAGATTCAGAACATTTATTTTGTTTTATTCTTATTTCACATTATATCGTATGTGAATTATATATGTGTTTCTAGAATCTCTAGGTAACCATAAAAGGTAGAAAAAGGGGTATAAAAAACAAGTCAATTTTAAAATAGGAAACTATAAGGGGATGAGGTTATACAGAATTCTCAATATTAGTGAAGCGTAAAAAATATACAGATATACCATATATTTATAATATGGATCTAACTTTGAGGAATGATGTCCTATTAACTTGTGCGTGGGCACGAATCTCCCTGATGTTATCTTAATAGTACAAAATTCCTATAAAAACATTACACTGATAATTTCATGATATTATTCGACATTCAGAATATCGAACAACATCGTGGAGACACAGAATATCGTGGAAAAGATCTTTTACTGTTTGGAGTTGACATACAATATGCCGATATGAAGGCCTTGCAATATTAAGAGAATATCGTAATAATATTATTGAATTGGTTCAAAATCATAGGGAACATTCAATACAACAGGCATTTTTGTTTTGTTTCTTTTGTTTAGAAATGTATGGTTAAAAGTAAAGCGTTGCAACACTTAGCACCAATTAAAAAAAAAAAAAAAAAAAAAAAAATTGAAGGCTCCCACTGTGTTGCAAACTTTAAGTAATGTATCAGTTTCTTACAACTGACTGACAGACACCACTACACCTATACTTTCATAAGATGCACGCTTCTTTATCCTGCCTTATGCTTAATCATTGTCCCATGACTTTAGAAACAACTACTTTTCAGTCTTCAAGCAAATGCTAACTCAAAGCCTTCGGTATTAGATTGTTATAATTTAAACTAGAATATACTTAAATGATTTAGGAACTTGTAATTTTGTGTTCTTAAACCTGAAAAATTACAGAAAACTTCATGGAGCCAACTTTTTCCAATACCAACAAAATGGCATAATGGCTAGCGAAAATTTTAAAAACAATAAGTATATTTTATATTTACAGCAGACTAAGCGAACTGTGTTCGCATTGATAAATTCAGTAATCTTTAAACACTCATTTTGTTTTTAAAACATTGTCTGACTATTTTAATATTTCATACACTTCGTCATTTATAGTCCTTATTGTCACTTTTTTTAGTGAAAATAAATCCGAACTTTTCCCTATTATACCAAAAGCTATAACTATTTTAATTTTTTAAACTTGCTATTAATCTCAAGAATTTTTAAATTTGCGCTTATTTCTGTATTAGTTATTTTCTGTTTCAGTCATTTATTTTTTATATTTGCTTTCAGCGAATACGAAACAATGGCTGGCACCAAACCCTGAAATCGTAAACACTTATAAAACATTAATAAGATGTTTTTTGGTTTGCAATCAGAAATATTTCTGATTGTAAACCAATCAGTTGAAAACATGATTCATATTTATTTATTTATGTGATTTCTATTATTTTTCTGACGACTTCAAATGATTTTTCATTGTGCATCATTGTTACTACTTCTACTTTTACTTCTAAGAAAGTCTTCGTGTGAATTGAAAAACTGCTGTTTTGAAATCAATCATGAATGTATTGGAAGGAAGAGCGACAGTAGTATAGATCATACATAATTTTAGATACTTTTATCATTGTTTATAAATCATTCACACTTAAATTCTGTATAAAATATGACAGGAAATCATTAATCAATTAGAGAAATCATGATCAGAGATCATTCGCCAATTTTTCAGTCTTTTTTGGGGACTGTTTTCACTTGGGGACTTACAGCAGCTGGAGCTGCTTTAGTATTTTGTTTTTCGTCTACTCAGGTATAATGATGATTTTTACGACTCTTTTATTTATTTATTTAATTTATACTGCTTATTTACTGTTATCTTCGTATTACTTATTGACATTATTATTTTTCTTTGCAACATAAAAACATTATACTGTGTCGAGTTAATTTAACACAAAATTGACGGAAATAAATACTTCCATATTGCTTCCTTTTTTTGTGTAAATGACATTACTATTTCAATTTTGCTGTGTCAATAAAAAAATTTCATAATCTTCTGTAAGTTATTGAATAAATTATTCATATTTTTACACAGCGCTATGGAAAAATGAATTATTGTTGAAATTTTAATCCATTTTCTTTGTATATTTTCTTTGTTTTTGTTTGCTATAAAATAGATATTTACTTATAAAGTATGTTATTATAAAAATGTTATTATAATTATAAAATAATTTGTCAAATAGTCAATTAATAAATAGTTGAATTTGTGAATTGGTTCCTTTATTTATTTTTATATTTTGATAAAGTCGTTTATACTTTACAGAAATTGTACCAAATTTATATTATTTTATAAATGTAATAATGAAATTTAATAGATTTATCAAAGTTGATATAAAATTGCATTGATATTTTGTAGCATTTATGCTTTGCTATGCTTTTTATGTTTCTCTCAGTGTCTTTTTTATTAGTAAATTTTTTAAGAATGATTTTTGAGTCATTTTTTAGTTTCATAAAATTATATATTAATTATTTATTCTATTTGTATAAATTTAATAATTATTTATTCTATTTGTATTTTTTTTTTTTTTTTAATTTACTCCAAAAAATTTAAACACGTTAGACTATTGTTACTTTTTATTTAATATTTTATGGATCTAACAGTAAAATATCACATATTAATTTTCAGTTCTAGTTATTTTTTAAAAGTTTTTCTTATATATCTTGAATTTTTTTCAGTCATTGCATTACTAAGCTAAATTTGTATTTGAATGTATTGTTTATGAATTAAAAACATAAACATTATTAGTTTTGGACTTAGGTTTTTGTTTTGTTTAAAATTTGAATCAGTTGTGTCATTTTTATTATTGTTTTTTATTTATTCAATTTGAAAAATAAGATTAATTTTTACTGATTTCAAATTGGGATCAAGGATAGTTTGAGATAACACTTCCACAAAGCAAATTTACATCTCAGATTGGATTCTTTTTTTTAAAAAAATCAAACAGTAGAGGAATTTTAAAATATTTTTCAAATTAATTTTCTTTTCTTTAAATAAATTTTAACAAATTCTATATTTTTTAAAAATTATTATTTAGGTATTTTTAAAATTTCCAGGCAGGATAGTCCTAAATTTTAAATAAATTGTTTTCAGATTGTTTCATTTAGAAATTATATAACTTATATTATTACAATTTTGAATTACATTCTAACAGCTAAAATTTTAAATCAACTACAAAATGTATATTTTGCATTTTAAAAATAAACTTCTGTAGAACTGTTCTAATTAAAAATATAAATAGTCATAAATTAGATTTAATTAAAATATTAAGAAAAATTTTAATGTTTTATAATTTTTCCATGTTAATAGAATTTCTCTTTAGTTTTTGCTGATCATGCGGAAATAATATTTTCACACTTGAATTGTAGTTAGAGTAATTGAAAAAGGGAAAAAAATTTCCAGATAATGTTCATAATAAAAGTTTATTACTTACATTCAAAATTTTTAAATTAAAAAAAAAAGTTTTAAAATTGTTAATTTTTTTTAGATGTTTTAAGTTGCATGTGATTCAATTTAATAAAAAAAGGCAGAGGGATATATATATATAATGTTTTAATTATTAATATTTCTCTTTTACCAATCTCTTTTTTATTTTGATAATTTGGCTCTTCTTCTAAATGCATCTAATACTTATAACATCTTGGGCTGAAATACTTAAATTGTTGATATTATAGTATTTCTGTAATTAATTGGTACCTTTATCTCAAATTTTCCTTTAAAAAAGTTTCAAAGAAATTTGTGTAATAATTTTAACATACATAAAGATAATATTGTCTTAAGAAATAAGATAATGTAATAGTAAAATTTAAAGGAAACAATTTATGAGATACATTTGGAAAGAAAGGAAAAATTAGTTTTTATTTAATAAATAAATACTTAGCTGTTTAGAAAATTTAGTTACATGCTAATTAAATAATGAAATACTTATTTAAATTAAATGTAATAAAGTAGATAGATACATTTTTTATAGCATTCGTGTATGATAAGATATTTATCAAACTGAGGTAGATGGGTATTATTTTGGAATCTTATATTTTTAAGTCATATTTAATTCAGTTTTTACATTTAAAAAAAAAAAATTTTCTTGATTGAAAGAAAAAAATTTTTTGACAGAAATAAAAATGATTCAATCTTATCAGTGGTGTGTTGATTATTTAGTTTATCTAAGTGGAATACAAAATTAAACCAGTTTGACACAATTTTCTGACATAATTTTCAAATGTAAAACAGGTCATTGCCGTGAATTGTGCATGACATCATAGAAAATAAACTTTACTACATTTCTAAAACAAAACTTATTAATCTTTGATAAGAGGAAAGATAAATCCTTTTTGCTTATCTAATGTCTTCACCATATTTTGAGATAAAAAAAATGGGCCTATTCAAATGATAATGAGATGTAATTATGTAGAATCAGTCATACTAATTCTTCTGGAAAAGAAAGTGTTTTATCTTAGAATTTCTGATTTGTAATTTGCAAAGAATAAATCTGCATTTGAATTGATACTTATTAGACTAATCTTTGATTTAAAAATATAATGGAAACTAAATGCTGGAAACATTAACATTGCTACTTTTTTTCATATCTGATGATGAAAATACTACATAAAATTACTTAATAGTACTTAAGTAATTTTACGTAATACTTTTTGTTGTTTTTGAATTGTATTGATAAATAGATATTTAATTTTCAATTTTTTAATCTTTGCAGCGGAAACTTCTTGATGGCAGTTTGGGTTTTGCAGCCGGAGTTAGTATTTTTCTATTCTTTATATTAAATAGAATGACTCATTCTGCTAATTGTTTGATCATATGTTTATTTCTGTTGGTTCAATTTTAATTCATACATTTTATTGCCTTGCTTGATGCAGTAGAAATATTTAGTTTATTTCCTTATTTTTAAAATTAAAATTAGCCAAAGCTTCATTTTAAATTGTAATTTGATTGTATTATTTTTTATTTTTATTTATAAACATTCAAGACTTGGTAGGAGAAAATCCTCATTTATATATTTTTGAAAGTTATCAATTCTCCCCCCCCTAATCTTATCTAACCTTTTTGAAAGTGTTAAAACCACACAAGTCCCACACATATTTTTAAACATTATTATTTACTACCCATCTACTAAAATATCTTGCAGTTTGCATTATTATGAATTGATCTGTATTAATTTAAGGAATATAATTTAGTATTACTGGAATATCTATGAAATACAAATACCTCTCTGGTAGCATCATTTATAAATTTAAAAAAAAAATATTTACAGTAGATAAGTAATTTGAGCTTTTGAGTTCTTCAGTTTATATTTCATTAACTATCTTTTGAATATTTTCATTAGACTGATAAGATTCAAATAGCTTGATTTTTGCATTAAAAAAAAGCTACAACAATAAATATTTTAAGCTGTTCCTTTGCATTAAAGATTTTTAAAATGTTTTTATCCTATTGATGATGAATATATTCATTACCTGAAATATTAGAAATGTAGTCTATATTGTTTATTTTTCAATTGAAGATAACAAATACTACACATTTACTGTCTGTGATTTTGTTTTCAACATTACTCTTTTTATTGCTTTAAACAAATAATTTTCTCCTAATTTTGCTATTTGCTTTTCACTTTTATCATATCTGTGGCTAAATCTTATCCTTATGCCATGAAACTCATACTAATCACTTTTATTTAAAATCTTTATAAGCATTGATTTTTGTCATTGCTTTTTAATGAATGCAATAAATAGTTTTAAAAAAGTAATCAACAATTATTTCTTTACTGATAAGTTTTTGTAATTTGCTTCTGGCGATTGAGTTTTATAACTAGCATCTTCATTTTCAAGCTTTCGTGTTTTCTCACGCAATTACATCTAATTTTTATGCCATTTAATTTAAACAACTTTATTAAAGTATTTAATTCATAAAAATGGTTATATTGGCATTAATTATTAACTATTGTTATTTCTGTGAAATAACAATAGTAGATAATTAATGTTAACTGTGAAAATGAAACATTGAATTTGAAATTAATGCCTTGAATTCTTTGCAATATATAATGAATTCTTTAAAACTTTTATAGGTGATGATGGCTGCTTCTTATTGGTCACTTTTGAAACCTGCCATTGAAATTGCTACTGAATCTGGAGGTTATGGCTCTGAAGGAGAATATGTTTTCATTCCTGTTGCCATTGGATTTTTCTTAGGGGCTGTTTTTGTATTTTTAACAGATTTATATTTACCTTGTTGTGTGAGTGAATGCTCTGACATCTTTTCTTTCTTGATTTTGTACCATAGCATATTGTAGTATTTTGTGAAAAATAATATTTTATATTCTCCCTTTGAACTTCATACTAATGCCAATATTTTTAATACATATTTAAGTACAAATATACTCTACACAAGAAGTTATTAAAATGCAAAGTAATTGGAACTAAAAGCTGCTCAGATTGACAAGTTTTGAATTTAATTATTATTATTTTCTTGACTTTTTGATGTGGCAAGTGTGAACATTCAATATATATATATATTCTTTTAAAGTTCATATTAAATGTAGGAATGCAGGTTCGTTATCCAAGATGTCAATGCTAATGGAAGAAGCAAGCTTGTCAATTTAATTGCATTAAAATTATGTCACACTTGTTATTGATTAATATATCTTTATTATTTACATTAATTATATTAATCTAAACATAACACATATCATTAAAAAAAATCTTTTTTTTTAATTATTACAAATTTTTTTTTTATAAATTTTATTTTATACAAAAAAATAAGATCTTTTGATTTTTAAAACTTTAATTTAAATTGGATAAAAAAAGTGTGTGTGTTTTTAGCTTTAAAGTGAGTCTGCATAACATATTTGTAATTATTTCAGGAAAATGTTGCAAAGACTACTCTAAGTCCAGATGTGTATCAAGAATTAGGAAAGAATGGCATTCGTATCTGTGATAAAAAAGACTATGAATACAAAACTCATGACAACTTATTATTAAGTAAGAATAAAATTAAATCTATTAAATGTGTGATAATTTAAAAGGCTGTAACAGTTTCATATTCTCTCTTTTGTCTTTAAAAACACTAAATATGTTTTTCTTTGTTTTGTTTTTTATATCTTTATACAATTAAAATATAAATATTACATCTTTGGAAAAATCTTGTTTAATGTTTCTTTCCTTTCGAGTACTTATTCAAATAATTGATTGAATTTATGTAGGTAATTGGGAGCCAACTTCAAAATTCATATTTTGAGATATATTTAATTTTGCAAAACATTATAGAAAGAATTGGAAAGTTGCAATTAAAATGTATAATTGTGTTATAATATGTTTTACTGGATGCTACAATTGGTACAATTTTGCATAGGAAACTGCACAAAATTCTGTTCACTTTACATTATGAATTTGATATATATATAAAATGGTAATTGATAAAAATGGTCTGTTTGATAATTGTATCTAATTATAGTATAGAAATTTTTGATTTTTAGTATTTGTAATTAGACAGCTGAAAAAAAAAAAAAACTTAAGACATATATTTTTTTTTCTCTGGGAATGTTATGCATCATAAAACATATTTATATGTATTATTCTTTTCTTTAAAAATAATTAATTAATGAAAAATGACTGTTGAAAAATTGAATCTAAATTGATTCCATTAGAAATAATCTTATCAAATTACCAAATAATTGCCATTTCCTTTCTTATTTCATTTAATAATTTACTTATAAGATACTAAATTTATGAAATTGCTTCGTGTTATTCGAATATGAAATACTATTTTCTTAAAAAACATTGATTACATTCCAAAAATTTTCCAAATTTAGTTCATATATTCATTTTTTTTAGATAACTATGGGAATCGCCTTCATAGAAGGTATAAGCCCTCAAATGGGGATAGTGACAGTGAAGTCGAACAGAATTCACCAAATTTGTTAGATGTACGATGGAGGAGAATACTTCTGTTAATAATTGCCATTACTGTTCATAATATACCTGGTAATCAATTTCTTTTTGTGCTTCTGTTTTGCTCCCTTGAATTGATATTTAATTTGCTTTACTTAATTAATTTTTGTTTAAAGAATGAATGCTTAACAGGAATAAGTAAATAATATATTATATATGCATATTCATTCTTTTTTTTGCTATTGTAAACTTCATCTTTTAATTGTTTTCATTTTAATATGTAATTCACTTGCTTAGTTAAACTAAAACTTGTCCAAAAAGCTCAGTTTGTTTTATGTTTAGGAATACCAATTAAATAAATTTCAGCAATATAAATTGCATGTTTTTGTTTGCATCCCTTGAGATGATTATAAATTTTTGTTTGAATGATTTTGGAATAACATCTTTTTATCTACGCTTAACTCTATAAATAAAAACTCTCATAATGCTCAGTCTGTAATGCCATTACTTTCAGTGATCATAATTCTTTTTCATTCTTTTTTTACGTTATGTATTTTTGTTTCCATTAAGATTACAATTTTTCTGCCAACTCTGAAAATATATCACTATTGTTATTCACAATATTTACTTTGTATATACATTTACATTTTGAAATATCTCATCTCTTATATTTATTTGAAAATTTCAGAGGGCCTTGCTGTTGGCGTAGGTTTTGGAGCTGTGGGAAAAACAAAATCTTCTACTTTTGAAAGTGCTCGGTATGATAGATTTTATGCAAAAATTGTATTTAAATTTTGTAAAATTAAATTTTTATTTGGAAATAATTTTACTTATTGCGATTCAGATTTACTAAATGTTTATTAATTACCACAAGAAAAATTTTTCTTTTGTAGAGTTGAAGAAGAATGTACTTCTTCCCTACCATATTTATTTAAAATTCTCATTAAAAAAAAGGTAGTGAGTTAAAATCATGATGCAATTGTATACCAGAGTAAATTCTGAAATAACCCATTTCAAATACAGAACCTCCTAAAAACATTAATTATAAAGATAAGTAAAAATAGTTTGCATTGTCAAGAAAATTTTTTATAATGCAAATTATTTTGTCATACTTTCATTGCTAATTAATTACTTATATGTTTTAGAATTGCTGAGTTTTTTAAAAAATTTATCTTAACTTTACAGATTTTTAAATTTATTTTCATTATTCTGCTGTTATGGTTTTCTTTTTCTTAACTTTTTACTTCTTTACAGAAATCTTGCTATTGGTATTGGAATTCAAAACTTCCCAGAAGGTTTAGCTGTTAGTTTACCCCTTCATGCTGCTGGAATGAAAAAATGGAGAAGTTTTTGGTATGTGTGAATGTTATTAATGGTGAAAGATTCACCACTGCTCTGACAGAATTTAGAATTAAGTTTAATTATTCTAATAAAACTTTTAAATTTTAGTAGATCATGTAAACTACTGTAATAAAAGTAATAGAATGTATTCCCTGAAATTACAATAGATATTTTAATGATACATAATTTTTAAAAAATTAAATAACATTTCCCCCATTCTAAAATAAATATATACAAAAATTTGTTTGTGTGTGTATATATATATATATATATATATATATATATATATATATATATATATATATAATATGATTATGTATCAATTCTAGGTTTGGGCAGTTAAGTGGCCTTGTGGAGCCAATATTTGGACTTATAGGTTGCATAGCTGTTACAATAGCTGAACCTATATTGCCTTACGCTCTAGCATTTGCTGCAGGAGCTATGATCTATGTCGTTATTGAAGATATCATACCTGAATCTCGAGCACAGTAAGTAACGATTCTAATCTATACATTTTGTTCAGGGATGATTGCTGTTCACAAGTCCAAATTTTTCATTTTCTTAAGTTTAGATTTGTGAAACATTGATATGTTATTTTTTTCAGTTTTTTTAGAATAAAGATCTTATGAACTGTGTAAAATTTAAGTGATTAAGTACTGTGTAAAGTTAAGTGAAAATCCTTACTAATCATACTAAATCTTAAACAGTCAGCAAGGAAAAACATTAACACTAACCAATTAATGGTCTACATCTTATTTATGGTAGAGTTACATTTCACTTCTATCGCTTGAAGTTGACACATGCATTCATTTGTTTCTTTTAGATTTGTTTAATATGTATTTTTAAATTTTAATTTTCTGCTGTTATATATCAACCATTAGCTAGATTTTGAATTTTCAAAATGCCTCTATTTTGATTAAAAAAATTCTGATTTATTTGCAAGAAATGTTAAAGCTATTCCTTTTTTGCTATTTACAATATATAAAACTTCTATACTTTACTATATTCTTCAATCCTTTGGTAAAAAATTAAGAAAAATCATTTTGTATTGATTTTGTGATTACCGTTGCCCATTAAAAAAAATGTTGTTTGAATATTAAGAGGCTACGCTCCAGGCTTTTTTCTTTAATATACTTCCCCTCCAAGAAGTGGCTGCTAATGAAATATTAAAGACTGTCAAATTTTCTGTAACTCTATGCTCAAAAGAAAATTACAATCAATATTAATTTTTTTAATTATCAGAAACTAGAAAGAGAAATTATTTCTGAAATAATGCAAAAAGCTAGTTAAATTATATAAATTAAGGCTTTTTCTTCAATAGTAAAATTTGTAACTATGTCTATATAATGTATCATATTAATACTATGAATTATTAGAAAACATTTGGATTTTTTGCAAATCCTCAAAATCATCATATTTGAAATGGAGTTGCAATCACTCTTTCATATTTTGTTATTGATTGTTTCTATAATTTTAAATTTTACTTATCAAAATATCTATAAATGTTTAGGTAAAAAAATAATAAAGAAATATATAAAAAGAATATTAGCAATATATACAGTAGTTTAATAATGTATGAAATCTTGTTTTACATTTTCTTTTTCATTTTTCAAACCTTTTTTTTTTTCACTTTAGACTACAGTTACAATTTATAAAAAATACAAAATCACTCTTATTCTGCAACAATTAAAACTAGATCATTGATCTACCTATTTATATTTTGTGATACAATCTGTAAAAATTGTAGTATGCGAAGTTCATTAATCATATTTTTTAATCTATTGGTATGCTTTATTTAATCTATTAAATAAAGCATAAAAAATCATATATATTATTTAAACTAAAATATGAATAATTTCATATTAAAGAAAAATAATATTAAAAAAATAGTATATTTTATTTCATGAAAATTACAAATTATGTGCTGTGCTGACATGTAACTTTGAATGATTGCCTCTTGCAAGATATCGCGAGAAATTCACTTGATTATAATACAATGAAGCTTCATCTTATGTTGGCATAGATAAGAAAAGCTTTATAAATATTATGAAAGTTTGCTTATCCTTTTTGGCTTCTTTCCATGTAATTACTTTGATTTGCTTATCATATACATCATCATTGCTCTTTTGTTCCTATATTTGTTTAAATGTTCCTTCATCATTAAGAGGGAATGTGACAAAAATAAAATAACCTACATCTATTCATCACTGACACAAATTTTCTCAAAAAATGGTTATGGAAATGTTTAAAAGAAATTTTAAAATGTTGGTCTCTCTGTGCATTACTAGACTTTTATATTGGTATGCCAGTATTGGTTACAAGAGTTTTTAAGTAATAAAATTTTACATAAACTTTTCATTTTAATAATAAGATATACATAATTACTAATCATTAAATCTCTGAATAAGTTTGCCACAGCCAGAATCTGATATGGAGAAATTCTGAACTTTTTGGAAGTTTATTACATGGATATTTAATAAATTATTCGGCATTATTATTTAGGGAATATAATTAAAAGATTTATTTGATAAATATATTGAATATACTAATTTCATAAAGTGTTTTTTTTTTTTCTTAATTTTTAGTTCCAATGGAAAGCTGGCTTCCTGGTTTGCAATTGTGGGATTTATAGTTATGATGTCATTAGATGTTGGATTTGGATAATGATTTTGTACATAATTTTTATACAATACTTTATGTATATATTTTGTACATAAATGGTTCTTTTTTATAGAGATTCTTTACCAGGGAAATGTATTCAATTATAGTGCAATCAGTCTTAAGCACTCTTAATAAATGACAGGATTTTTTAAATGCACTGTATTGTAATGCATATAAAAAATCATTTTTTATACATTATAGCAGTATATATTGGTAAAATTTTAATTTGGTCATTTATATTTGAACTACATGAGAACTAAAAGAAATCTTTAAAAAAAATTCCAAATCAAAATATCCTTTTAAATCTTTAAAACTGGTAAATTGATCAGGAGACCATTTTTACCAATCGATGCATTTAAACTAGAGATAATTTTTAATTAAATCAAACCTATATTCATATCTGTTAGAAATAATCTATATAGAGCTGCAAAATTTCAATATTGAAAGTTTGTAGAATGAAGATACTGCTACTGTATATTTTTAACATTTTCTAACAATGTAGATTAAAGACTTTAATGAAAATATTAAGACAACCAATAAACTTAAAACTAGCAATAATGAAAATTTACTTTGTTTTTTTAAAGTTTCCCCGTTATTTCTTAAGTTATACTTATCATAATTAACTAAAAGTTACTTTGATTGTTCACAATAAGCATGGAATATTTTAGCAAAATATTAAATGCTGTTTAATTCTTGATGAATTTTGTGATCTAATGGAAAGTCATTGAAAATTATTTTATTCAGTGGTCTCAATTACAATATATATATATTTTTTGCAGAGAAATATAAATCTGTCATTTATTAGTTTATTACCTGCACCAAACTATCTTATATCATGCTTACTTACTATTTTTCTATTTGCATTCAAGATAAAACTGAAGTATACAATTGATTTCAGAAGATATTTATTTAAAATGTGTAAAAGCAAAAATTTTAAAAGCACTTTTTTTTTTGTCAAGTACTTGTGTATATTTTAATGACAATCGATACTTTCAGTAGAAATAGCATTTCATCAATTTAAATAAATACAAGAGATGTTAAGTAATTAAGTTATTCAGACTGCAGTCTATTAAATAATTTCTTACCTCTGAAAATTAGTTCTAGTCATTTATTCCACTATATTTAATAAATTTATTTCTGGACGTAATTTTGCTTTCCATATTACATGGATTATTACTCTATTACTAGCTTTATTATCAATTAAATAATAGAACAATGCTATTGTTTTTCAGGTGCTTTTTGTATAGATTCTTAAGGACTATTTATTTACAAAAGTTATAACAGTTATGTTTTATTGCAATACAATGTGAGAAATTCCCAATTATACGTTGATACTGTAAATGATGACTTAAACACTACTGAATATTATTTGCTACGTTTGAAATGAATTTTTAATCATTTAAATCTATCTAGTTAATCATCAGTTTTGTAAATAAAACCCACAGATAAGTTTATCAATGAGTTCTAAAAAATATGTAACTTTAATATGGATGAACCCGAATTTCGTTACCAATAAAAAGAGAAAATATTGAATATCCTATTTTCTTGAATGCTATACTATTTATTTCACATTAGTGATTTATTTCCTTTTGTTCCATTCCATTTGTTTTATGCCATTTTTAAGAATATATTGGGTGTTTATAAAAAGTTATATTCTAACCTGCAATATTAGAATGTTTTGTTTAAAACTGGTATTGCTTTTGTGTGTCCACCATGTATGTTATTTAAATTCAACTAAGGATGCACAATTTTTCTTTATTCCAGATCACTTTGAGAGGAAGATTTACAAATAATATAGCACCAAGTAAAATCAGCAAATACAATATTAAATATTATTATTGTAGGCCATAAATTAATTTCACCCTTCCTCATGAAATAACTTTTTTTAAAAATATCAATTTGGATATTGGGGTTTTAATGTATAGCATTTTATGGAGAATTTTTATAAACATCATGTATTAAGTCTTTATCTCTTTTCATGTGATATGTTTACTTATTTGGTTCATCCAGAAAGTAAGATTCCGAGGGTTTTAAGGAGACAAAATATAATGACTAAGAATTTTTTTCTTCAAAGAGATTCAGTACTTTCTTAACTACCAGAATAAAAGTACACACCATATTGCAAGACCAATTTTTGTATATTAGTGTTGAAGAAATCTGCAACCTGAAAATGGAGCCAACATGTGAGTTTATATATTGCCTGGCCAAGAATCTTTTCCTGGAATAGACAATGAGGATGTTTTTAGCTATCATTGTGTTGCTTCACAAAAATGGCACATCAACTGCTGTAGCAGTTTCAATATGAGATTTTTGCCTATTCCATTTATAGTCCTGATCTCACTTTCAGTCATTTCTGTATATTTAATGCGAGACTTAGTGTTTTTCTTTATGAGTGTACTTCAAATGTTGAGAAGTAATTAAAAGAATATTATATCTATTTCCAGAAACTTACTCTCTGGAAGAACCATGTATTATCACCGAAAATCACTTTCTATTATTTGTGATAATGAGTGGGTAAAATGACTGAAGATTTGTTGAAAATGTATCTATATTTACTTCACTTAAGTTTTGTATTCTGTTTTGCAATTTAAATTTTAATCAAATATAAAGCTGTGATTTTAAAGTTATTAATTAAATAGATAAATATTTTTTCCTTTGTTATTTCTTTCTTGCATTCATCTGAATATTAAAAATTACTAATCATATATGGTAATTAATCCTTAATGTATATATTTTTGGTTTGTCAATGAGGTTATAATTAAACAGTTTCTCAAATACATACATATTGAAAATTATACAAATCTGATGATTTACAGTTATTATATAATATAGCTTTGAATCCTTCTAAAAACGGAAACTGATATATAATTCTACAAATGTAGTATTCATATTGCAAACAAGCTTGGCTTTTTGAAGGGTCCATAGACAGCAACAGCCTATATATTTTTTTTAAACTGATTGAATAAGTGAATTACAAAAGATCTGCAAGTCATAGCAAAAATTCTACAAACAAATAAAATAATTCATAAGATATCAATATATGAAAAAAATGGAATTTATTTCTCTGCCTTTCTTTAGAGAACTAAGAAAATGAATATTTTATGTACAAGTTGGGGTAAAAATACATATAAATAAATACTATGGTTTTCTCATTGCCAACATTGTATTTATATCCCAAATAAAACTTCTTAAATTGTCAATAATTTCTTTCAGATGTTTATTTCTTATGAAGGTTCGCTGAAAAAGAAATATTGAAAATTTAAAAATATGAGTAACAAAAAGGCTTGATTAATAGCACACATAAACATATGAATCTGATTGATAAAAAGTTTCAAGGTATTGTCTAATAAATGTGCTGATAAAACAATTTTCAATATAAATGTTGGGCAGGTTATAATTTATGAATGGATTTGCACTGCTCTGATCCAATATAAATGTTTGGGAGTTTTGAATGCAGCTTGAAGCACTTTATGCAATGTCATTTTTAATCCTTCACACTACTTACATTGTTTCCTTTTTGATAATAAAAAAAAAATGCCTCTAGATCAAGGAAAATTTTAGGAAATATCATATAAATAACACAATTTTTAAAATGATATTTTTGAAATATTTTTTAAAAAAAGTCTGTAGTAATATATAAAAATAAAACAGCCAAAGTTGGCAATAGAAATGACAAACTGGAAAGCCAAAATGTTGTATAAACTGCTAAAACTTTAAAAAAAATAAATTGACATTTCTTTTTTTTTTTACATACTTTCTGTGTCACAAATGAACGTTCTTCTTTCAAAAGAAGAATTTAACATAATATTTGACAGATTTACTAACTGCTATGAAGTTAAGATCATAAGCAAAACTTCATAATTCTAACATGATTATGTTCATGTACAGGGATTCCATCTGTATACACTTGTGTTAATTGAGGTCCAAAATTTGATATAGATCTAAAACGTACGTATGAAAACCACCTAATCAGTTTTTTATGAGTTACTGTGTACATATTAAACACAAATGCATAAATGTAAAAGCCAAATTTTTAAAGTACAATATATGGTAAATATACCAGAAAAGTTTAGTGGATTAAATATTAACTTTATAGTTAAGAAATTTACCTCTTTTAGATGTGTATATTCAACACTACTGGTTCTAGCGGCATCAGTGGGCTTTCTATCATCTTGTTGCCTGAAATCAGCTTCATCTTTAAAAGGTACTAAACTCTAAAAGAAAATTATAATAAAGTATATTAGTAATCACAAAATCTCCTAGCTCTAAACAGCAAAATTTAAAAAAAACCCAACAGTATTGTACATAAAAATGTATCTTTTTATAGGCAATATGGAAATTATATAAAGGAATCAATACATTCCCATAATTCATCATAAAATTCTGATTCAATTAATAATTTTGACATGCATGTTCCTTTTATTCTCTCAATAATTGTCATACAGTTTCTACCTCTTCCCAATGTCAAAGAAAGAACTACGTGCTGAGCAATTTAAAAGAAAAGAGCTGTGGGTTGTAATACCGTTTTTTCTCTCTCGCGCGCGCTTTCTTTCCCCTCCCCCATAAGTAGAAATGAATTGTAAATAATAAAAAATTTAGGAAACAGATGTCTGAGTCAAAAGAGCACTTGATAACCATATCAGTAAATGTATTTATTGTAAATTTATGAGTTAAAAAATACATTGGGTGACATTTGCAAACCCTTCTTTACTTTTTTTACCTACTGCTTAACAACTCAATTACAAGTTAGTAAGTGAAATTACATGCCTAAAATGATACCGATACATGATATTGCTTAGATATACGAGTGCTATTGATAGCAGTTTTGTGATAATTTATATAATAGTAAATTGACAGGACAATGAAAATAACTTAAGAACATTAAATTTTGACCTGATTTATTTATGAGTGCAAGATATTTAGGTATTTTTCAATATGAATATAGATAATAATGAGAGCAATAACAAATGAAACTTCTACATGTAAATATAAATACAAAAGAACTGCAAATATATTTGGTAAAAATTTACTTCTTACATCGGTTATATGTTTACTTTCTCCTGTACAAAGTAAAGAAAAGTATTCAAATCATCAAAAATTTGAAACCGAGATTTTGACGAATTTCCAGGTTTTCGATCTCCCTGAATTAATAAATAAATAAAGGCATTATACCTGCACATGACAAAGAAATTATGTGTCCATGTCTCACAAATGATTTTAGCTAGATCGATGACATTTGATGTATGATCTTTACTCCAAATTTGCAGATATCTATAAAATTTGGAGCAAAATCTGCAAAAAGGTCAGTGTCACCAGCTGTTCAAATGCAAGTTAACATAACAACAAAATGAAAACAGCTGGATGGATAAAATTCGGTACACAGACTTAATATCAATAATGTAGACACCTATCAAATTTGGTAACAAATCTTCAAGGCATTGATTTTCTGTTGGTCTGTATTTTTGCAAGCATGTAAATGAGATAACTGAAAAATACAATGAATTAAATATATCAAATTTGGTATGAATTTCAATCGGTGAGAAAAAAATGTGTCAAAGACAAATTTGATTTTTGAATACTATCAAGTACATGTCAACAATTAATCGCCAATAAACTCACTGAAGATCACTTAATCCATTCAGTAAATAGGTGAATTCATGCTAGAAGTCAATATTCAATATCTACTGTATGCAAATGTGATATAAAGCAATCATTTCCTAAATAACACCTTTATTAGTGAATAAGCAAGAAAGTTTTGAGAAGACCACTACTTCCAGTTGGACATCATAAAATTTTAAGTATTGAAGAAGAAGAAAAATGAAGTTACTCAGAAAAAAATGATTATAATTTATCACAACCAAAGTAAAAAATTTTATTGATTACAGTGGCTTAATTTTATATCAGCCATATGTTGAAGATGAAAAGCATAAATATTAACACTTGATAGGTTAGTTGCAGTTGAAAAATATTAAAAAAATAATAGTGCTGGAAAATGAATATTTCCATTATCTGGTTTCTCATCAATTTGTTATCATGGGAAAATAAATAGATAAATAAAAAGATACCAGTAAATTATATATCATTTAAGTACATTATTTGAAAAATGTATATCTCAATGAATTATATTCTCAGCAACTCTGTCCAGGAGTGTTATTCACTCAACTTTCTTGTATGCTTACAAAATGCAACATTTTAAGTGTTTAACTTTAAAATATAATGAGGAGAACTGAATATACATTTTAGACCTCCTTTCATTAATCTATTGGTTTGAAAATTTACTGTTTTGATATCACTAATCAAAACCCATTTATCTTGTTAATTGTGCTTCAGAATTATTATTTTATTAACATACTTCATAACTTTATCTCAGTAAAAAAATTACATAAAAATAGTTAAACATATTACACTTACATCTACTTCAATGTGTGTATATTCCATTGTAGCAGAACTATAATTGCAGCGTTCACATATACGACGTAGTTTTGTGAAACAGAAAGCAATTGTCCGCAAATATTCCTGCAACTTAGCTTTTCTTTCTTCTTGAGAATTAATACTAGAAGCTGTGCCATTTGGTGGCTGAAAAAAAATAATAAAAAATATGCTGAAATAGAAATAAATTTTACATTAGGATTAAATAAGTAATGCCACAGAAGATTTTTAAAATATAATTTGGTGGCAATTCTTTCTAAATACAAATGTTGGTGCTAGATCACATCAAGTAGAATGGTATCGAACTCAATTAGCAACAAATCATACAATTTAGAGTCTGCATTTGTTATATATGACATATGTGATGCAAAATTTAGCTGTTAAAGATAAGCAAAAGTACCTGTAAAAACATTTTGAAAGGTAACTGAATTACCAAAGCATTGCATTATAACAGAATAAATAAATTATCTAAATTTTCTTTGCGCTATTAATTTGTTTGCAAAACTTGATTGTACACTAGTACAATATTATCAGTTTTGATCATACTGGATTCTAACTTAAACCATATACAGTATATATGGAATAGAGAAACAGAAAACTTCACGGTAGAAACAATATCTTTTATCATTGATAATAAGTGGATAGATATGATGTGTTAGATGAAAAAAAAATTTAACATTATTCTTGTAGATGGGCTGGTAATTTATTTCAACAATCATTATTTCATCAATAATAGAATGTACATATTTTATCAGTCTTACAGCATTGTTTAAAAAACAAAAAATATCTCTGCAAGAATCTTTTTCTCAAAACCAGCTAAACCATTTATAATAATACAAATATTTGAAAAATTATAGCATAATCAATGAAAAAACAAAACAAGATAAATTCTATTAATGGCTAATATGAAAAATAAGAATTAAGTATATTAAACTTTGGTTATTTGCTACAATGAAGTAAAATTACATAAAATTACCACAAGTTTACCAAGCAGGTTCTTCAGTTAAAAGTACTTGATAAAAGACAATTCTTATAAATAGAAATAAGAAATATTTAAAAGGTTTCCTGGCACAAATTTATAGTAAAATATTAATGAGGCTTTAGATTTTTTTTATTTAATATTTTAAAATGAGTCACAGAGAGTATTAATAAGTAGAGGAGCAATTAAAGATGATTCTTCATTACTGATGCCACTGAGCTAACAGGTGTAGTGATTTTGTGGCTTCTCCAGAAAAGTAATGTATAAATTTTTAATGTGTCAAAATATGAACTAATTGTGGCAAAAACAAATGAGGATATTATGTTTAACTATTTAAATATTTTAGTTTGTATAAAGTATTATAGTATTTTCATCATATAAATTAAAGTTATTGATAAAAGTTAAAATTTAAATAAAAAATTATATTCAATACTTCCTAATTATGATTTCCTAATTACATTAAAACAGCACAGTTTTAAAGCAGAATGTATTATTCTAATTATATAATGAAAACTAAAGAGGTTATGCATGTTTCAAAATAAAAGGCATAGCATTAGTTGAAGTGGGAAAAAGCACCAAAACGAAAAGAAATAAACTCTTTTCTGCATAAATAATTATTAGTGCAGGAAAAAGAAATTGCCAATAAAATTAAATATTGATTAAGTTTTTGATGATTTTTGATCTTTTTTTAAAAAAATCCTTCTAAGCTAATAATTTTTAATCATTTTTTTCAAAGTTAATTTAAAACAGTTTTAATCAGCTCCTTTTTTTTTAAAAAATATTAAACCTAACTGTTTAATTATATTATATCATTTGTATGTTTCTTCTGCCAATGATAATGTTCAATTATTTTCTTCAGATATTTTGATTTTTACTTTTAATACAAAGAATAAAAGTGAAACTTTAAAATGAATGTACAATAAAAAAGTCTTTTAAAATTAAAGCAATTTTTTTAATGTTTGACTTAATTTTGTCTCATATTTTAGTATTTTAAAAATTCTTCATTCATCTAGTCAGCATATTATTTTTAACTTTTCTTCTATTTTCACTGTTCATTAGCTTGAGGTTCACTAAAAAGGATTTTATTTTACTCAATAAATTTGTTAGTTTTATTGCATGATTACGAGCCAAATGAGGAAACTAAAATTATCACTTATAGTAAATAATTAGTTAATAATAGAATAATAATAAACTATTATTAATTAGGTTTAAGAATCCTAAAAACTCTTTAAGGAGCTGAATGTAAGATCAAAAAGCTATTAGATATGAAAGAATATACTTTTCGCTGTTTCTTACAAACAAATAAACATATGCCAAATATTATAACTACTCTCTGAATAAAATATTCTACGATATGATAATAATTCAGATATACAGTTCATACACTTTAAAAGCATGTTTTTCAATAATGAAAGATATTACACTAAATAAAATGGCTATTTAGGGCATTACAACAACAAAATTAAAATAATAAAAGAATGTAAACTTTTCTAGGAGTCACAAAACATTCTTTAACTGCCTAATGTTCAACTTAAAACACAGATTTCACTCCATTTCTTTAAATCAGGAATACCAATATTAAGTACTATGAAGTAAAATTAAATTCAGAGAATTTTTGGGGAGCTTGAATTTTGCATACTTTTAAGAAAAACTATTTAAAACTGGTAATGTGTGTGTTTTTTTTAATTTTATTGACAAATATAAAAAAGTTTTTTTTGAAAATACAGTAAAATATCAAATAATAAAGATTACTTTTTGGTCAATTGTTTTCCATAAAGTTAAAAACAACTAAAATCAAAAAATTTTACAATCGCTACATTTTCATGAAAAAATTTAGCTAATGAGTGATATATGAATGCTGAAAATTATTTAGGAATTTGGGAAAATATACTGACTTCTTAAACAATATAAAAAAAAATTGTATGTGGCATAGCCTTAGAAGTGAAATACTATTGGTCTATATATGGAATAATATATAGAATATAGGGCGTTCATGATAAAAGATAAGTTCAAGAACATCATGAAATAGATATGCTAATTTTTTTTTTTAAAGAAAAATAATATTTATCTTGCAATTATATAAAAATAAGTTATTTTTAATGAAATGTACCTGAAGATTTTTAAGCAAAGAAAATAATTCTGATGTTTTAGTAATAATATCTTGAACAGTTTCCTGCCCCATGCGACATATTATAGATATACTGATATCTTTTTGTTGAGGATTACTAAGGCCAACTTGAGTCATTCCAGAAGATGTGTCCATTTCTGTTTGACCTTCAGGCATTTCATTGGGCATCATAGCTGTGTTAGGTGGCATTATAAGTCCTTGAGATCCAGGATAAGAGGTTTGATGAGGTAAGTGGGCTTGACTTCCACCTGGACCTTGAAAAGGAGATTCCATTTCTAGAATAAAAAATAATAATTAAAATCAATCATATTTAGCTATAAAAATACAATTATAATTTACTGCCTTATACAATAGATTACAATGATTATTTGTTTTTATTAGGCTCAAGTCTTATTTTACTGACACAGACAAGCCAATATGGGTTTGATGTAATCATTTAAAAATGTATTAAGATGAGTGATTATAATTATTTGAACAGGACTGCGATGTTTCAAATTTTCTTTCTACACTAAACTAAAAACATTTGGTACAAAACAAGTTTTAACAAGTACTAGGTTCACACTTTGGAACTTAGATGCAATTAGGGATTGCAATAGCGGACCAAAAGTTCAATACCGGTATTCAGTATTTTTTAGATCTTAATATCGGAATACCGTTTTTAATACCGGCAGTAGAAATTTTAGAAAAAGAAAGAAAACACAGGTGTTTCTTTGCTTTATTTGCCAGTTTTATTAATTAGAGAGGGTAAATATCACAAAAAATAATCTAACTTATAAATTATAACAGTATATAAAGAATCACAAAAAAGTAAAGAAACATCTTATTTATTTAAATCACAAAAAAATGTAATATATCACTATTCAGTCTGTGGTACTATTACAAATATTTGAAATATGATCTTAAAAAACATAATGCGTCAATGTTTTGTGCAAAAATTACCAGCTGTAGAAAACGCTTTTTCGGCATCTATGCTAGTTGGTGGTACTGCTAGCAATGCACGATATACTTTTTCCAGATATTTACCTCTAAATCCCTCATCTTCAAATAAATCGATTTCTCATCGGATGGTTTTGGATATAGCTGATTTCTGTATTGTATTTTAGTTTGTTGAATTTTTTTTATTTATCTCTAATTCTAATTTTTGTTCAAGAGACAATTCCTTTTCACTATTGACATTAGTGTCATCATAATCTTCGATAACTGTACCGAATTCTTCTGAATGTAGATAGGTTTGTAGGTAAAAAATTTTAAGAAAATTTACTATAAACTTAATCAAATTTGAATTAGTTAGTCTCTTTTTCTCCTTCATTTTTTAAATCATTATAATTATGTAAATACCGTAAAACATTTTCTACTAGTATTTTGGTATGTTTTTCATCTGTTGTCAAACAGTATTTTATCATTTCTCTTGATTGTACGATGCAACTTTGTATTCACAGTCTAATTAATTTTGCACGTTAGGGAGATATAAAAACAAAAACATATACTATTTTGCTATGTTGATGATCCCTGAACATATAGTGGAGACAATTTAAAAAATTTCTAGTAAATACTGAAAAAACAGTATTTAAACTTGAGAATACCGGTATCGCAAAATTGTACAATGGCTCAAAATACTGGTATTCGGTATCCCAGTATTGCAATCCCTAGATGCAATTAATTCTAAAACCTTTGATCCTTTCTTTTCAAACCCAAAACCTCACAATTAGGCAAATGAAGTGCCTTTCAAAAGAAGAGTATGGTAAACTATACAATTAATATAAAACATTAAAACTTCAAATTTATGCATTTAAAAAAAGTAGAGGGAACTTTCAATATGAAATGGAATGAAATTAAAATTTACAAAGACAAAATGAGTAATTAGCATTTCATATATTTATTCATTATTAAATGCAGGTATTAAAAAAAAAATTAATTTCAGAAATCTGCTTATAACTTGACAAAACAGGCTATAACACAGAAGAAATTGTACATCCATTAAAAAAAATTTTAAGTTCAGGTGACATATTGTGTAA
Organism: Argiope bruennichi; assembly: GCF_947563725.1. Classification (NCBI taxonomy): domain Eukaryota; kingdom Metazoa; phylum Arthropoda; class Arachnida; order Araneae; family Araneidae; genus Argiope; species Argiope bruennichi. Next base: position 30,528,792 of record NC_079159.1, on the reverse strand, counting down.
AATTGAAAACTGCATTATTAATGCATAGACAGTCAAAGTCAAAATGTACAAATATTTCAAATATTATCTTAAAAAAAATAAAATAAAGACTTAACTAATCATTAATATGCTATTAAAATTCAAATAAAACTCTGGTAAGATTGAGCAATATCAATAGTTATACTTTATATTATGGATGTAATTTATAATATTTAATATTAGTTAGTATAATTTAAATCATTTAACACTTCATTTAAATAAATTGTATATAAAAATAAAACTAATTCATATTCTACATGGAAATGCAAGATCAAAATAATAATTGTATATAAATTTCTTATTCATTCAACATTTCTTCTAATATTAAGATAGAATAAATAAATAGGAATCGCATCTGGCTACTCAGAGAACAAATATATATCATCAAAATACTCGAGTCAAAATTTAGTGCATTTTTTTCAAGGAAAAATTATAATTCTGAGTGATATTCTACCTCTTTAAATTAGCAGAATACATAATCTATTAGAACCATTTAACTTTGGATTTAACTCATAAGGATGCTTTGCAATCAATATACAAGTAGTTTTTCATTTTGCCATTATATAAGGTTTTTGTTTCCTAATTCTTTTTTTATACTAGTTTTTTTTGTTGCTATAGTAATACCTTGTACCTTATATAAAATGTACGGAGAATAACTTACAATATCAGTCATAAAAAAATGACTTAAAACATGCCGGCACAGATTTACATAAAAAGTTTACAGGCATTACAGGAACAGATTAAAACTAACTTGGATAGCAAATCTGTTTTTCTTCGAAATATTATGCTCCTTTATTTTTTAATACCATTTTATGCTATGACATAGAAGCATTAAATATCACGAACGAAATAAAAAAAAATAATACACTTCACTTCGATAAGCAAGTTTCAATTCGTCGATTCTTGTTATATTCAACAATTTGCTTCAAAATAAATATCTCAAAACTAAATATCGAAGATTAAAAAAAAAGGAAAAAGAATAATAAAAAACAAAAAATTTCATAAATTAATTTTTAATACCTTTATAAACTTCACCAAAGTTATCACAAACAGTAAGAAAATACACAACAAACATTCAACTCAGTTCAGTTTCTGTTGGTTATTAACGCAGTAATAATATGCTCTGCTTAACAAGGGTCGCTCTAGATCTAAATAAAAATCATTTTAAGATCTGTAATGCCAAGTTCGTTTGTACGATTTTGATTTCCTCGGGTTCAACATACAATATTAATAATAGATTTAATCTGAAATTTTCTTTTTAACAACTTATGACTATAGGACTCCTTGATGGTTGTTCCTGTATTTCAAATGAGTTGATTATCGATTCGGATTTTTTTCCCTTTCAAACAGATGCTGAAGTTAGTTTTTCCTTTTCTTTTACCCGAAAGTTACCAATATTATCAATCCTTTTATTATTTTTTAACTTAAAAGTATTTATTCATTCAAAAAACATTCCGAAAATGTTTTCTCCTCTTGAAGACGATATGAATTTATGCAAAGATCAACCTTTAAGGAATACCATCAAAATTTGGTGCGTCAATCAGCAGATCCATCATTTTATAGATCATGCCTGCCAATAATGTTCTGATTACTTTCTTTTGACACTCCTTCCAATATGCAAGAAGAAACAAATGATAGTTATCTTTACGCACATAGTGATCCTTTTGTGCAAGTTGAGGTTCGAACTCGCAACGTTAGGGCTCATAGCTGAGTAACAAAGGCACTAGACAAAAGTGTACACTCTTCTCCGGAATTTGTTAGCTGGATTATAATGTTACCACCACAACAGTCCCCCACCAGTGAGTCGGTAGAGTTTATCGCGCCAGTTATGGCGAGCGACGAACGTGATTATCGCGCCAGGCGTTATGGCGAGCGACGAACGTTGATATCGCGCCAAGTGTTATGGCGGGCGACGGCGAGCGTATGTGAGGGGTTGCTGCCGGTAGATGGAGCCACGACAGCTGAATGAAGGATGCGGTTGTTCAGAACCAGGGTCACCAATGTGCGGGTTGAAGTTCGAACTCGCAACGTTAGGGTTCATAGCCGTGTAACAAAGCCACTAGACAAAAGTGTACACTCTTCTCCGGAAGTTGTTAGCTGGCTTATAATGTTACTACCACACTTTTTTTCCAAACAAGAAAAAAGTATCAGTTATAACACGTAATGCATGTCAAAAGCGGTTGCTGATTGTCATTCATTAAAGAATAAAAGGCATTAAAAACCAAATGCCGCATTCATATGATAACTGACAGAGTTCGAAGAATTTTTCAAACATCAAATATTAAATATACACAAACAATTAAAATCATGTCAGCAATCAGTGAATTGCTGACACCATCAATTCGCGACTTGATGATGGATGAAAGATTGGATAAACAAACCACTATTTTCGAAGACACATTCAAAAATTTATTGAACGCATCTTACAGAATATGTACAAAATAATCGCACTAAGTGTTGACTTCAGTACCGCTTACGAAGAAAGAAAATTCTACAAAATCTATATAAAATATCTAACACTAAATTGCATTTGGATTCAGTCGAAAAAGACAAGCAGGGGGTAATGCCAGTGAGCTAATTCCTTTAATCTTGTGCATATGGTTGATGCAGCTGCTGTACCACAATTTTTTTAACCTTTACTTACTGGTCCAGTAACTATTATAATAATAACAAGACTTTTATTTTAAACTTTTTTTAACTTTTTATTTTTTAAAACAATGTCTTACCCAACAGAGTCAGGAGATTTTGGCTAGCAAATGTGATAATCAGTGTTGACGCTAATGAGTTTCATGAGCCATTTTATATGACTTTCTTTTTTCAAAAGAAGTAGTCTTAAGATGTATGGAATAAATAAGCTGTTCATTCACGAGCTGTATTCGAACAAATCAAATTGTTTTTAGCCCATTCCTTAATTTTATGATCAATGACCTAACTAGGGTGGGACAGACAGACCAAGCGCCCTGGGTACAATTACCTGGAGCACAAAATTGTGGAATAATTTAGCTGCATTTAAGAAAAAGTATTTTTTTTTTCCAAATCTTATTCTACAGAACTAAAGTAAAACTTCTTAAAAACTAAAATTGAGATATTTCTCTCTTAATTTAATTATCTCGAAAATTCCCAAATTCAAATCGTTATTAGAATTTCAGAAAACACATATTTTATCTGATATTGAATTTCGAGTTACGAATTGATCGAAATATTTATTTTTTGTTTATTAATAAGCAAAAGCAGGTATGTATGCAAAAGAATCATGCGGGTAATCTAATATATAAAAACGAATTTTTGTTTGTTCGTATTTTATGCACTGACGTACTATACATTGGATGGCTATAAAACTTTGCCAACTTATTGCTTGCACTTGCTCAAAGATTATAGACATAGTACAATTATTACATCTCACTTATAAAAACGAAAATAAACGAATATAAAACGTATTTTATGAGTTGTCGTACGGTTCATCCGAATGTATTCACTTTGCCAATTTATTGCTTTGAACCTAGAAAATCCACGTTTCTCACATGGCCAGTAGTATGTTTTATGCTCACGAGTCGGACAGCCAAGAAGTTTGTTTGTTTTTGCTGAAGATGGAAAAACTAAAAATATTGTCTACTCTAAAAAGCATGCTTGAATAGCCAAAAAATAGAATAAATATTTTTAATAGATCTCCTTTATATATCATTCAATTTCTATGAATGTATTCATTTTCGACTAGAAAACAAATATATTTCTTTCTATCGTTCCTAATTAAATAAGAGAGCTATTTCAAATGATATTTACAAAATTATTTCTTTTGCGTGAGCTACGCGTCAGGTATCAGCGCAATGTGAAATCGGACTCAATATAAATATATTCAAAATGTCATAATTTGTTCGCCAAAAATTCCTATCAATAAGTAGAAAAAACTGAATGTTGTTTTGAAATAAATAATAGCTTGTATAGAATTAATGAACTGAATGAAAAGAATTATGAATAAATTAAGTACTTAGTTTATAAATTCTAAACAAAAAAAATGATGAAAAAGGGAATGCATAAAATAATGAACTATTTAAAATTAAGTTATTAATAAATGAACCATTTATTAATCGAAGTTGAAATGAATTTATTTCGACAATGTTCGAAAAAGGCATTTTAACTTCCATAATCATAATGTTGCTTTACAAAATGAATTCTTCGCAGGAGTTATAACTCTGTCAAACTGTTTTAGTATGACTTCTTAAACTAATAATTATATAATTACTGTGGGTGTGATGGGTTTTAATGCATCAGTCCACTTGAATTAGCTTAATCTTTTTATTCTTGATTAACAAATGATGATTCTGATGAATTTTACAAATGAGAATTCAACGATGAAGGAATTTATATTACATGAAGATGGATAGTTGATGTTTGAAAAGGATCTTTCCCACCTACGCGTGGTACACTGGCATCTGCAGAGGAATTCTTCAACGTAAGAATTCCAGTTTCGGCCCTTTCTCAGAGTATCACGGCTTCTCGGTTTCCGGTCGCACCCTTCTCGGCGGACGTCCGTTCTCTCCCCTCGTCTAGTGAACTCTGAACTCTGCCCTCCGACTGCTGGCTATCACCGGACCGGATGAACACAGAGTGCCCTCTCGTGGAGTTAATTTACCACATTACTTCACAGTATTTGCCACTGAATAATTAATCAGTCAACTTTTCTACCATTATATAATCGCTTTGAACTCCAGAAACGATATAAATTTGCTTAATTCGAAATATTTTCATATAATAAAAGTACCAAATTCTTTGTTTTATTTAAAAAAAATAATAAAAAGTATTTTAATTTCGCAGGCATTATTTAATTTCAAAATAATGATTCTGAATTTTGAAAGAATGAATTTAATTATATTTTTTTTAATTATTCACCTTAAAAATAAATATTTTAATCAGAATTCTGTTCACACTTTTTATATTTCCCATAACTGTGACATTTTTGTTGTATTATAAAAATATATCATTAACTGTAACCTTTTGATAATCAAGGAACTTTTGGATTTTGTTGTTCTATAACCCGTGTTTTACCATTCAACTGCTAAACTTATGCAATCCCAAGATTGAAATTTAAACCCATTTAGGAATTGATTAATAAGAAGTTCAAAGTTTCAAAAATAATACTTGCATCTTTATTTTTTTTAAACGTCCGTTGAAAATTCTATACATTCGAAAAGAGCATCTTAAGTAGATTTCGAAAGTTCGAAGAAAAGAATGATGATTCCTAATATTCGATTCATCACTTATTACAAAACTATAATAAGTAAAATTACATTATATTAGACTGCCAAATGTCTGACACTGACTAAAATGCTGATACTATGAACATTGGAATAGAATGCCTTCATGCACAACTGTTCCTTTCTCCAAGCATAAGCTGCTAAAACATCCATTTTATGGGCAAAAAATTCTCGACGTACTCGAATTGTTTCTTTTGCAACTCTTTAGGTAAACCCATTCCTATCCGTTATTGTATGTATATCGAAAATTAAGACAGTTCTTCCATAACAGCAGAAATATCTGCGAATTTGAAGATTTAACAAAATATTTTAGATAAATTCTTTTGACAAAATATTAAAATAGATGAACGATGTTGGTCATTAAAAGAAAATAATGTGATCATTTTCAAGCTCATTGTCGGTATAATTAATATACAAGTTCTTAAAAAATGGCATCAGTGAAAACTTAGAATGATGATCAGAACAATAGACGCTAAATTAAAATTTTTCGTTACTTAAAAAAAAGAAAGGATTTAACAGAAAATATATATATCCTTTTATGCCATTGATATTATAGACAGTTTATATCAATCAAATATTTTTTTTAAATAAATTTTAAACTGGTTTTTGTACAATTTTGTGCTTCCAAATTATTAAAACATAAAAATTTAGATTAATTTTATTTTACCTAGTTAAAATTTGAAAAAACTTTTTCATAACAAGCGCATATTACTCAAAAATTAACAAAGTACCAAATTGGGAGCTTTAAGTCCACCTATCTGCCTACAAGAGAGTTATGCATGAATTTTAATCACTCACTTCGCAATTTAAAGATAATATACCAACCTATCAACAAAAACATTTACAAAAAAAAAAAAAAAAAATGCACATCCAGAATTGAAATCTCTATTGCGAAATAAGTCTTATTCATAAAATAAACATGCGTATTCAAAACTCATACTGTTTCAGATTTACTGATAACCTTTTTCAAAATGGCAAGGGAAATTTTTGAATTTCCACCATTTCAGTATTTTTAGAACTGTAAATAGGCCAAATGTAAAGTATATATTTTTTAAATCAGCATATTCTAAATTCTGAGAAAAAAATAAAGTTACTATTTCTGGTTCAGATAGCCTAAGGGCAGTAAAAAGAAACCCTCCTTTTTTTTTTCTTTTTTTTTTTTGTCTCATCCTATTTGAGAAGGACACTTTCCCACGATGACTTTAAGTGGCCGCTCCTCTTATTTCTTCAATCCTACCTTCTGATTAACATTCGGATACGCGAAGAATTCTTTCATTGAAAAAAGATGCCCATCTTCTTGTTAATAATTATAGCTTATCTAGCTTTCTTTGTGCCTTATTACAGTAATTTAATATTTGTATCTACATTGCATTGGAATATTTCTGTATTTCTTACAGTATACTTTTTTAAAAAAATGAGTCGATTTTTTTGTTAGAAAAAATATAATTCTTCGTTTAAATAAGCATTTTATTTTTTTAAATTGATTCTTTTTTCTTCATATTTTATGCTAGTATTAACTATAAACTCAGCTTTGCCCGTTTATAAAAATATTTCCGTATTTATTTCTTTAAAATTGCATAGTATTTTTTTATATATATATAAAACAGAAAAAATCTTTAATCATGTGCAGCTTTGTTTTTAAATAAAATAAAAATGTCAGTTATACGAAATAATTTTTAAATACGGTTGCTTCTCGAAAAATTATAGTTTACAAAACGATTAAAAAGCGCTAAAAATGAATTTTTTGCCATAGGTTATTAATAAGATTCAGATAATGATGCTAAATTAAATTTAACTTTGAAAGATACAGCGCGAAGATAAATGACTAAAATGACATAAAGTATTTATGATATTTTCATTCCTAAGCTTTTTGCATTTTCCAGAACCTCCATTTTTTTTATGGCTAAATTCGCCAAATGGTCGGCAAAGCATAGGTTAATTATTATGGCATTCAGATATCTGTGAAACTTTTTTCCTTACAATGGGACTAATTGCTTAAGAAAGCAATATTACAGATTCATGAAAATAACTTCTTATATTAGAAGAAACTAAATGATTAAGAGAAAAGACAACAACCATTCATTAAAAAAATATTTTCAGTCTCATTTCAGCTATAAAAACATTCCAAAGAATTACTGCTTTGCACAATTATATTGAGTTTCGAAAGGATGATGAGCTATAAAAGTGCAATTTCCGTAATTCTTTCAAACATTACAAAAAAAAAAAAAAAAAACTTTAGTCAAACCATTACAGCATGATAATGTTTCAGGCTTTAATCATTTGTTTTGTTCTCGTCTGGCTTGATTATATCAACTGTTGCTATCCGCGCTTAACGACTTAAAAAAGCAATTTCCAAGACTAATTTTAACATAGAAACAATGGCTTTTAAAAAAATAAATTCGAACCGTGAATCTGAAAACTTTTTAGGATTCACCTACCTTTATTTTATCTTTAAAATTTAGTTTTGAGTAGCGATAAAAGGCACACAAAAAAATGCTTCTAATATTGTCGTTGCGCGCATGAGTGTAAACGAAATTACTAGAACAATGAAAAATATCGTTGCAAAATATTCTTAAAAAAATGTTGCTTTTAAATGTTTTAACTGTTCAGATTTATTATTATTGAAAATTTATTTACTCAAATGAATGAAATTAAAAAAAATAACCAAATCTAATAAATCATGGTGTGGTAACGCTATAGACACATAATATTAAACATGGTATTTTGCATTCTACATAATAACAAATAGTTGGAATAATTTTAGTTCCGTTTTTTTCTAATATTCTCCCATGAATAAGGGTCTTTTGCCAGATAAGTCTATTGTCACCTAATTTATGGATTTACGTTTCTTTGATTTGAATATATGAAGAACAAAATTTTCCGAGTTATTTTAATTTAATTTTTTTAAAGAATTAAAGATACCATTAAGAATTAGGCGCCATTTCACTGAAACTAAGTATGAAATTCGTTCCTTCAAAAAGTTACAAATGTTTCTTTGACATATGTCAAAGTTGATCGGCAATGATTTGCTATTGTTAGATTTGACTTCAGTTATTATTTCCAGTTAAAATTAGATATTTACATATATATCATATTACGTATATTATTTATTGTATTTTGCAACATTAAAAAATTTATTTACAGTTGTATTCAGTTATAAGTTCATTGCAATACTTTTTCATATACAATGTTTTTGATTATTCCATGTGACATATATATATATAAACAAATCCATCGGTTATTTTTCCTATACCTGAGCATTCAATATATAATTATTCATGAGAAAAGCATGGTATCTTTAAATTCACACCACGTGTTTGCAATGTGGATTGTGATTAATTACATTTCATAATGCAACAAAATTATCCCATTTAACACGGAACATTTAAATAATTATAAAAAAATTGAAAAATAGAACATTACGAGACTTCACTAAATTTAACCTACACTTTATAGAAGCGCGAAAGTATTAACTTTATACACTCTGCGCGAAAGTATTTCTTACCTCATGAACTTCAATGAGAGAAGTAATCTCTCGTGATATCATCTACATACAATTGATGTTATATTACTAAGTGGCAAACTTTTTTTCAGTTGGTTAGAACGAGGCTTTTAATAGCTTTAAACATTGTCAAGAAACTAAGTCATTTTAACATTTGACACAAATTATGCCTCACTGATATTTTCGATATGATTATAATATTTTGATGGTTCAAATCAAGATATTTAGATTTTTTTTGACATAAATCTTCATGGGTAAGCTCAGAACAACTCACCAAAATTTCGTTGTAATCACATAAATAATATGCCGGCGTCATGGCATAGGATTAGCGGGTCTTCCCCGTGATCTAGGCGTTCTGGTTCGGGCATGGTTGTTCTTACCCTGTGTTCTATCTGTCAGGTGTGTGAAAGAGTCCCCCCCCCCCATAAAAAAGGGTTGTGAAAGCGAACTCAAAAAGGTTGGGCACAAACTCGGATTAAAATCGCTGACTTAATCAGTGGGCTTATCTATGACAAGTGGCAAAAGTAACTACAACACGAATAATATAAGAACACGTAGAATGTTTTTTAAATATATATTAATTAAGAAAGCGGTCGGGTTCATTTTATTTTATTCTTGTTCAAGTTTCAATATACATGTGTATTTAGTGTTTTGTTAGTGTACTTGGCAATATTATACCGAAACTGAGTCAAAACTATTAACTGTTTTGAGACAAATATCAGCTATGTATTTAATTCTGGATATTAAATTCTGTACTTGACAATATTATATCGAAACTGAGTCAAAACTATTAATCGTTTGGCAACAAATATCAACTGCGTATTTAATTCTGGATATTAAATTCTGTACTTGACAATATGATAATGAAATAGTGCCAAATTATTCATCATTTAGAGACAAATATTAGCTGCGTATTTAATTCTGGATATTAAATTCTATACTTGACAATATTATACTGAAACTGAGTCAAAACTATTTATCGTTTGGAGATAAATATCAACTGTGTATTTAATTCTAGATATTAAATTATGTACTTGAAAATATGATATTGAAATAGAAAAACTATTTATCGTTTGGTAACAATATCAACTGCATATTTAATTAAAAAAATATTTTTCTTATTCTGTAATTATCTTCAGTAGCTTCATAAATGAATTCGTAACAAATGGTATCATATTTTATTTCAACGAGAAACCTCTAGATTTGTTTTTAAACCACAGGTGCAGATATAATTAATTAATTCTACATACATTTAAGTGTAACGAAAACCCGATTCCCATAACCAGAATAGACATTTCTCATTTATCTGTATTATTAAAGAGAAGTACTGTACCTTTTGTGCTGGTAGTTATTTTTATATATGAATCAGATTAAGAACGAACATTTGGCGCTTATTTTACCCTTCGATCTTCATTAAAAAGGCATCAATCAAACGTCAGCATTTATTTTAGCTTGTTTCTTTAAAATCGTTTCTCAAAGATTTTCATTTAGTTTTGCCTTACAGAGCTTTTAGCTACCATTCAGACACTAAAAAAAATATATAAATAAATTCTTTTTTTTAGGTTTGGAGGTCGTCGCGTACTCTGAGGCCTGGCCCATTAATGCAACTAGAAAAAGATACTGAATACTCCAGATAGAGCCCGTGGCAGTAGACACCCGGTAACACCTGTGAAGTTTACTCATGGCATGTTCAAGTTCGTGACCTCTCCTGAAAATATTACCGGTTTTTAAGTCTATGAATATCATGAGAACAGAAAGGAATGAGAAAAATTCTATCATTAGACCTACTCTAAGAATTCTAAAAATTTCACAGATAATTTTTATTCTGAAGATTAACACACACAAAAAAAGATATTTTCTTTCTTTCATTCATATTTTTAAATGCCATTACACGGTCACTAACATTTGGTATCAAGCATATTAAAAATTGATTTCTAACTCATTTTATATATTAAATTAAATTCCTGAAGATCTTAAGAAATGAAAAGAATAATGAGAAAAAAAATCTTGGCCATTAAATTTTTTTCAAAAATTCCAAAAATCTTGCAAAGCTTTTTTTTTCTATGGACAAAAAAATAAATTAATTGAATAAAAGCACTTTTGGAAAAAAATTATAACTAATGAACTAAAAAAAATAACTTTTTATTATATATATATATATATATATATATATATATATATATATATATATATATATATATATATCCTTTGTCTTTAGTTTATAATTCATTAAAATTAAAAAAGTAATTTATAATTATATTCAAATTTTGAAATACTTTAAAAAAATTCATGAAAAGGTAGCGCTTCAGTATAAAAACAAATTGATGGTCTGAAAATTCAGTTTAAAAAAAAAAAAATAGTGTGTTGCCAACAAGAATGTAAAAGAATGTATGTTTTGAAAACTCTAGAAGTGAGTAAAGATATCACTTATAAAATTCTTCTTTGCAAATACAAAATAAAACATATTGATTTATAATGTTTTACCGTTATTTCATTTACTGCATTTCAGTTTTTCAGCATAATCTATAGGCCTCTCGGCATTATTTTATATGTGAATTTTCATTCGAATGTTTTAAATTATTTTTTATGTTTGAAATTACGTACCTTGTTATTTTCATATTTTTCTTTAATACTCTTTTCGGTCTTTCATAATGTTTATGAAACCAAATTTTAATCTTTATCCATCTTCTCATCATATCTTTAATATTTTAATCAAGATTTTCATTTCTAAAGCTGGGAAAAAATAATCTCTAATTGTTTGATGTGGTTATTGTTCGTTAGTGAAATGCTATAATCAGTTGCATCTCTATTAATAATAAAGATGAATGTGTGTCTCTATGTGTTGGTGCTCTGTGCGTAACATCATCTGCTTATAAGGACCAAAATTTGGTACATATACTATCTTGGGAAATGGAAATGTACATTAAGGAGTAAATTTTTGGAAATTTTAAATAAAATTCTAATTATTTAAAAATTAAGCTAAATTTTGATGTTTTACTTCGATAACTTTCTAAAATATTATTGCATAAAAATAAATTTTACACTTTTTAAAAATTTAATGGAAAATCTTTTTAATGATGCCAATCAATTTGCCTTAACAATTTGTTCTATGTCTTGTTAATTTTTTAAAGTATTTTTTATCCGATTTCCAACAACAACAACAACAAAACAAACAAACAAAAAAAAAACCACCCCAACATACTGTTGCCCTGGAATTCAAACCATTTTTATGGTTTCATCAAATATTTAATTACATGATTTTCTTCCATTGCTGAAAATTATAGAGGTAGGATTTTGTTTAACATCTATATAGTTTACACGAAGAATACATGCACAAGAATTAAAATAACACGGCTTGAATGTGTGACAATTTGATGGAATCATGGACATGGAGTTATATCTAAGTGATTTAACTGAAATTAAATACAACCATTATTCCTGGCTCTCCAGTTGGTCTCTCCCATTATGCTTTGTGCTTCAGAATGTAACAAAGATCACCTCAAATGCTTTTTGGGCACTTTTTTTTCCACATATTAAAGCCACATGAAGTTATATCTGAGGTATTTAATTGAAATTAAATATTAACTATATCCCCGATCGCCAAAAGTGAATAGTTGGTTTATAAAATGGTGATATGGAAAGTTAATGGACAGTTTTAAGTATTTCTATTATTATTATCAATGTGTGAATTTCAATCAGAATAGCAAATTTTTCAATTCAAAAAAGAGATCGGACAAACATAACATCAGATCAGGGTGGACCGAACCAAATCAGAACTTTTTTTATTTTATTATGCCGCTGAAAAGTTTCCAGTTGATGAGATATGTAATGAAGGAAAATATTAATTAAAAATTTCTTCTTACTTACTTGTTACAGCATTATTTGAGAAACACCCAACTTCATAATTTATTTAATCAAAATATGCCCATAATTTCTCGTCCTACATTCCTTCCAGAAAAAAAATGCTTGAAATTACTTCAATATGAAGCTTTTGATTAATTGATAATCTTTTTATGGCAGCACTGATTAAGCTGTGCAACTTTTAGTTCTTAATTATCACCATAATTTTCAAATATCATCTTGTCAATGAATTACGATGGTTTGATATCAAAAGTTTATTTAGGCCTAAAAGAATATCAATTTCGTTTTTTACTTAAATCTGTTTTATGAAACTTGATGCTCATAATTTCCTCAGAAATGTATTTTTAAGCTTCAAATTATGAAAGGAGTTTAAGCAGCATAATTTTAATTCCCTTAAAACTATTCTGTTTATTATATACTAGCCGCCTTTGGCGACCAGCCGGTTCGCCAATCTTAATGCTCGTTAAAATTTTAATAATTAAATATTTTATGTAATTCCTACTTTAATAGCTTCTTCATCAAATATTTTAAAGCTTCAAATTTTGATAGTCATGTAATTCACTCATAATAATATAAAGTCCTTTAGCCATAACATAATATGTATCTCTCTAATTTTCTGTTAGTTCCGGTAGAATTTATGCTTAAAATTAAAATGGAAATGACTAAACTGCAATTAATATAATATTTTTTACTGAAACAAAGCATTTTTTTTAATAATATGATTACTGATAATAGAGTCACTGAGCGTTTAAACTTTATGGGCACTAAAGAATATCTTTCTTAAGTTATGTAATATCTCAAGAATTTGTCAACAAAATTTTCTCAGATTCATCATGAACAGATTGATTCATTAACAATGTTTAATTTTAAATGCATCAAACACTAAGAAAATAAAATGAATCGTTTAAAATAATCGGTCGAAAACAGGTTTAAAAAACTACTTTAAAAACGATGTACTTAAAACTATAAGCATATACAAAAAAATATGCAACTAACATAAATACAATTTAATTACAAAAGCATGCAACTAACCTAAAAATAATTTAAATCATTGAAAACAGGTTAAATAAATCTACTTAAGAAACGATGTACTTAAAACTATAAGCATATACAAAAAATATATAACTAACATAAATACAATTTACTTACAAAAGCATGCAACTAAAATAAAAATAATTTAAATCAACCGTTGATAACGGTTGTCATGGCAACAATCAGAATGCGCATGCGTGAATTTTCTTCGCCAGTTCCGGTAACGCAAATGCGTGAATTTTTCTACGCCAGTTGGGGTAACGCTATGCAGATTATACATTTTTAATTTCTTTTATTCTGTGTTATTTTAATTCAAAAGTACTTCAGAATGAATCTGAAACATGGATTAATTAACAATGTTTAATTTTAAATGCATAAAACATTAAGAAAATAAACAGAATCGTTTGAAATAATCCGCCGAAAAATGTTAACCCTAGCCTCATTTCTGTTGGGAGAAAAAAAAATTGAAGTTGGCGGTGGGGAAAATGGAATTTTTTTTTGGCGGAAAAGTTGGCGGTGGGGAAAATGGAAGATTTTTTTGGCGGGAAAGTTAGTTTTTAACTAATAATTAAAATTCTAATTAAAATTTCAAAAAAATTGACCCCAGGTGCACATTCCCGACCTCTAAGTTATACATGTACCAAATTTGATAGCTGTATGTTAAATGACCTGGCCTGTAGAGCGCCAACACACACACACACACACACACACACACACACACACACACACACACACACACACACACACACACACACACACACACACACACACACACACACACACACACACACACACACACACACACACACACACACACACACACACACACACACATTGAACTTTATTATAAGTATAGATATAGACTTCTTGATAAAAAATAACGGATTTAATCCCTTCAATTAAGCCATTAAAAATGCAACTCTCTGGTTAATCTATCTTCTAAGCGAACTTTGTCTTTCGCGGCATTATAACTCATATTTCGCATGTAAACTGAGCAGTAATAAATAAATAAAATCTTTCTTCTTCAAGTTCTAACAAAGGAAGAACATTGTAGATATAAAAATTTTGATAAAATCATGAAAACGGTTAGAATTTTATTAATACAATAAAAATGTATTGTTAAAAATCATGCAAAAAATATTTTTAAAAAATTTAGAAACATTGTAAGACTGAAGTAAAAATAAAATTTTAAAATGATGTAAAAATGCTTTTTTTAAAAAATAATATTTTTGGATTCTTTGTGAAAAAATGACAGATCGTTCTTAAATTTGAATTAACATTTCTAATAAAACGTTCAGAAGTACATATTTAATAAAGCATCTTATTACCAAATGTAGTATAATGAAGTAACCCTAAAACAACAGATCGTTAAAACCTGTAAAATACCCTAGAACCAACCAACCAAACATTGTAGAGCCCACACAAAAGCGCACGCATACATGAATACTCACACATGTACATGAATGCGCATACTACCTCATTTATAAAAATAAAAGATTAATTTATCTTCATTTTTTAAAATTTAATTTCTAATTTATAAATTTGTGTATTTTTTTCATTCTTACCAAAACGTTTAAAAATTGTATTTTCAATGTTTAAATGCATTTTCAGGTTTAATTTATTTGTAAATGTTTAACTGCATTTTCAGTATCATTTTCTTCACATTGCGCATACACTGTAATAAAGGCATAGCAGTAACTGCACTATCTTTTAATTCATACTGATTTCCTTTGGCTGAATGAAATCGGTATGATTCAAAAGACAGTATATCGTTATATATATATATATATATTTATCTACGAAAGATATATTATTTTTTTATGCGTTTTCTCAGAAAATAAAAAGGCTCAAAAATGAAAATTGCGTTACATCTTTGGAGAATTTAAAAAATAATTACAAAATTAATTAAATTAATGATTATATTTACACATCGGGAAAAGTTTTGGATGCTGCTATTCCACACTACTTATTGTAGAACAGCTCCTACTTAGAAAAGAGTTTTTTTCTGAAATCCTTTCAAACTGTAATATATTCTTTCCTCAAGAAGGAAAAGAATAGTGATGATACCACAGATATGGCCCAGATGCAAAGGGGGACACTGGTTAGATGTGGTTTGTGACGGTCTGCGTGTGTGGAAGGGAATTTCGAAAAAAATTTCCTGATATTATAGGATTGATTTCTGGACAATGAATTCTTCAATTTGATTCTGGAAGAATATCTGCACAGAACATGTCTTCAGTGTTCATTCAGCAGTAAGATATTCTCTACATAATTCCTAAATATAATGAACGTAAATTTGGAATGGAACTAGTGATATAGTAAGCAGAGTGTTAACTAAATAGGTTTTTTTTCTGGATTATTGAAAGTACTCAATATTTTCTGTATTACCATAAATATATAAATTTCAGAATAGATTCTAGACTTCTTTATAGCAATTTTCAAATATTCACAATTCCAGTTCATCTACTAAGTGATTTTGCTTCATATGTAGTAATTTGTAAAAAGATATCCATTTCAGTCGATCATTATCCAATTTCCGCATCTTGAATTCGTAATAATATAATTCATAAAAATAAATAAATCCACGAAGCCAGAAATAAAATTTAATTTATATGTTTCTTTTAAATTCCTTTATCCTTTATATGTATATACAAATGGAAATTTAGTTCTTAAGCATGCGAAGCTAACTAAGCATATGTATCTTCTTAATTATGCTAAGTTGCTAAGATATGAATTGAAAATATACAGGTTGCTCACTCGAATCGTGACCAAACAGCTAATTTGTAATCGTTAGAGATATGCAAATATTACCAGTTGAAAAATGCTCTAAACAATGTAAATAGTTTTAGCTATAAAAATGTGAAATATTTCTTCTTCTATTTTTAAATGTTAGTGTGCGAAGAATATTTTATTAATATGACTAATAGAACAGAGGAGCAGTACAAAATTTAAAGCATCGTTCCAACTGGAGGTTTATACTTACTGTAAAGGTTTTGAAATTAAACATTGGTTCACGATTATTTAATACACTACACAAGAAAGATACTCTAGAAGGATAGGAGATGTAACAATAAATAATAACAATATAAACACAAATAGAGTCTGAACGTAAGAAAAATAAAAATATAATAAAAATAATTAGATAAATAAAATAATGAACTGGAAAATAAAATAAAGAAGAAAAGAAAGCAATGATAAATAAATAAATTAACCACAGAGATAAATGAATTTAAAGGAAAGACATACAAACATAATTATTCAATTAAAATAACCATCACAAGGACTATCGATTTTTTTACTTTCTTGTATACGTAGAATAGAGGAAGTATAGTCACCGTCAAAAAATTCGAACTCCAGATTTTGGTGAATCTCCACATTTTAGACCTCTCTGAGTTCGAAAAACGCATTTTTGGAAAACGTCCGTATGTCTGTCTGTCTATTTGTGACACAAAAATGCGTTGAGCTAGAAGAAGCAAACTTACTGTCTTTACACTAAATTTTCAAATTTTTATCAAATTTGAGTGAAATCTGTTCAGAGGAAGTTCATCTATCCGGGGTTCGAATATAAGTTAACCCAATAACTACAAAACCAAGAGATCTAGATAGATACGATATGGTAAATAAATTTAACATTTATAATGTAGACACATATCAAATTTTGAACCAAATCCAACAAAGAGGGTGATCAGCTCTACGTCTATACTTTTGGAAACATATAAACGCGACATATGCAATAGCTCAAAAATCTGTAGCTTTAATATATCAATTCCGGTATGTAACTTTGTGATTACAAGTGTAACATTGTGTCAAATTTGTGTTTCAATTGGTTGGGAAAAACGAGTGTAAAACACAAATTCATTTATGGATACTGTTAACGGCATGCCGGGGATTAATCTCCAAAACACCCGCCAACGATGGCATAATGGATTTAGTAAAAAATGTTAAATTCACGCCATCATTTCGTAACTATTGTACGCCAAGGTATTCTCTGGCACTACAAGTTTATTGAGAGTATACAAGAAAGTTTTGAGAAGACCCCTTCCGTTGGTTTTGAAAAGAAAGCTTTCTTTTAAGATATTCTTCCTTGCACCAAGCACAGTAATCCGTTCTTGAACTACGTTTAAAATGCTCAAGTACTGAAGTTCTTTGCAAGTGTATACTTACGTTGAACCTTTCATGTTTAAAATGTTAGTGTAATCACAAAATGGCTACTCCAGCTCGCCGGAAGGCACACGGAAAAAACTTGAATGACCAGATCGCCACGACAGTAACACTGGCAGGAACTGTGGTTGAGTCCTAAGGGCCATTAATGGCCACGGTACAACTCTCCCCTAAGGAAGTACGTCCCGTCATCGATGGGAGCAGCCAAACCCCCACCTTTTCGAGTACCCACAAGGGTGGTGAGAACCAAACACCATACCAGAAGCTTCTCATCCTCAATTACAACCCCTCCCCCCCATTGGGACAAAATGTTAGTGTAAAATATTTTTATACTTGCTCAAATTATTTTTTCTAGCTTAAAATGGTAAAGTGGAATACGACTTAATATTTTTAAATTTTGGAAGTACATATTTAATGTTCCTCTAAGTATTACAATTCTTCCCTTTAAAATATAATTTCTCCATATTTTTTTTAAAAATTCGGGAAAATCTATAAAAATATGAATATTTCATTCCCAATAAAATCCGTCTTAAAATTTTTATCTTAAAGGGTGATAGTTCTTTACTAATAGTTTCTTGAATAAATTAACAACAAAAAAATAAATAAATAAAAATCCTAATTTTATTCATTTCACTTTGACCTTCCTACTACTGTACCAGTTTGGTTATAATAATGAGGATACGGGGTTCCGTCTTTAAATCCGAATGCAAATCCGGCCCGTTTCTATAAAGGAGACAAACCAACCCGTTCATTTCTTATGCATATTCTAACTGTTTAATATCCGGGGTCGGAGTTGGAACACATAACCATTAACCGACTTCTGAAACGTCTGAAATGCTGACGGCTTCTGGTAAGAAATAAGGAAACTTGGTACAAAGTAACAAAAAGATTTTAAAAGAATTTTTAAATATCTTTACACAGTAGGATAACTGAGTTTCAGGGATAATTGATTACTTCGGTTGATTTTCCATTTTTTTTCTTCTTGTTCTTACTTATAGTTGTAGATATTTTGGAAATACTTGAGTGTAAAATGTTTTATGACAAATGTTTGAATAGGAAGTTAATAAAAAACTGGAACATCTGTTTTTGAAATAGCTCTGTTTTGATTTAAGTCAATTCGAGTTTTCTTTTGATTTTTACCTTTTTTTTAGTTATTTTATTCAATTAAAGTTTACACAATACCATTTTTCAAAGAAAAAAAACAGCGGGAGTGGTTTTTCCAAAACTTTTTCGCATACACTCTAGTAAAGGCGTTATCCTAGAGAATCCTAGGATATCCTAGCAATAGCGTACAATAGTCATTAAGCGAATTTAACATTTTTACTGAATCTGTCGTTTCATCCATGGGGAGTTATTTAGCGAATAATACCTGGTATGCTGCTATTAGTATCCGAAAATCGAATGTATGCTTTAGATGCGTTTTTTCGAATCTACTGAAACAAAAATTTGATACAAAACTACACTTACAGTCAAAAAATCCCATTCCAAATTTTATATATTCAGTTGATTGCGTTTTTGTGGTTCTGAAAGTACAGACCGACTGACGTTCAACCCCATGTTCAATTTGGCTCGAAATTTCACAGACGTCTACACTATAGGTCCTAATTCTGGGTATCGAACTTTATCTATTTAGTTCTCTTCGTTTTGTAGTGATCGTGTTAAACTATGTTTAAACATTTGGAATTCCTTTGAGAGAATTTTGCTCAAAATTTGACCAAATTTCATCTATCTAGTTGAAATCGTTCTTGATTTATCTTTGTCGTAGACAGACAGACGGATATTTTCCAAAAACATGTTTTTCGAATTCAGAGAGGTATAAATCGTGGAGATCGTTGAGTTTAGTTACATTAAAGTCCCGTTTTAAAGCAACACTAGGGTTATTTTAGGACGGACCTCGTAATTTTGAACCGCGGTCAGATGACGAGGAGGACACCTGAGCTGGCACCCCCCTCTCCACACCACGCCTCACCAGCGGGAGGTCGTTTGGCCAGGACATTTAGCGTACACCAGAGCCACTTACATGACGGTTCTTCGGTGGAATCAGGTCTCGAACCTGAAACATACCGGTTCCCAAGCCGAGACCTTACCATCAGACCACCGCGGCCCCACGGAGATCGTTGAAATCTCGAGTTCGAACTTTTGACGATTACTATACATTGTCTATATTACATACACGGGAAAGTAAAATGGAGACAAAAATATTAAAGTAATTAATGATTTTTTTTGTAAAATATCTAATTAAAAAGTTAGTTTAGCAAGCATCATTGTTATTTTAAAATTGAAACAATTGAAATTTTTAAAGATTTTTAAAAAATTATAAAATAATTAGTTTTTAATATTTTTTAGCTATTTCAAGGACTAATGGAAACAAAAGTTAGTATGGAATTGAATATCTGACTTAATAATAATTTTTGTAAATACAGTCAGAAAAAAAAACCCATAAAATTTCTAAAAATTTGAACTTTGGCAATTTTTTAAAAATAACCAGAATTCTCAGATCTAGATAAATACAAATTCATATAATATATATAAGTATGAAATGTATCTACAAAAAGAAAAATTCAGAGTTCCAACAGAAAAAAAACCCTTAGAGAATAGAAAACACTTGCCAAAAATAAAATATAATAAAAAATAAAATCTTGAAAAAATTTATTTAATGTTTGCAAATGTATAAAACAAAACTAATAATGCTTGTACAGCTAATTTTTAAAATGTTATTTTAAAACTTAATGAATACAAAAAACACAGTTTAATTCAAAATTAAAACACCCCTACTCAATGTAAATGCTCAAAAATAGTTGAGCATACTAATCGAGATACGGGGAGAAAGATTGCGCGAAAAAATAATAGTTCAAGTAAAACCGACAGATAGCGCTGTATAACAAAAAAAAAAAAAAAAAAAAAAAAAAAAATCTGAAAAGACTCAAAATACACATTTGTAACACATTTTATTCGAACGTATATTTACATTCAATCACAAGGACCTTATCGATGCAAGGGAAACTGCTCAATATGATACCCTTTTTCCGGATGTTCTGCATTCTGTGGACAGCTCGTTCAAATGTGGATCGTAATGGGTCGATTGATATGCTTCTCACATACAGAGTGATACTGTCCACCGGAACTGTCCTCAACAAACAAGATTTTTTAAGCATCCTCAAAACCAAAAATCATAAGGATTAAGATGTGTAGAACGAGATAGTTAGGTTGCAGCAAACGCACGACTATCATTAGTGAAATGTTGTGGGAGAAACTGCTATACACAGAGTTCAATGTGTGGAGGCGCTTCATCTTGCGTAAAGGTAATTGAATCAAGACATTGGCGATGTTGCATTTGGGGTACAACAAAAGTTTCGAGCTTGTTTTGGTACCTCCTAGTCCTTTGTATAAATTCTCACGTCGACGAAACTCTCAAAGTGCAGCTGCAATATTTCTTTTGCTTTCATGAAACAACTTTACAAGCAAAATGCGGAGCCATCGCAGATAAGAATGACATTTTCCCAGCTTTATCCCTTTTATGCCTAGAACTGTAGCAGCAAACCAAGGGTTTATGTAAATTTTTGTGCTTACAAAGCTAAATTGCTGTTACAATGAGAGTTTCAGTTTTTATCTTTTTTATCTTCTTTTTTTTTTCATATCAGCAATAGAAATTTGGGAGGAAAAATTTTATATCGCATGCGTTTTTTTGTGTGTGATTATTTGTGTCTTTTTAGCATTTTTTTTGTTGTACAGCGCCATCTATCGGTGTTTTTGGAACTATTTTATTTTTTGCGTACTCCGTTTCAAATCTCGCTTGAATAGTATTTTCAACAATTTTGGTGCCTTTACGCTGAGTAGTTCGTTGTACAGAGAACTCAGAGTAAAGGTATTTTAATTTTGATCACCTTGTATAATAATATTATTGCAGAATATCAATGATACTGGTTAGGACAACAACAGTTTATAAATGACAGCAACCTAAACATAATATTTCCGTAAAATTTCTGAACACAATAATATACTTATAACTAGAGTCTAACGCCCCAAAACTTTCTTGCATGGAATTGGAGTACAATAGCTATGAAATATTAACCTTTGGCATGAATTTAGCATTTTTATTAAATCTATCATATCATCTTTAGAGAGTTTTTCTGAATTTTATCCCTGGCATGCATTATCCAAAAATAGAATTTGTGTTTTGAATGCGTTTTTCCCAATCGATTGACACAATAATTTGACACAAAATTAAACTTGTGATCACAAAATCTCATATGAAATTTTTTATATTTAAAATTTGATACAATCAATATATTTTTGATATAATGATTTGTGTCTTTGAATATTGCATATACATATTTCTGAAAGTGCAAACCAAAAGGTGATCATCTTTTGCAGGATTTGTTTCAGAATTTGATAGATTTCTACAGTATGAATGCACGTCGAATTTTATTCACCCAGTTCTCTGCTATTAATTTATATTTGAACAATCGGACCGACAGACTTCCTATGAACGCATTTGATAAAAATCTACAAATTTGACGAAAAGATCGTAAACCAAATTTTGTCCGTCTACTCAAAGCTTTTTTAATTTTCTTTGCAACAGACGAATGTATTATACGAGCTGGATAATTAATAACGAATAATTAGTTCACGAATATTTCAGAAAATTCCATATTTTTGTAAACACTAAGAACACAAGCAGATATCAAATCACTTATTAACAACATTTTAATTTGAATGTCGGTCGCCGGTGACTGTCGGGCCCACATAAATTACATTGTAAGAAATTCAGCATGGCAGTGAATGTGTTAAATAACTGTAACAGGCCTTACGCCCAACTCGGGTAGGCTGAGGAGTTCAGGGTGTGTGCTGTCATTAACCCTCATCGCCTAACAGTTTATCATTTCACACTATGAATAAAACACATATAAGAAAATTAACTTGTTTATGCATTAAAAGTGCATACAGCCTCCCGACAGGACATGTCATCATATGGAGTTCTCCAGAAGAATCTCTAAATCTCAATTTCTAAGACAGATATAGCCATTATCTTGCATCTCTCGAACTTTTATTTTTTATCCAATGTAACCAAATTCGGGCCAAGCTTGGGGATCAATAGCTAGGATTCATTAAGAATCTTTGTAAATTCTTCTTTTCTGTCGTAAGACTAGCGTGACCAAGAAACAGTAATACAAATTGGCTGTAATATATTCTTGTTGGTAACTGCTGGTCTGAAAATCTGCTGTGAAGGCAGCATTCATTAAACATTTGATACATTTTCTTTCACTTGCTCATAATTTCACTTTTTAAATGCTTCTTCATCACCAGGCCATTAAATATTTTCATCATTTCCAAACATAAATGATATTACAAAAAAGCAACTACACCCCTCCCCTCTGTTTTGGCGTTGTCTGATCATCATAAAATCAAAAGTTTTTGCCAATTCTCTGTTTATCATATTCAGTTTATTTATTGAATCTCCAAAAAGGATTAATAAACTCCAAAAAAAAATCTCTATATTAAAGGATAACTAATCATTCAGAAATTTTTTGAATAGTTATACCTGTTAATTTATTACCAGCGATATTTTAATAAGCATAAATTTAACTTTTCTTTTGCAGATAATATGAATCAAAAATTCATGAAAATGCGACCATTTAAATATTTTAAATGATAGAATTTTCATGAATTTTAATATGTTATTAAAATACATTATGATATTATATGTTAGTTATGAATATGTTATTTAATCAGTTTGGATAAAATATTTTTTAGAGAGTATCAACAAGAATACTAGTATAATTTGAAATTAGAAAAGTAAATAGTAATTAAAAAAAATTTTAATTCCTAATTTCATTTTGTTATGAATCTGTAATATCGTTTCTTTGCTATGTTAGTTTTATAGCTGGAAAGAGAAATTTACATAGGTTCTTACAGGACTGAAGGGATGATTAAGTGTTCCTCAATTTTTTGTAATAAATTCGGCGACTTTGGCGACAACAATGAAGGAATGGCGACAACAATACAAAAAGTACAGCTCCATCTCTATTTAAAAACCGAGATCTGAGGTTTCTTCTGGACAATTCCATGGGATGCTAAGCTCTGTAGGGCGACTTTTATAAAGCTAGGCATTCACACTAGCAATGAATCTCTCTTTGAAGTTGAGTTCGTAGAGCAAATTGTTATCGTTGAGCCCTCTTACTATTATTTAATGAACGATTAATGATTTTTTAAACTTTGCGTTGCTTTCTATTATTCAACATGTTCTAACTTTTTTAACTGTACGCCATAGGACGATCTTAGTAAAAAAATGTATGTATTCTAGAAGTTTGCTATACATTATGTGACATTTTTCAGATATGACTTTAGAAATTTCTTCGATGAATTATAATTGCACCCCATCTTCAAAATAGTAACCAAGTTTGGCTACTCATACCCATCCGAAGGCACACGAAAAAAAAATGATTGGAAAAAGATTGGAAGTAAGAATTAGTTGAGCCCCAAAGGCTAATACCGACTATATTAAGCCCTTCTGGAAGGAGGCGTGTCCTATTATTAGTAGAGGCATATCCGATCCTATAACATCTGTGTATCCACCAAGATGGCGAGGATCAATTGATATACAAGAAGCTTCTTTTCGACGATGCCTTCCGGAGGATCTTAAAATGAAACAAAAGACAGATGAAAGAAAACTCCAATACAATTCTGGGTACTGTTGTTATTGAAACTATTTTTATTTCACAAAGATTGAAGATTTTGTCGCAATATAACACTTATTAACAAAACGTTTCAACAAAATAACTTAAATAACTCTCATAGTGAATTACAACACATAATTCAACTTGACAAAAATATTTAGGAATATTTTGAATTGGAAATGAAGTTTTAGTTGTTGACCTGTTGTTGCAAATATGACATATCTTGATTACATCGCATATCTTTGCGTGCACCAGAGAAAAGCATTGCAAATAAGATGAAACTCAAATAATTTTCACAAGGGAAAGTACCTGGATAATGGGCAGATGAGAAAGGTGTGGCCTTTGACAGGAAAATGCTTTTCAAATTATCAAAGGTGATTGCAAAGCCATTTCAAAATAATGAATACTACTGCGGAATAAAAATATATCATAATCTCTGACGATTCTACATTTTAATGTGAGGGTTGTGTCACATAAGTTTTTAATGATTTTATACGAAAAATATGAAATATGAACATTGTCTATGAAAAAATATTAATTTATATTTCATTACTTATTTTTTAAAATTACCTATATTTTAAGATTTTATTCCCATAATTTGTTAAAATAATTGCTAACTTTGTTTGCTTTTAGGGATATTTGAATTTGAGAAATGCTTTTATTTTTTTAAAAAACAGCAATAAAAAGCTCAATAAAATCAGGGAAACATTTTTGTGTAGATAATGAATTTAAATCTTTTGTATTAGAACAGAGTTTGAAAAACAGACATGATTAATGGAACATAAAGAGTTTTGGTACCAATTTAGCTCTAAAATAAGTTGTCCTTACTGAATTTTTCCAGAAATTCAGACAAGGAATTTAAATTCAAAAACTTTTGATTTATTTTTTATAAAAAGAACGAATGCTAATTTGTGTTGTTTTTCACTGCACTTTGATTATTAATATTCATTAGTTTTCTAAATTCTGTCACTCATCGTTTAAATAACACCTAAACAACATAATTGTTTTAGAGCAAAATTTGAGAAAGATAATGAACGTGCAATTCAGAAAATTCGAAAATAACATAATAGAGAAAGTAAACAGTTGCATTCAGACAATAATCATCTCTTTCTGGTTTAAAAAGTAATAATTTATAATCTAATGAAGCTTTTAAACAGGATATTTTAGAATCTAACTGAAGCTAGGAAAAAGTGTTTTGTTCAAAACTTTAATCATATACACATCTCACAATACAATATATTAAATATTTAAGTTCATAATTAGGTCCAAATATAGCATCTCATATCTATCAAAAATAATCTCTTCATTTTTAAAAGGATATCCTTCTTATATTTTCTCGTCCTGTCAAAAGTGTTTTTTTATTTCTTATATCCGGGATGGTTTTTTCTCCACATTAATTTAGATAACATAAACTCCACTGTAAATTTGTATTAATCCTCCAGAGAAAACCCGTGAAAAAATTTCAAAACCCATAATTTTCCAACGAATTCGAAAAAAGAAAATCTCCCTATTAACCTTATTTCTTTTCGTAAACAGTATTTTAAAATCAAAACAAGTAGCAGTTTAAATTAAAATAGAATGAAACCTCTAGGATTCACAAGGAAAACATCCTCCACCACATCACGTATTTAAGGCAAACTTTTTTTCACCAACGAAAATCTCCCAGAAACCTTGGAATCACTCGCTTCAAGATAAAACAGATCTTTTTGGCGACACATCCCGCTTGTTTAAATTGTATCATCCCCGCCAGAACCGCCTGTAGGGTACGGAAACGAATAAATACACGTATCAGCCATTAATTCTTCGTGGGTGACTAGCTCCTATCAAACAGTGGTTAGATCGTTATTATTGGCTCTCCCTCCCCTTCCATGCTTATCTTTCTAACCGTGACATGTCTTCTCGTGTACGTTTGACACCAAAACCTCAGCCTCCTCTCGCGAATCAAAGGGATAGTGTGGCAGTGTTTTAAACCTCGGTTTTCTCTCGCCCTGGGACACAGACACCAGTTCTGCCAGCCACACGGGATTCGACCTCAGAGTTCGTGCTATGATTGTGCTCGGGGGAAAGTTCAGTCGAGATTCGTGAATGAAGAAGCATCAGTGAAACAAGGATGTCTTGACTAATCACCATAGGATGACGCTTATGCCAATTAAGAGAGCGATGCAGAGATGCAAAACCGATCCTGTGTCGGCGGAAACATTGAAGGCCACAGGGTGAGCTGCTTCTTACACGGTAGCTGAGGTGCATGCACCATGGTGCACTTCCTACCCAGAAAGTGTCGATTCAGACATTGTGAATGTTGCAGTATTAAAGGATTGGAATTGTTTTCGTAAAATCTGAGCCACATCAACCATCTTAACCATTGAAAATTGGTTGGGAAGTATCTTTTTGGTGCACGAAAGGCATTTCATGATGCTTTGCCAAATTCAAGGTATACACAACGTTTACATTTTTCAGCTGTCAATTAATAGATTATAAAATGGCAGAAACAAATTTTAAGTGATCTTCAATAAAAAGTATCCAAAAGTGCTCATTTGAGGTTGTCAGAGCTTATAGTTTTCAGAAACAGAACAGAAGAAATTATTAAGTTTCTTAAATATCCTCTTAAGAGACTTAATTGGATGGATATTTTTTCCAATTAAGTCTCTTAAGGGGATAGTATTGCTATCAAATCGATTAAGCATACACATGATAAAGTTTGTAGCCCATTAAAACATGCATTGTCAAAAGATGCATTGATAAAGCAAGTAAATAGGATGCGGTTTTAAATAATGCAAATAATTGTGCATATATTTGGAATAAATAATTCCGAGGCAAGACAATGCAATATCTTGTTTGTGGTGTAAATAGCAAGTGCTTTAGTGTCTGACAGAAGGATAAAAATCATGTAATTTAATTAGAATTCTTATACATCACAAACCCCCTAAAAATGGAAAAACACACTCAAATATTCTAAATTTTCTGGCATTCTAATCCTGAAATGAAGTGATGTGTTTATAAAGGCGAAGAGATTGATTATTTCTGAAACTGGGTAACAAAACGTATGATTTTCATTACCAGTTATCTTATGTATATTGGTATATGATATAATATACCATGTGTATCATATGAATATATACCATAATATATGGTATATACTTTGTTATGTTAAGTATATGGTATAGGTATGTTATCTTGTAACTACAATCGTAGTTCTGAGTGAAATTTTAGTTTTAATCAGTCAGCAAACTTTCGTCCAAAATACATATTCGCACGAAAGATTAAATAAAAAATGATGAATTCAGGTTAAGGATCTGCATTTCGTAACCATTTTGCAGCAATGCCGTGCACAGCATTCGTGGTCTATAATTTTATTCTGATCCAAGGTCTATAATTTTATTCGGAGGGTAGGGGTATAACATCTTTATGAAAGAATAAGTGAGCAAGTTTTGGGAGACTCTCCTATTTTAATTGTAATTTATATTAAGTTGGTTGAAAAAATTGAGATTTTCACAGATAGAAAATTTGGCTATTTTTTTAAAGGATTTTGTTTGGGTGCTAATTGTTTCATAGTTTAATCTTAATTTTTCGCGTAAAGTGTTCATAATTCTATTTAAATCTGTTTATATAATATTTGACACGGAATGAAAAAAGAGGGTTTTCATTAAATGTCATCCTTTTTTTTTTCATTTTCATAAAGAAAAGAAAGTTATTGAAGGCCACAATGAAATGATACTTGTTTAGGGTTTTCCTAACAATTATTGGTTACCTCTTAGAATTGGCTCACCAGATTTTTTTCTGTTGATTTTTCTCTAAAAGATTACTAATGCTTCAGATAACTAATTCAAGTTGATGATGATAAAATGATTGCCATAACTAAATTGGATCATCATATTTTAGCACATGAAATGAAAGAAAAATTCTTAATTAATTTTTTTGACCATCAACAGGCATTTAAAAAATTTGATTATTGGAAAAATTCGATATCTTTATTCCACATTAACAGAAAAATGCAAAGATTACAACGTTGCAAATTTGTGGTTTAAACACGAAAAATATTTTAAAAAATGATCCATTTTTTTTAAAAAAAAGGGAAAAATAAAAGAAAAATGGATCATATTCCATAGTATTACTTGTAAAAAGCCAGGAACTAATGAGATGCAGCAGTATAAACTAGATTTAAAACTGAGTTATTGTAATGGACCATCATACCAGTGTAACAATGTATGACGAGTTACTTCCTAACGATGAATTCAAATGTGCACCAAATAAAACAAGAAAAATTAACTAAATAAAAAACCAGATGGTTTGAGAATCACTTAAGAATCATATTTATCCAAGGTAAAAAAAGATTTGTTGCTGTTGTTTTTGTTATTAAGCCCAGATTGTTTAAACCATCTATGAATCCAAAATGATTCATGACAATGGGAAAGGAGCAGCTTTAATTAGTCCGAAGACCTGGACACCAGAGGTAGGATTCCAAGTGCTTCTCACCTTAGCTGGGATAAGTAGAATGTCCTTCACCCTTAGGGTGACCCTCCCCACGTACATCGCCCATGTCGTTTAGGAACACCCTTCCGCTGCAATGATGCAGCAGAAAGAAGATTTGGAGTATCTTACGTGATTCATAAAGATTCGTGGAATTTAGAAGTGAAGTTCCACCCATGATGTCAGAATTTTGTTCCATTAATATTTCTTTTATGTTTTTGTGAAACTTTTTCGCTGTTAAAAGTCGCAATGATAATGATGTAGCGAGATATCACTTGGTTTAGTTTTTCGTTGATATGAACCAGAAGCTATAGGAATGTTGGGCATCAAAATGATTATAAAAAAAGAAAATGATGACAAATCCTTATCACACAAAATGAAAAATATTTGAGTGACATGTGTTCAATCTCTTTTTAAAATTAGTAGCCTATTTCGAAACTGAAAAAATGCTATTATTTTAGCTCCAAACTAATAATAGAGGAATAAATTTTAGTCATTGACTCTGGAAAGATAATTTCAATGCATTTTGATGGTATCTATTTATTTGACGTAACGCTCACATGATGAAGCACAGATGAGCATTATTACTCAGTTCTCATATTGCTGCAAACGAAATGGATTTGTCATTGGTGGAAGAATATAGGAGACATAGATGACCAGGATATCTGTCTTCAAGGCATCACGAGGATAAATGGAAGGAATTAATTAAAAAATTAAATCTCAAAGGAATCATAAAGATATTTGAGATTAAAATTTTTAAAGTAAATTATGACAATTAAGACCGAATAAAAATAGGGCGCCATTTGCAACGTCAATGGAGCATGTAGATTTGATATGTATCATATACATCAACTTCCTTTAACGATGACTACTGGATCCATTATAGACTCAAAAACTAAATTCAAACACTGATTTCAAATTAATACTTATACAAATTTTTTATGAGGGAATGTCGCTATTTAATTCTTCATATACGACAAAGAAAACTTTTTAAATAAGTTCAGAATTTTGATGACCTTTTTCACAAATACTGTAAATAGCCTCTTCATTAATAAATTGCCTTCACTTAAAAAATATGAAAAAATAATTATTAGAATTTTTAGAAATATTTTAAACTAATATACTCTTTTTTTTTATTATGATATATTAAGCCCGTTAATGTGAATTGTTATTGTTTTAATTTGGTCAAGAATACTTGCCAATCAACATTTCATTTTGATTTATAATGTAAAAGATTCATCAGATTCATTCCACAATGTAAAATTTGTTGGAACAATGAAGCGGGCTATCGCGTGTTTTTGACATCTTTGATTCTCAGATTGTTTTTTACTGATTTATGACAGCTTTACTCATGTATCATCTACTTAGAAGTTAAATTGGTTCCTTTCGGTTAGCCAGAAGCAATCGAAATGTCGTTAAATAATTTAGACCTATGCAAAAAAAAAAAAAAAAAAAAAAAAAAAAATCGCTGAGATTTGCAGTAACTTGCATACAAACATAACACTACAATTTTTGGCGACATTTTTTGGGGCAAAAATCTAAAGTATTTGGTGACTTTTCACTTGCGCCCGGTTAACCGAAAAGTACCGTTAAATTAAGTCAAAATAAATTGCAATTTCTAAGCATTCATTGTTCATTAATTTTTTTAACTTAACAGTTATTATTCTTATTTAAATAATGTATAATTTAATTTTAACTGCAGAATTATTGTTCTTACTTATGAGTTTGTAGAGTGTATTTTATAACAGAAAAGAGTATTAAATTCTATAGATTTTCATGAAATTTGTAAGGATTTTCTTTTTTTATATTTCATTAACACGGAAGTGAATGATTTAATTACATGAACGATTGATGATATATGATTTAATTACAGGACATATCGCATCATTAGATACTACAATATAAATATAAGGAATTTTAATATTATAAATGCTTCTAAAGATTTTTCTAATTAATTTTATACGTTTATTACAGTTCTATTATTACTTTTAACCTGGCAATGCTTATAACTTGACATACTTTCTGCGAATTGCATCAGAATTTGATATAAAAATAATTTTAGTCTTTACAGGGTACATTTCGGTTTGCCAGATGCAAGCGAAACGTCACCATATAATTTAAATCGGCGCAAAAAAGCAAAAAAAAAAAAAAAAAAAAAAAAGTCGGCATGACATGTGTCAACTTGTATACAAACCTAACGTTACAACTTTTTATGGAGGGGGGGGGGGATTTAAATTATTTGGCGACTTTTCGCTTTCCCCGGCTAACCGAAAAGTACCTTCTACAGAGTTGATTATTGATATACAGCTATAAAATTAGGTTAATTCTCGGATAATAAATATTTACTAAGAAAGATTTAAAAATTTAGCCTTTCCGTTGCACCAATTTAATTTCTACGCAATTTTTTCTGTAATTTTAATAAAATAAAAAAATGTATTTAAATATATTTTACTATACATTTTTCATTGTTTTAATCATTGGATTTCTTTTGGCAGATATTTTGATGTGATTAATTAATATTTTGTTATCTCTGCTGTATGATTAAGAGTAAATTAAAAAATAAAATATAGATAAATGAATAAAAAAATAGCATGAAGTTTCGAAACAACCGAATTAACCGAGTTTCCGTTAATTTTTTAAAAATTATTTTAATACATACACTTTGGATCGTTGAATATTGAAATATGTGGATACAATTTTTTAAAATTATGAATATTTCAAAAGTTTTTTTTCTTTATTAAATTCTACGTAATGCTTTTTTAGTTCCATTATAACTTTCTATAACTATTGAACATTCGGAAAGACATGCTTACGGTACCAGTCTGAAAAAGAACCAATCATTGCAAACTAAATTGCCTACTACTACTTCTAAAAATACATATGAGGTTTCCGAAAATAACAAAACGCAGCTTATTTCTCGCAGACAAACACAGAAAATCTGTTTTCTTAACGATTGCCGTAAAAGGTACACTTTCATGTGGAAAAGATGTGTGGAATTACTAACACACTGACAATGCTTTTTTAATGGTGTCAGATGGACGAATCCTCGAGCCAGTAATATGCAGCATATAAACAAATCAACCTGGTATTCTGCAGTGCCGTCCCTAATCTAATCCTCTTTTTCTTTTTTATCTCTGTGTTGTATAGTAAGCAACATTAACAAAAGATGAACTTAACAACTCTCATTCAAAAAGCTCGAAACCTACGTAATGGATCTTGACCTTCATCTGGGAAGGTACACGAGAGCTGCACACCTGCATCAGGTCAAATACAAACCCCGAGGCTGAATTCCACGGAAATATTTAGGTGGTCTTTGATTTAGAGTTTTCCTCTCTCTCTCTTGAATTTTCTTCAATGGGATTTTCTTCTTCGTCTTTTCTTCTAGTTTGGTTTCTGAGCCCTGGTGGGTTGTCGAAGTTGTGTGGTTTCGCCGAAATAGTTTCCGAATCAGGGCATGCAACTTCATATCTAGGCTAAATATTTAGTAGAAATTCTTTTAGCCTAAGTATTGATAATTTATGTATAAAACATTCAGAAATGAAAAACGCTTTTTTTTTCTAATTTTATTTTTTCTAATAACACAAAACACATGAATCAACTAATTTATATTAGATATTTCAAATACGTTGGATATTCTCTTGCCGAGTTTTTGTGATGAAACCGATTTTTCATATAATTTCATTAATTTATTTATTTTAAAAGAAAATTCACATTGCAGATAATAAAATCCTGTTAAAGAATCCGTAAACAAAATGAACATCAAATACATTCAAATAATAAATAAGTTAATGAATATAATTTGTGAGAAAAGAATAATAAAAGCAATGAAATAAATATACTAGGAATTTAAAATGACGTATATAATCAATCTAAAAAACATTGAAAAAATATTAAGCATTTAAAAATTTTAATCGGTTGTAAACGCTAAATCATAAATTTATTTAGACGTTGGTTGCTATGATTGAAAATAATTCGTTCACAATTTCGTTATTACTGATATATTCTGAAAGCTATTGTACGTGCAGTAAATCCAATGGATATGATATAGCTTAATTTTAAAATTATATTCTAATTTTTATAGATTTTTTTGAGAAACAATTACAATTTGTAAGAGCGTGGTTAAAAAAAAATCAAAAACTTCAAACGATATTCTTATGATTATTTGTGGCCCGAAATCACTTAATTAAACGTAAGGAACCAAACGATAAATTAGTAGGCCATCTAAAGGTGACGTCATTTCATAAAAACGCCAAAAATATTAAAAATGTTTTTCATAAATAGCATACATAATTTTTGTTAAGTTGATAAATTTCAAAAAGTATTTGTTGCTGCATAAACTTTGCATTTATTTCCTATGAATCATTGGATGTCGTTTCGTATAAACACTAATGTGAAGTTGAATTATAGTTTTCAACGCACTCGGTTATACATTCAGTTTTATTTATTTATTTTTTTATATAAAAGTATAGTTTTGAACACTAATATAAAATGAAGTAATAAAAATAATGCAAATAAAGTGAATTCGAATCATAAATGTTTAAAATATATTTACTTTTTAATGAATTTTTCTAATTATTTTTGAGATATTTATTGTGCTTCATTTCTTAAATAGTATTGCTACCAGCGCTTCAAGTTTTTATGACTTTTTTTGCGATTTTTTGATTTTCGAGAGAATTTCTTTTTGAAATCATTTTTAGAACTATAATAAAAATATATTTTCAACAAACTTTTTTATTTTTATGATTTTTGTTTTTCAGATTTTAATATATTATTTCAAATTCATAATTATGATAATTAAGAAACCGCTTTATCTATTTTTTCTCGAATTCTGTACTAGATGAAAATTCTCACTTAAAATCAAAATTTAATTAAAATCAGTAAATCAATTAACAATTAAGCTCTGAAAATGTTTGCATATAGTACTGCTATCGGGAACACACGACTGTTTAGAATTTCAAATCTCTAGCACATTTAGAAGTAAAAAAATCGAATTCAATATTCCTTCTTTAATCACATGAAATTAAATCCACGCTTTCTGTAATAAATGGATAAGAGTTTTTTCATACTTAATTTTTTTTCTTCTTTAAAAGAATTCAGGTATTGTGCTCGTATCTGACCACGGTTCAGAATTAAGAGACCCATCCCAAAATAGTCCTTGCAATGTATCAGATAAAGGGATATTAATATAATTAACAAAATTAACCCTTCCAAAGAATTTTATCTGAAATTCAAAACAATTTCTACTCAACTTCCCTTCATGCCGTTTGGATTTTCATACGAGATTGTTTTTGTCACTATTTAGTACAACAGAATGAAATCTAATTTTCCCCATAAAATTCTAAAGAAACCAAATTAATTAAAGCAATCTATTAACGTACGCTCAGATTCCCTCACAATATTTCTCCAATAAGATTTTCAATCATTTTGCTCTAAATGAGTTAATGATAACAGTTCAAATAAGAGTGAAGTGTTTATATTTCTAATTTTATATATTTATATGTTTTTTTTTCTCCTGCATTAGAAAAATAAGTCTTATTTACATCAACATTTTGTTGTTATTATCATAAATTAGAATCCAAGTTTTGTGTCATTTAGAATAGTAAAACTCTACAGCTATTTATATAGCAAAAAGGTGCAGATATTTATTAGCATATTCAGCAGAATTCATAAGAATTTAAAGAAAATTTTCAGAAATTTTATAAAAAGAGGGTTTAAGAAATTCTTTATCCTATCCTATTCCTCTTTTTAAACGAAAGACTTCCATGCTCGACAGTTCAACAACAAGGATGTGTTCATGCGAGTTGTCAGACATGTTTTTTTTTGTCAGGAAGTAACTACGTGATCTAACTCACATACTTTATATTCTAACATAAGTGTCATTGGATTTCAAATGAAAGCTACTGTTTATATGTTTTTCTAATTTTGATTTTGTCAATAATATAATCATTACAAGAACTTCATTTTATATCTCATTTTAAAAACTCTGTCTTTCTATTCTTTCACCTCTGTTTGATTCCTTTGAGCCAATTAGCCCATTTTAGTGGATGATTTTTGTACCGCTAGACTTATTAGGCCGTAATTACAGCTGTAAATTAAAACAGAAAAAAAATGCATTTGATACTTTGAACTGCCTAGCTGAATCTTTCTTTATATTATGCCTCGAGACGGAAATGAAGCTTCCATCTAACTGAACCTAAAAAAAGAAGAGTATTACAAAGTGATGTTCATATTAAGACAACATCATCTCCAAAAAGGGACAAATATTTCCAAACGTTGTTACATTCAATGAGTAGGGAAGCTAACTCAAGTAATGATTGCATCAAGCCAATGAATGTCTTAAGCATTCAGATTATATCTCTCATTGAGGTGATTCTTTAATTTTCAATTCAATTGATATTTTTCTGCGTCAGTCTACTATCTTATTTCTCAACTGACTCGCTTCTTCGAATTTCGTCCTTCTTCAAATAGTTTAAATTTTCAAAGTACAACTTAATAAGTGACCATCTTTGTATCTTTCATACTAATGCAGTTTCGTAAAACATATGCAATTAGTTAAAACAGCAATTTTTCACACACGCCCTAAATTTTTTCTAATTGTATTTATTTTTCTTAAAGTGCATAGCAATGCTGCGTAGCTCAGTAACTGAATAGCTCAAACAATGACAACAAAGTTTTTATTCGTAGCAACCATCATCTCGATAACATCGTTAAAACTACATCAAAATAGACCAGATACAGGAACTCTATGCTCCATTGGGAACTGAATTCATAATACGACATCATTCTTTCTAATAATTTTCTTTCACATCATACTTTCTGTCGTTTATAAGACAATCAAAGAACTGTTTGGATAAATATTAGAATACCGAATAGTACTCTGAATCTATTTCTGCCTTACAGCACGACCAAAAGCCATTATGACCAACAATCTGGTAATTTTTTCTTTCACATTGACCCCGTTTTCTTGTGGTAAGATTGCGACATCGGACTAGGAGTATTCCAGGTTCGATACCCGAGTCCACCAAGTAAAGTCATTGAGATTAGATGTTTTTCCACTGGTGCGCCGTAGGAGGTAAAAGAATGCTGTTCTCGTCATCAGATTACGTTCCAAAATTATAAAATCCTCCTGCAATTATCTCCATGTTCCTCGAAAGCGAGGCATAGATGTAAAAAAAAGCTAAACTACAATCATATACACTCATGTCCAAAATTAAGGTCACAAAAAGGTTTTTCAAAGTAATTTTAAATGGCTACCATTAAAATTTAAATAAACTATATTTTAAATATTGTGAAGGACCGGCAATTTGGTATTAACCTTTGTTGTGGGAAAAAATGTTGTTAAGCATTAATTTTTGTGGAACTGCTGAAATTAGACCGTTTACCCATTTCGGATTTTTGCCTGCAATTTTGTGAATATTGCCTTAAAACAAAAATTTTAACCTGCTTTCAGTGAGAATGAGTTCCCATAATCGTTTAGACCATTCTTGAGATGGAGATCCATTGGCAGGCTTGAAGCTGGGCAGTCTTAAGCGGAGGTGGCTCTATGGTTACAAGTGGCACCGAAAGTGGTATCCAGGTTGTGGAATCAATGCCAAAAAAGTGGTACTGTAACCAGGAAGGCCATCCAAGGTCGTCACAGAGCAACGAAACATGCACAGGATCGCTATGTGGCATTAAGCTCACGACGGCATAGGCTGACAACGGCTCCTCAACTTGCTCGTGACCTTGCTTCTGGGTCTGGAATAAGAATTTCCAGACAAAATGTATACAAACGTCTAGCAGAGAGGGCCCTTTATGCCCGGCGACCAGTTGAGTGCGTCCCTTTGACGGCATCCAAAAGAAAAGTCTGGTTGTTGTGGTGCTGAACACATCAGTCTTGGACACAGCAAGAATGGGGGCGTGTTCGTTTCAGTGATGAGTCGAGATTTACCACACAGAGTGACACTCGCCAAATCTTCATCTGGAGAGAGCAAGGAGCTCGCTATCATCTCTCAAACGTAAAAGAAATCGACAGGTTTGGTGGCAGAGGAATCCTTGTCTGGGATGGCATAATGTTGGGCAGTCGTACACTACTGCACGTCTTCGATACGGGTACTGTCAATGCACATCGCTATAGGGATGAGATCCTTGAAGCCTATGTGAGGTTGTTCCGGGGTGCTTTTGGCCCAGACTTCATGTTTATGGACGATAACGTGCGTCCACACACAGCCCAGATCGTTGATGATTTTCTTGGGGAAGAGGATATTCGAAGTATGGACTAGACCTCGAGGTCTTTGGATCTCAATCCTATTGAACATGTTTGGGATGGTCTCGGAAGAGCCATTGCACAGCGTAACCCCCCTCCTAATACCCTCCAAGAGTTAAAAGCCGCGCTTTTGGAAGAATGGGCTTTGTTGCCCCAAGCATTTATTGACACCCTCATAAACAGCATGAAAGCTCGTTGTGAAGCCTGTATAGCAGTGCACGATGGTCATACTCCATATTAGACAGGCTTTGCCCGAGATAAATGCTTTATATCTGATTCATAATGTAACACTTTGTGATATACCCTGTTTCTTAGTTCCCAATTAAAATCTTATCCATGTTGTTATGTATCTATGTTCTTTCTTCCATTGTAGTGTACCTCTGTGCCAAATTTCGTGGCAACACAGTGAATAGTTTTTGATTTTTCGCAGATTTTATGTTTGTGACCTTAATTTTGGACTTGAGTGTAGATAAGGCACCAATCTTCAAACATTAAAATTTTATAACGCTAGACAGGACTTTATGAAGAATGCAGCACCAACGTTTGAACTGTCATGTGTGCAGCACATGAATTTTCATTATTGTGATGCAGTTTCATATCTTTGCATTCTTTTTTAGATCCCTCTCTTTGTAAAATGCGCTGCTGCTTATTCAACGACGGATACGTCAATTTTTTTGGTGATAGCTGTTCCATGTAAGAGTGAGAGTATGAAAATTATTCTCTCGTAATCCGAAAAGTAAGCCACTATCAGTTGATTCTGTAACCCGCTAATCATAGTTTGCTTTGAAGTGAAGATCCAGAATGCTTCAATTTAAGATTTATCTGAAGGAAGTGGCACTTTGACTTTAGACAGAAAAAATTATCTTCAGGAGGCGACTAAAGTTGATTATTCATTGGTGGCTTATTAGCAACAAAAAGGAAAGAAAGTGGTGTAGGCGAGCTGAAAAAAGATCAGTTTACTTACACAATTTTAATATCTGTAGTTTCAAGCTTGAGATCTGCCGAATATATCATTTACAATGTGATTTCTTACCTTATGACATATTTTCTTTTAAGAGTATATTTTTAATTAATAATTTTAATAATTTTGCGAGCTTTTGATTGTCGGCTGTAATTGATATTCTTAGTATTTTCGAATTCATTAACTTAAAATATGCACTCCGAAATACTTTTTAAAAATTTATAAAATTTTAATAAGATATGCATTTTTAACTATAATGAGAATTAAAACTAAGAATACCAGTAAAATTCTAGTGAAAATTTTATTAATTTTGAAATCATAAGTCATTTTTAGCTAAATTTTAGTAAATATTTACTCAAAATTTTGAAGTAAATATTTGACAAGTCTCGAAAATTTTCAACGAAATGAAAAATTTTGTTGTTAGTTTTTTGCGACTATGATATGGAAAAACCATGTGTTTTTTTTAAATATTTGGTTTTTGTTTATTTCCCCCAGAATATTAAAATTTCGGTTTAAGAATTTTTCTACTTTGCTAGTAGTACTTACCATTACTGAGCTGCATTAAATTGTGTGTTCTTTTTTGATCGAGCTTTGTAGATATAATTAACCTCTTTCGGCCCATGTTGTTCAATGACACCATTGATAAATCTTCATTTAATAATTAACAGATGTGCATTTCTTTATAAATGAATATATCCTTAGGTAGCAACATCATCTTGATATAAATGGGTAATACACAAAATATACATTACTTTGCATAATCAAAAATCAATGAATTAAAAATGAATTTTTTATCAACCGCCTTTGACGACCAGTTTATTTATCAATCGGATAATGGTTATATTTAATTTTAGTTAAATCTCGAAGACGTAATTTCATTTTCATAAATCTATCAAATTGTCGGACAATAAAAACGACTTATTTTATTTTTCATACATATGTTCTTTTTATTGAGCAAATGAACGCTTCTAATTGAGAAGAAATTTGATGGATTCACGGTATTTTCGTGACATCACAGCGCTATTGAAAATTAGCAATTGTTTGGCTCGCGTATCTTCTGAATTTCGCAGTAATGTAACTGCAATATTTATACGCCATGCAAAATACACTGATA
The DNA here is from genome assembly GCF_947563725.1 of Argiope bruennichi. NCBI lineage: Eukaryota > Metazoa > Arthropoda > Arachnida > Araneae > Araneidae > Argiope > Argiope bruennichi. Next base: position 30,489,502 of record NC_079159.1, on the reverse strand, counting down.
TTAAAGAAAATCCTTCTTTTTTTAGCTTTCAACAATGGAAGAAAATCCTGCAATTAAATATTTGATAAAACAATGAAAATGATCTGAATTTCAAAGTCAACTGCATGTAATCTATTGCTAGAAATGAGGCAAAAACTAGACTATTAAACTGATATCATTAAAAAAAGAAAAAATTTTACAATTTGAAACGGTGGGAAAACAATTCTTTTGCAATAATATTTTCTAAAGTTATGGCTGAAAAATGCTGCAATTTCGTTTAATTTTTTTAATTAATAAAAAGTATAATCAAAATTTCAACAAAAAAATCCCAACGAGGTGCATATTTCCGATTTCCAAAAAATATATGTGCCAAATTCGATTGTTGTAGTTCTGGTCTGCAGAGTGCCAGCACATACAGAAACATTGACATACACACATTCTTATTTATTATTAGTAGAGATTACCGATTAATAATTTGGACTGGAAAGGATTGATATTTGTTCTATTTTCTTCAATCATCTTTGGAGACAGTAAAAAGATACGATAACTTCGATTCCCGTTGGTTTGAGGGATACATGAACGGAATTAAACAAATTTTTAAAATTCCTTTTTTATTACATGTTTGAACTTCCGTGTTTTGCGGTTGTGTGGTTGGCACTGTGTCATGCGGTATTGGTATCATTCGAGAATCAGGACGTTGAACTGAGGCATATATCGGTTTATCACTTTTTTTAATCAAAAATAATTTAAATTCATATAATATAATATCTTTTCATTGAAGATCTCCTTTGAATTGCTTTATTTAATTTGATTTTTTTGACACTTTGGATCACCTTCTAAACATTCTATGCAATGCAAATTATTGAATGAGAATATTCTTTTATTCAGAGCTGTGCTGTTTGTTTTCGTGACAAATGACCATTTACATAGTTATTACTCATTGTTCTTTGAGATTAATTTTTAACCCCTTCCATTATAATAACATGTTTAACGCATGCATTGAATTGATGAATTTTTAAATTTACATTTAAATGAAATTATCAAGCAATTTAAGTGCACAAATATCTCTCTAAACGCTTCAATATTTCAAGTGACCTTTATATTATTATAGCGATTGAAAAAAACAATAGAAGCACCTAATAGGAAGTGACATCTAATTAGGAAGTTAAGTAAATTCCTAGGTCAAGGGGTTAATAGAGAGTAAACAAGTTTAAATTCAAGCGAAGCTTTTATAATAATAAGAATAACTCAGTTTTTTTTTCAGTGTGTTTACTTCTGTAGTAATTGCAAATTTCTAGATTAGCAAATAATGCTCATACTTGATTGGCGACTACTGAAATTTTTTTTTCGGTTCAGGCTTAAATTTAATCTTTGCCGATCAATGTTTGTGTTATGAAAAAAAATCATTATTCGCTAAAATTAATTCATATGTAATTTTTAGTAACGCAAAAATAAAAACTTTAAAATATTCTTTAATATTTTACAAAAATTCGAGACAAAATAATGTAGGGATAGAAATAAATGTATTTTTCCTAATACCCCAAATTTTTTAATTTACCTCAAGATAGCAAATAAATTCGGAATTTAAAATTAATTCAGCATTATATATAATGAAAAGAATTACTTTATTTGTCACAAGAAATAATTTTCATATAAAATAGCTTCGATTTTCAAATTCTTAATTTGTTTATAGGTTCAAAGAAATCCTGTGAGATCAAAACCTTTTGAATTACGATTTTATCAAATGTTTTAAAAAGATATATATATATATATATATATATATATATATATATATATATATATATATATATATATATATATATATATATATATATATATATATATATATATATATATATATATATATTCAGCATTATAATTTTTGAAGTTCGGAAGGTATAAAAAAATTCGCTTTTCTCATTCGATACATTAAAGATCAATTTAAAATGACATGCATCAAATGGTGAAAGTTGAAATAGATTAAGAGATCTGGTGGCTAAAGACTCTGTTCATTTGATACCTATTAAATAATAACATTTACGGGAAGATGACAAAGAATGTATGGTAGTTTTTAAAAAAATTATTGCTTTTCTTCATAAACGAAAGATATAAATGTCAAAGATTATATTCGTCAAAAAATTAAATACAGATTTTGAAGAAACTCCGAAAACATCATCTTTGTAATTATTTCTATTTTTTTCTGTCACTTTGTGTGTAAGTACAGTAACTCAGAAACGAAACAAGATAAATGAGTGAAATTCAGTATTCAACTCTTATACCGTACGTGATCACATTAAAAATGTAGATTTGTATCAAATTTTGGACAGCAAAAAAGCTGCAGAGGAGATTTGGCCAGGAGAGAAGGAAATAACACACTCGACAATCTTCTAGTGAAATACAAGGAAGATGTTGAAAGCATAAGAAATTATTGCATTGCATGTTAGACAGCATAGCCCTAATAAGACAGTAGCTGTGCGCGTTACTAATTCATTTAAATACAAAGTTGTATCTAATTTTCGCAAAATTTTGAAGCGTAGCTAATGACAAATGTCTTTAGACAATTTTCTTTAAGTAGAAAACATGTATAATAAATAATAAATTGAATTATAAATTTGTTTAAATATTTATTTTCAGAGCAGGGCGCATTTTACATGCATGAATATAGAAAAAAAAATGGTTATGTTTATTGAGAATTTCGCTAAACTAGAATTATTTTAAGAATCGGAAACGAACTATGTTCTCAATTTCTTTATGATATGAGATCTATTTTATAGATATTTCTTTATCTGGGAAATTTTAATTCTGATAAATTTTAATAAGCAGTCTACAAAAGAGTAACAAAATGGTCATCAAAAGTGACGAAATTGAGATGCAAGCAATGAACCAATGAAGATATTTAAAATTATAAATTTCGAAGATAATAATTATACTTCATTCACACAACGTGCTCAACTTCAGTATCGAAGAAATTGGATTACAGCTAATGATTTCAATTAATGACAAAGCTTTTAAATCTAATTAAAACTGTTACAAATACTCTGATTTAGTTTCATTCTGTAACATATATTACACTTTTTAGTTCCTAAATTATTTTTCTAAAATGTTGATGAAATTCCGTAACTTGTGCATTTTTAACATTTAAACATTGCATTCTATTTTGGTTTCAAATATGTTAGCAATATATTTTTTGCGTAATTGATTAGATTTTTTAACATTTAAGAATTCTTTAGACGATGAAGCAAATATTGAAAAAAAAAAATTATCTATAGTCACTGTTTGCTTCGCGATAATCAATGGCTCCTGAACAAAATAAGTTTTTTTTTTTTTTTTTTTTTTTTTTTTTTTAAAGTTTTGCTGCCATCGACAGTAACTTAGGAAATATAAATGGTGGCCAGAGTAGGATATTATTTTTGCTTTCTTTTATCATAATTGATTTCAAAAAGCTATATAAACGTACTAATATTTTGCCTCTCTATCCCCATACCCTCAGTTGCAAATTAAGTCAATGCGCATTATGAGGCTCCTTCATTTTCATAAATGATCACTTCAGCTTCACATATCAATTTTTCTAAACTTAATCAATATGTTAATAATTTATTTAATTAAGTATTTTTATTTTAAAAGATTTGTGAATATTTATATATTATTTATTTATTAATATGTATAGTATGGAAAAAGTAGCTGAAGTAATAAAATGTTTGAAAAATTCATCATAATTATTAGAGAATGATTTCCTTACTTATAAATATAAACATTCCTTGATTACAGGCGCATGCATTTAATTAACATGAAAGATTATAAAAAAATTATTAATTTGCAACAAGTATAACATTAAAAATTATTATTTTACAAGAATTGTCAAGTGGAATATAAAATAGCCGTTAAATCAATAATTAATATTGCAATATACTAGAAAAGATAATTATTTATGTAGTTAATGATTTTAATGAATTAACGTGTAAATATACATATATATTATAGTCCTAAGGTTTTATAATCCAAAGATTTATTATTTTTCACAAATTTATTTATTTGAAAATTAAGATAACATTTTTCATTCACCTGCCTGCAGGTATCTCTTCAGTCAAGTGGCTATAGGTAGCTGCCTAGTCCGAATTCCACCACTGACGCTCCAGGATCCATCCTCTTCCGTCGTTCCATCATTTGTTAGTTTGGACTAATCTAACAAACAGAGAGGGGAATATGGTCAAAATTATTGTGATAGAAACATTTATTATGTTTTTTTTATAATTTGTATCTGCGAATTTCTTTGATATTTTAGCATTTAAACCCTCTAAATAAAAAATCATTTCAGGTACAAGCAAAAACAGAGCAATTACTACTCTTATATGAAACAAAAGCATTGTTTAATTTTTTGAGCCCATGGCCGAAATTCTTCGTCACTTGTTATGATCAACGCAACAAGATTTTTCCAGGCATGCTTTCGAACAATGGAAACAACCCTTATAAAATTGAGCACCGGAGAAAATATGCTAAGAATAAAAGTTAATCCCGTGGACTATTACATATCCTTGATGATGGTTCTCGCATTGCTTATTTGGAGAACGAGAAAGCTAAATTTAGAAGCCATTTTGGAATCGCGTCTCATGATGCAACATCGTACTAGACGAATTAAGTTCACGAGCTTTCCCCCGTTTATGTAATTAATAACACCATTCACGTTTCTGGCTGATGTTTCTGAGGTATTTTCACCAATTCCTCCTCCGGCGAAGAGGCATTGACCGCATCAGCAAGGTCTCTGGGTCAAGTTCGCGAGTTCAGTTCTTCGCCGCTGTGCAAGAATTTTCGCCATTATTTCGCCACATTTTTATTTATCGTTTTATTTTTTCACAAATTGCTGTCAATGGAAAATAAGAAAGGGAAGAAATTTTCTAGAAAGAGTGAATCGGAATTGGAATATACTATTGGTAGTTCAACAGAAATCTTTGAAGGAAAAAAAAGTGCAAAGTTCAATGATATACGACATGAAGGTTTCCGCCAAAAAAATTGGATGGTTGTTTACATCCGTAGAATGATGTGAGCCGTTTCCATTTCTCATCTGAGCAATTTTGATTTTGAGAGAAGATTGTTATATTTTTCAAGAGGAATTGGTACTTGAATTAATATCACTTAATAAAATTAGCTGAATATTATAGGAATTGTTTTGTTCCAATTCTAATCTGTATCATAACTAATAATAAAGATGAATGTATGTGTATCGGTTAGTGTGTTTCCACTCTACAAGTGAAAACATCTGACCTTACAGCTACCAATTTTGACACTTGGAGAATGAGAATGTGCACCTCTGAGTGATGTTCATGAAATTTTAAGTTATTGAAAATTAAATTGCACTTTAGCCTTTTTCCCAATAACTTTAGAACATATAATTGAACAAGAATACATTTTATATTCTTCCAAAATTTAAAAGTTTTCCTTTTTATTGAAACCGGTTTAATTATCGTAAAATTTTTCCTGAGTTTTTTTTTCTTTTTCTTTTTTACTTTATTTCAAATAACTTATTCCGGAAATTCAAATCGTTTTGCCGTGATTTTCTTTCCATTTTTGAAAGCAAAGAAAGAAGAATTTTGTTTAATTACTGTGTATTTTGTTTACATGATGTACAAGAAAGTTGATATAGTACCGTTAAAGACGATGAAACGAAAGACAATTACGTTTTCATTTTCTATATGACGTAATGGAATTGGTTTCTATTAAAAAATAATCATGCGGATAATGAACAAAACATGCATCAAACTGTTAAATTTCTACGACTTCAATTTCCACGAAAATTTGATGTTTAAAATAGTTAAAAGCTAAAGAAGAAGGATTCTATTTAATATCTGTATAGTTTAAAAGGCGAATAAAAAATTGAAGTTAGAGAAAATTAGAAAGTGAACGGATATTTATGTTTAACGAACTAGAATATATATAAAACAATTAAAATAACACGGCTTTAATGTTTGACAATTTGATGCAATCATGAGCATGAAGTCATATCTAAAAGATTTAATGAAAATTAGCTCAATAACTCCGTCAAATCATCTGGCGGCTATAGGCGAAAAGTTTAAAATAAAATTCGCACACTAATTTGTGAATTGTCAGGAAATGTACGTTGAGTGATATTTCTGTTAAGAATCAATTCATTTGATTTCACAGCCACATGAGAAAGATAAATGAGCACACATGTGTATGACACATTGAACATGCACTCGTCATCTTTCGCAGTTGTAAGAAATTTGCGCAAATATTTTGAAGCTTAAAAAGTTTGTTTTGTTCAACTTTTGATTACTAGAACACGAATGAAAAAAAAAGATTATAGAAGGATAATTCTTTTTAAGTTTCTACGTAACAAATGCGGTTTCATTAAAAGCAAACATTCCTGAAATTTTATAGGAAGCTTCAAAATTTAAGTGAAATTTTGTTGTCTTAGATATAATTTTTTTCAGTACCCTGTTGTACCCATTTATTAGCTAACGTATAAAAAATAAAATGTAATCTAATAAATAATTCAAATGACATTAATAACTGTAAAATTTAAAAAAAAGACGGCATTACGATTAATAATTATAATAATAATAACAACGAACACGAAAGATGCGCACATAAATAAGGTAGTACCTGGGCAATTAAGGTTTAGGTAATTTTTTTTTTTTTTTTTTTTTTTTTTGTAAAATCGTAAACAAGATCTTATCCTAAGGCTTCATTCAAAATTATAAACGTAATCTAATTGAACTGCAAATGAAGAATCGAACATGAGAAAAATTTATGGGAGCCCGAAGCCCTAATTACTACTCCATATCTGATAATGCTTATGTAGGTCATGTATAGTCAGTCACATGTCAATATTTAGTTTTAATTTTTTTTTTGTGTGTGTGTAACATCACATTTTTTAAAGAAAGACCCCTATACAGATAAATTTAAAAAGCAAAACTTTATCTAAACATAAAATCTGTTCCAAATCGTTAGAGCCGTTTCCGAGATACACGAAAAGTTATCTATAGATACAAGAATTGCTCGTTTAAAGTTATAAGACGATATTTAATAAATTATTTAAGAACTAATAAAAAATAATCATTTAAGTTCTGTTGTAAGAATTGTATTACCTAAATTAAGAAAATATTAAGCCAAAATAAATAAGTAAACAATTATATTAAACAGTCAAAAATTTGTTCTGAATAATAAACACAAAAGTATTTCAAGCGTTAAAGAATTATTCTTAATGTTGCGAGTGACAAACGCAACACACAAAAGTTCAAGTATATTACGTGAAGATTATTTTACTATGAATCAACTCCATTGGAATGTAAATGCTCCATTGATTCAGCAAAAATCTTCTACAAAATCTGAATGTCAAATTCATTGATGAACAGTTCAAAAGCTCCGAAAAAAGGAAAAAAAAAAGCTTTAGTTTTTACGTTCAAAGACAGATACGCATGAATGGGTTTTCTTTCGTGCAAACTTTATTTTGAATCGATATTATTTGCTTTATCAACAGAAATAATGCGTCATAGTTTAAATTGCTTTCCGTTGAAGTAGAAAATAAAAGCCAAGTTTGGCAGTTTGAGTTTCATATTATAAAATATGTATAGAAATTGTCATTAATAACTTGGAAAGTTTTATGACAAAAGTTTCCAACCTTTAAAAAATTGGGGAGATTTTCCATATTAATTTTATTTAGACACCTTTCATTGAATTATTTTTTACTAATTGATTCCCTTCTCGATAAATGTTGAAATTTTTATATAGTTCGGTTATTGGGAGTCCATCTTAGTGAGACGGTAGAATAGGTCGGATAAAAAAAAACCCCAGATGAATCTAGTTATATAAATGCTCACTTTTTACCTGAAAACTACAATTTATAACAAAATCCATTTTATAAAAATATTTTCATTCAAAAATTCTCTCTAATTCATATTTACTGACCTCTGAAACTAGTATTTTATAAAAGTTCAGCATATACTATTACAGAATTTAATGATCATCTTATTACATTTAAAAATTTATTATAGAAAAAAAGTAACCCTCGAATAAAAATATAGTAAATATTTTGAGATAAATTTAAGCCCTTGATAGCTGCTGGCAGATTTTTCTCTCCATATTATTGTTCTTCATAGTTTTATATATTCTCCATGAAATCATTTTGTGGTCAAACTTTAAAGATTTCTGGATGTCCTATAGTTTTCTGAATATCCTACAGTTTTGTTTAAAGTTAGCTTAATGTATTTTATGTATACGACACTTAAGAGGTTTCTAACAAACATCCTCTTGCGGCATCTTAGCAAAGGTAAATTATTCTCATTAATGATAATTATTTTTAATTAGGCTTGATTCATAACTTCCTACTACAATTTAAAGTAAAATATGTTTCATGTTATTAATGAGAATTTATTTGTTTTGAAGACGGCATTTTCTTTTTCAACAGTAGAAAATTTTCCTTACTTAGGGTTTTTTTTTTTTTTTTTTTTTTTTTTTTTTTTTTTTTTTTAATTTTTAGCCTCTAAGGAGAAAAATTCTCGCCACAATATATTGAGAATCACTGCTTTATAAATATGTTTATCTTTACTTATTATAAAGATAAATATGCGTTTGGAGATTTGAAGGGTAAAAAAATGACGCTTAACTTAGAGCTACCAAACTTGGCACGTAAATATTTTCTTCATTACTTAAATTATGTAATGAAAAATGTCAGCTACCATAAATCCCGACGAACCATCTGGGCGTCAAAGGCGGCTACTAAATAAAATTCAACCATTATGTTCAAAGGAAGAGGTGTAAAGGATACTTGGTTACACCTACTCCTCAACTTCAATCATTTTAAATTTCAATATAAAATTTAATTTCAGGTTTTATGTTCATTACAATACATGCACTAGTTAGCAAATTATATATTTTAAACATTATACATAATAACGATATGCACACGGATTGAATTTTGTGTTGTATATAACATTTATATAAGCAATTTGAATAAAAGAATGTTGAAAAATATAAATCCTACTTACGCTCAAAAACGAAATTTGATAGTAAATGGAGAAAATGCCCATCTTATTCTCTGAGATTATTTATTCTGAGTATATAAATAAAAATGTGTGTGTGAAAGGAGATAAAAATTAATTTTTAAATAATCTTCTTTATCTTACATGTCACATAATTTCTCATAAATTTTTTTTATCTGCCTTAGGTTAGATAATCTTGATTTTTTAAAAAAACATTTTAATCGATTTCTTGTATTTTCTTCAAATAATTTTGAAATTATATAAGAGGTACAACCCCCCCCCCCAAAAAAAAAATGAAAAGAAACTTTTTGTCACATTTTCAATCTTTTTTTTAATACTAAAACGCTCCATTTGTAAAAGCCATTTGTTAATGGTCCAATGGTAAAACGCTCCATTTGTAAATGGTCCAATTTAACATCGCACTTCTAGTAATTTTTCATTTAAATTTATCAGATTTAATTTTATAGGCATATTTGTCAATGGTAGATTAATTAGATATTTGTTTTAGTTTCATAACTGGTGAGGTTTACTGTACCTGTACTAAACTGAAAAAAAAAAAAAATGTTACATCACGCATTCAAGAGACATTTGATCCTCTTCGGATTTATGGCAAAGTAAACTAGGCAGCTGCATAGGGCAGTTGTGCTCACCAGGGCCTACAGGCAGTACATTAAAAAGATGTTATTAGCCTAATTTCTATATAAATAATATTTTTAAAATAAAATTTCTATGAATTATAAAATATTAGGATAATACTATTACTTAATCCTGTACAATTAATGTTTCCTACGTGCTTCATTATTTTTTTGAGTGCGAAGGTATAAAAATCTTATTATCAATAAAAATCGCTTCGGCTTGTGTTCGGCATATTTCAAAAACAATTTGTACGCTTATTATGAAAAACATGGGAGAAAGTACGTTTCAGCTTTTCAACGCTTGAAAAGTTATCATTCAGTTACTTAAAAAAATTAACCAAAAATGTTTTTTTTTTTTTTTTTTTTTTTTTAGTATTTTGAACTATTCTACCACTTTTTTTAAATTTCTCTTTTATTTTAATAAACTTTAGAAATTTTTTAATTGGTTTTAATGCAGTAATTTAACCTTGTTTGAAATCGAGCTTAAGAGAATCGTTAAAACGAAGACATACTTCAGCATTTGTGAAAAGAATTTGCAACGTTAATGCAGCAAATATTATTTTTAGGTACCCTCATTTGCTGTTATGACAGCATTGAGTAGCATGCATACTTTAAGTGTAAAATGCATTTGATTCAATTTTTTAAATCGTGATCACGATGTAATTACTTTGATTAGCAAATAAAATTAAAAACTGTGATTTTTGTAAAGATCTATCTATAAAGGTTGAATTTAAAAAAATTGAAAATTTAAAGATGATATTTTAAGCTTAAAATATTCATATAATCCAAAATCGCCATAGTGGTGCTAGTGGGGGATTAAGGTATAATAACTTATAGAAAAAAATGAGCTATTAGAGGTTTTTAAAAATTTTCTGGTATATATTCAATAATAGATTCATTGAATGTATTATTGATAACAATATATTCTTTTTAATGATATATTCAATTTAATTAAAAAGTGTTTCAAACGATTCTGGGATTTTGTTTATAACGGCATTTTATATAAAAGTATTTTTAGATTAAAAATATTATACATGGAATTTTTTAAATTTCGAACAATTGTTAGTTATATCAATTATTCTTAAGCACATTATTTTTTATATTTTTTAATCTATTATTATTATAGGAAGAAATATATAATATATAAATGTTTATGTTTATGTTTTGATAAAAATTTGAAAAATATTATGTAGGACTGCGTAAGGACAATTTTCAAAAGAATTTGTTAAAAACGCTCATTTAAAAAGTTATTAAAGTTTCTGTAATTGCTTTAAATATAAAAAGTCACAATTGCTAAATACCAAAATGAACCTCAATATTGTAAATTTAACCTTAAGGAAACGAACCAAACAAAGTTTATGAAGGATTGTTACTACGTTCAGGATGAAATTTTAAAAAAACGTTCGAAAGTAGTTAAAGTTTTGAATATTTCCTTAAAAAATATTGAAAAAACATATACAAAACAAATTTATGCATGTTAAGTGGAAACGTTTTTAAAAAATTTACAAAAGGGCATTTTTTGACTAAAAAGAGGTATAAAGCAAAAACCTTCTAGTTTAAAGATTTATTGCTACTGGCGATAGGCGAGGATCGAACTCGCAACGTTTGGGTTCGTAGCCGAGTAACAAGACCACTAGACAAAAGAAATTTCTCATGTCTCGTAGCTGTTATCTGGCTTATAAAGCGTCACCACATTACTCCCCCTTCAGTTCGTCGGAGGTGAGACGAACGATTTTTTGTCCTGTTTTTGCTGTTATTAGTGGTGATATATTGGCTGTTGCGCCTGATCCATTTTTTTTTTATTGGCTGATTATTTATCAGCTGCATTTTTTATTGGCTGACTATTTATCAACTTCATTTTTTTTACTTATTTATTTATTTATTTCTGGTAGAGGGCGCCACAACAGTTGTATGAAGTTTGCGTATTTTCGTCATCGGGTCACCAATGTTGCTACTGGCGATAGACGAGGATCGAACTCGCCACCTTTGGGTTCGTAGCCGAGTAACAAGACCACTAGACAAAAGAAATTTCTCATGTCTCGTAGCTGTTATCTGGCTTATAAAGCGTCACCACAGATTTATCAAGTAATTTGCTTAAAATTTGCAAATAACTTACGAAATATATTATATAGTTCCTGAACTAAAAAATAAGCTGTATTGCCATTGATTTTTTCAGCACTGGGATTCGATGATACATAATGCAAAATTTTCAATTTTTTTTTTCAGACTCTGAAGCACTAATACAACTATAAAATATTTCTACATGAATAGATCTGTTATTTTTCTATTTCAAGAACTGCAGAATATATTAAGAAATTTGTATACCAAATTTGAAGAACAAGATATATGCATTAGAGCTTAAATTATGAGGTTTTTCGTAAGAAAATTCTATCAGAGATTAAAATTTGAGAAAATAGCATCTAAAGATATAAAATATCGTTAAAACATATCTAAATGCAAATATAAAAATCGATGTAACTTCCCAAAAAATAGATTTAGGAACAAAATTTTTATGATTTTATAAAGAAATCTTTCAAACATTCAGAATATTAAATTAAAAAAAAAATCTTCACAATTTCGCAAAAAATCGACTTTTTAACGTACTCACCTACATTAATGATTGCATTAATCAACTCGAGAAGATATTTACATCTAAAACATGTTAACAAAATATGTTATATTGCAAATATAAAAGTGCTGTACTCTTTTCGGAAATATTTGACCCCAGAAAGGAAAAACCTGTAACGCATTTTAAATACTTCAAAAATGTTTTCAAACATATTTGCATGGATTTATATTTACATGATTGTATTTAATTTTTTTCATTAATAACCTACTAGATTATTTATTTACAAATATAATAGTATAGCTCACTTATTGTAAATACAAACCTAATATTTAATTCATATTATTATAATTGTTGAATTCAAATCCCACTTCATTCATTATTAAGATTTATATATTGCCATTATTTTACACAAAGTAAGAGAATGGGATGTTAATTATGGCCAGCATTCTTCTCCTCATAACAATTAAAAAAATAACCGTTATTTCAAACTAATTTGTAAATTTGTTTTAATTGATGGTATTAATTAAGAGAAAACAATTAATTAAAGCTGTCTCATGTGACAGCGATGCCATTGTCGGGAACAGTTTACATCCGCCAACTGTCACACCAAATTAGCCTCGTTTCATAGTTACAAATTAAAGCGCGCTTATCGATCATCTTCGTATCTTTTGTTCGGAAAACAAACCAGTTCACTCGAAGGACAAATAAAACAAATGAAGAGCAAATGATTACGAATTGAAAAGGAAGCGCAAAAAAAGTTTTAACTGAATGATAACAGTGCGCCAAGAGGCAATAATAGAATCAGGATGAACAAAAAAGTTTGAGTTTAACGTTCTGGTTCTGCTGAATGTATTATTTATGATGCGGCTTCCCCTATTCCATACTGGCATATCAGCCCTCTAGGAGAGCATTTTAAATTAATAATTACAACAATTTCTGAGACCGGTTGATTGTCGGCTGTGACCGACATTCTCAGCATTCTCGATGAGGAATTCATTTACTAGTCTGTCTGGGATGGGTATAAAAGGGAACAATAGTTTTCTTTAAATATTTATGGTTCATTCAAGCTTTTTTTTCAGTTTATTAAAATCTGAGTTTAAAAGAAGCCTGGTTATTACAGTCAATTTTTGATACTATTATACTTATAGGCTTGTAGAGTCTACTACAAAATAAATAAATAAAAACCAGCAACGGGAGCGCTTTTTCTGCATACTCTCTAAAGAGGTGTTATCCTGCCTCCTCACCTCGTAAAAATTGAGAATTTTAATCAAAGATGCGAATACTATGAACGCTCAGATTTTTACTTTCAGAATCCTGCACATGAGCGTTTTGTAGTTCGTACTGCAGTGAAAGAAATTAAGAATTCATTTTGAATAATGTTCAGTCACCAAATTGAAGCTAAAATTTAACAATAAAATCTGCTATTTAATAAAAAGATTAGATACCGAATTTCATTTATCTAAGTCATTGTGTATCTGAGTTGCCGCGTTTACATGCATACAAATACACACTTCAAATGATCCACTTGTTTAAAGATTTAGTTCGAAATTGCACATTGATCTATCTTAAGATGCTAAAACTGTGTGTTATATTTTATATATTAAACTTTTTAATGCTTAGTTATTATCAAGTTCACTTACTTCCAGACAGACGGACAAATTTATAGAGACAAGATTTTGTTTAGAATTTTAAAGAAATTTATAAATTTGACGTAAAGATCACCTATTAAACTTTATTCATCTAGCGCTCAAAGCGATTTCGATGTACCGTGGTCATAGACAGACACACATAATTACAAAAATGTGTTTTCTGGCTCAGAGATTTCAGATAAAGGGTGATTGGTCAAATTCTCGAGATTGAATAATTGATTATAAAAAGTAAGAAACAGAAGTTAAATAATCTTATTAAGAAAGAGAATAAGATAAAAAAATCTATTTTTTAATAAAATTATAAAAGTTTGATTTTAAAAACTGTTTTAATATTTATTGCTAAATAATAATGTTTATTTTATTATATATAGAATTTTTAACATTAAAATAATAATTATTCTTAAACTAACTATGTTTTTATTGTTTCCTTTCTTTCATATCATGCAAAGCTCGTTCTCTAAAAACCAAGAAAGAGCACACAAAAAAATTCTCTATCTACTGATAACATTTCGCTAAGAAGCAATAACATAATCAGATTGAACAAAAAGTTTGCAGTTTAATTCCTTTCTGCCAAAATGTAATATTTATGATGAGGGTTTCCCTTACCAAACTGACATCTCTTCCGTCTACGAGAGTATTTTTAAATAATTACCACAATTTCTGCAGTAGACATTCTCATAGAAGTAAAGTAAATCATGCCTGATATAAAGTATAACGAATTTATCTATTTTCTTTAAATTCTTGCAGCCTGTTGATAATTTTTTTTCTGATTGAAAGGAAGGCAAATTTTAGTTTAACTGTAAACTCCTTTATAACAATCATTTTGGGGTGTTTGAAATATATCACTAAAAAATGAACACTTAAGACTTTCAGGCATAGCATTCCTTATCATTACAGTGTCTTGCCTTGGATTGTTGGCTCTAGACTTGAAACCACCATGTATGAGGACATAGAAATTTTTAAATCTATCAATGTGGGTTAAGCATTCTTATGTTGATATGTACTTGTTCATTATATGCTTACACATGTATCATCGTTGCACGATACAAAATTGTGATATTTATCTTCACATAGACTATTTGAAGTTTCGAAATGGACTATTAAACTTGTCAATCAACTAAAGCTCGATTAAAGATGCGGCGATCAATCGTTTGTATTGATTGAATTTGTGGAGATATATAGAAAAAAAGTCTTGTAGTAATCGGATTTCCACGTTCAGGAGGAAGAATATGAAACCGACGACAATATAAAAATATGAATGAAAAAAATTAAGTTTAAAAATGAAAATGGCAAGAGAAAATGATTTTTAAGCAAAATTTCTATATTTTTTTTCCATACACTAAAGTAGCTACTACAATTTCTTACAGTAATAAGCTGGATTATGTTCCCCGATATGATCAAACCTGAAGCGCTTCAATTTACTTTCATTTGAATAAAATCATATAAAACTATTTTAAGCTATACAAATAATCCCTTTGCTTTATATTTGACATATTTCGTCTAAATAACAGATTTAAATAGTTTTTTTTTCTATTTCTACGATATACTTATATAGTTTAAATTTTATATTTTATCTGGTTATCTAGTTTTTATATTTTAATATCTTTAAAACTTTTAGAAATAAATTAAATGAGAAAAGAAACAGTTGGTTTTATGAATCAGTATTTTAATTTCTAGTCAGGTATCGGTTCTGTGAAAATATATCACATTCAAAGTTAGCAAATTGACTCTTTTTCATATTATGACATTCCGCAATATATACGATTCGATCCTTTCATATAATAGCAAACGGTTTGAAACATCACATTTAACTAAGGATATTCGTTTGGATTTTCCGTTTTACTATACAAATTTATTTAATTTGATTTGTAACATGCTTTTATCTAACTTGACTTGTCTCTTGTTTCTGAAAGATGAATTTCGTAATTGGGTTTTTACTCAATTTCTAATCTGCCAGATTTTCGAATTTTTATAAAATTTTGAGTTGTTGATAACATTACACTAATTTAATATTTCAAAACTTAATTATCTTAATTTAGTTAATCGATAATGTAATCGAATTTTCACACTATACGAATGGAACATTTTGGTATTGTGAAAAAATTGATTTAAAGATACTTAAGAATGAATTATAAATTAAAGACTACAAAGTAAAAATAATGTAAATGAAATGAAATTCTTTTTTTTTGTACTTATAATCAACATTTGCTAAATTTATTTTTATGAATATAAAATTTTTCGTTTTATCTTCAAAGTCCAGTTTTTGTTATAATCGGCCAATTTAATAATTAAAAAATCTTTTCTTTAGTATTTAAAAAAATACTATAGCTAAAATACAATTCTACTTGAACTTATCTTGAAACAAAGCGATGAAAGAAAAAAACCGTCACAAATTCTCAAGGTTTAAATAGCATTCTTGACAAAATAAAAGAAAATAAAGAAAAATCCTATAACTGCTCCACATTCATGTTTTGCTACATAAAGCATTTTTGATGCTATTCAAAGAAAATGAACCGAAATTTAAAACTCCTTATGGCTTAACATCTAAAAACCATTAATCGTGTAGAATTATACAACGTAAAAAAATAAACATTTCGAGTTAATCATTTTTTTCACGTCTTGTTAAATCAAATCGTCCAAAGGTAGTTTTCCCCGCACTTGAATTATACACGTTTTTATTCTTTAGACAATAAGTACTACGTTCAACTGATATTTATTTCAACACAGAAAAAAAAATACAAAGTGGTAATGCATTTTTTTTTCGCTCAACCTCAGATGAAACGAATGTAGCATGACGCAAGGAATCGAAACATCCCCGTCATGTTGGAGTAATATTAATGATGCGTTTGTGACACAAGAGTTGGATGTAAAATTTTAATGAGCATGTCATTGACCCACTGTTCTGAATGACTCGGGGATAAAACGAGTCTTGATGCCGGTGAGAAGATGCCAAGCGGATTTGACTCAACGATGGGCATATTCTGCAGTTACAGTGGAATTTGGCTAACTTAAAGTTGACAAAGCTGTACTGAAAAGGACATTAATCGGAAAATCTAAATTAAGGAAAACTGGAACTAAAATGAAAGAGTAAGAAAACATTAATAATTTTAGAATTTGTCAGCTTTATTTTAATGCTCATAGCCTCAAGCGACTAGTGTTTCGCCAGGAATATTGATCCTATTTTAGTTAAAGTGTTCATATATAACTTCAAATGTATGATTCCACTAAATTGTTTGATATTAAAGCCTGTTATTTTAATTGCCTTACTTAAGTTCCGTTTATTGTATATAGTAATCTTTTTAATGGATATAGTTCCCTAACATCATTTTTAATGGATATTAAAAAACGCAAATATCCGTTTCATCTATCTTCTAAATTTCAAGATATTGCAACTTTATTTTTTTATTTATCTTGTAAATGCACACATTAAATAAAATTATTCCTTAGTTTTCAATAATGGAGGAACATCAAATGATTAAATTTTTCATGGAACAACGAAAATGGTTTGAATTTCAGGGCAGAAATGTAATCTATTGTTGGGAATTAGACAAATAAAATTATCAAAACAAAAAAAAGTATTAAATTAGTATCGTTAAAAAGACAATTTTTTTAAAATTTCCAGACAGTTTAAATTCCTTTTCGTGAAATAAAATTTTCTGAAGTTATAGCAGGAAACAGCAAATTGCTGCTTAATTTTTAACTAATTAAATTCTCCCCAAAAAAATCCCAACGAGATGTATATTCTCACTCTCCAATTTTGAATTTGAAGCTATAGGTCAAACGATCTCACCTGTAGACGTATATACACATTCATTTTCATTATTAGTAGAGATTAAGGATATAAAAAATTAAAATAAAATCTACGATGCGCAGATTTCAAGCTATCATGTGAGAACATTATTTTTTAAGTCTTTATAATTTGTATTAATTAAAGTCATTAACCAGTTTAAACCGGTTTGAAACAATCACGAGACTTCTTTATCGGTCTCTCTCTCTCTCTCTCTCTATATATATAAAATGATAATTTTTTTAAACTTTCATTTTCAATTTTTCTAGCTGGCAAACAAAGTTTTGGAGCTCGACCGATTTTGAGATGAAATAACAGCTATGATGCCATATTTTTACGTCAAACTTTTAAAAACGCATCTGCTGTCAAAGAAGCATACGTAATATTAAAGCAATACTGGTAAAAGCAGGTCAACCTCTTAAAAACGCATCTGCTTTCAAAGAAGAATGCATAATAATAATGCAATACTGGTATTATGCAGGTAAAAAAAATATATGCAATTAAAAGATGATGATGAAAATTGTCAATTATGCTTTATCCATTGCCAACTAGATTTCGGGCTTCAACCCCCCCCCCCCCTAATCAAAACAAAATCATGTTCATATATGATAATAAATAATATCTATCTGTGTTAATAATAATGTTGAAAATATGTTTGTGTTTATCCGTGTGTGCCTCTAAAGGCCAGACCGTTCATATTTAACTTGAATGATGGTAATGTACACTTTGAAAAGATTTTTATAAATATTTTAACTAATCAAAAATTAATCTGATTTCAATGTTTTCAGCGAAATTTTTCGAAAATATAATAGCACAAAAATAAATTTCAAGCAGTTTTAAAATTTTAAAACAGTGTTCTTTTAATGATAAAATTTAATAGTTATGTAAATTTTTTCTGAATTTTGTCAATTTTTAAATAATAATTTTATTCATAATTTCCAATATTGTACCCCTGAAATTAAAATCCTTTTAATTATTTCATTAATTATTTAATCGTGTGATTTTCTTCCCTTGTTGAAAGCTAAAGAAAAATGTGTTTTAATGTCTACATAGTTTACAAAATGAATAAAAAAGTAAAGTTACAATACAAAATTATGAAATAGATGAGCTGGATATTTGCATTTGCATTATCAATTTTAATAGTGCTATGATGTCTTGGTACTGATCTCCATCTGAAAGGTTCATGTATACAATATGCAAATCATATGTAAGAGAATTAAAATAGATTAACCTTAATATCCGACAATTTGATGGAATCTTGAATATGAAGTTATATCTAAGCCTATTTAACTTAAAATTAAATATAGCCAATATCCCAACTGAATCATCTGGTCGCCAAAGGCGGCTAATGATTGATAAATAACAGCAAATAATTTTCAACGATGAAACTCTAGGTATTTTTACTAATTTAGAAAATAATTTCAATAAATACCCTAGTAATGTTAATAAATAAACAATATATTGTATTCAACAACGCTATAATAAAACTTAAATAAGCAGCATAATTCAAAAATAATGCCTTCAAGGTTTTTCTTACAATTTAATTAACTTGAATTTTATTGAATAACTTTATTTTATACATTGCTTTTGAATGAATAAAGAAATTTTTTTAAAAAATGTATAATTATGAAACATGAGGATACAAGATACGAATAAATTTAATGGATTTAAACATTTTATGCCTTTTTTTTATAAGTTTGAGTTTTGAATTTTAATTTACCAAAATAAATTCTAATTACCGAAATTATTTTAATATTATATGAATTGAAAATTCTAGAGATCATAGAAAATTTCAACTGAGAAAATAAAACAGCTAAGCTTCACTATATTCAAATAATGTAACCACATTCCGACGATCACCATTTTAATGAAATTTAACATCATTTTAAAAACCATTATTAAACCCATTATTCTCGTAATCAGTGCGTTAGATTTCAGATTTGCTGATACTTATCTGCGTATTATCTATCATTACCTGAAAATGAAAATATATCGCATTACCTTTTTTTTTTTTGCGGTCAGAATTCAGGCCGAATGCTTTTGTTTTCAAACATATTCGGACTCATCAAAATTTTTTCTTAATTGTATTTAGTCGGAAGAAATATATCAACAAATTTGTTATTATAAAATATTTGTTTTTCTTCAGTACTATTTGAATTTTTAATAGAGATCTTTTAATAAAATTTAATTTGTCAAATGATTCAAAATATTTCTTTGATGTCCTTGAGAAACATTGTTTATTTAAAACAAATTATTATTTTTTTAAACTTATGATAATAATATTCTTCAAACGTTTTAAGATTTTCTTTCTGAAATTCCATTAAACATTTTTTTACTAAATAAAATTGTGACAAAAAAAAAGGAATAGACAAAGAGAACAAAAATAAGAAATAATAGTAACAAAGTGTATTTAGTAAATGGATAAGAACTGTGGAAATATCACTGAAAAAGGTAAGTTTTAGTATATTATTTTGACATTAACGGAGAACAGTTATATAATTTACAGGCACATTAATTTATGGCAATATGTAATGTTTAACTTCATTATGTAGGAATACACCAGAATGTTTCAAAATGAACATTGCCAAATTACTTGTCAGGATAAGAAGAAAAACTAATCGAATAGTGTGGTTACATACGATGATAGCGATTAATTATTACTTTTAAAAAGTGAATATTATTATCTATTAATATTAGTTTATATAAAACATCATTAAAAAGCATATTCATTTAAATTTATATTTGATAAAAGAATAAACGGTGTTTTTCCGAAATTCACGAAGCGTATCATCGTGTCGTGTTTTGAAGCTCTCATAAATCTGTTTACACAGATATTCTCTATCAACCATCTCTACAATCACGTTTTTCCGCTGCTTGCTTAAAGTCCATGAAAATAGAAGTACTATCATGGTATTATATTTAGCTTATTTTTCATTTTACACACTGCACGTTACATATCACTTAATGAATATTTTCTATGGAGTACTTAATTCGGAACAAATATAAATATAATACGGTTGCCACAAATATGTTTATAATAGAATTGAGATCGAGGAGGCAGTTTCCATGCACGTTTCTCGGTTGTTTCTTGAAACTTAAATTGTTTTGCATAGTATTCCAGGGATGCTTATTCAAAATAATTTGAAAATGATTTGATAATGATTCAATATGACATGCTGGATTAAAAAAAAAAAATGTTTTGTGACACAATCTTTTCAGCAATGAAGTACTACAGATTATTTATAATTTCAATATTTATGTTTTTTTTTTGATAAACTGTTAAAGAGGTGAACAAATATTAAAATATCAAAATTAAAAAAGTGAGCAAAAATTAAAAAAGTGAAATGAACCAATATAAAGTTTAACTTATATTACCGATTGAGAAGCTTCTATATGAAATGTTAATAGTAACCAATGGGGTCAAATTCATGGCATCATATCTCTCAAACCGTTTATCCCTAGGGTTGGAAGTCAATCAATTTTCTGCTGCATCCTGCTATTATTGCGGATTATAATGTTTGATTTTATTATTATAGATTTAAATTATATATACTATTATCGGATTCTAGATAATAACAGTTTGATTCATTTCAAAAATACCAACATTTGTTTGCAAACATTGCAGCTAAAAATCAGCAGTCAGAGAGTTAATATTGACCAACAAAACCTCGTTTGTAACTAACATTTGTATGGATGGAAAGTTACCTCACACTATGATGTTACGACTTTCTACAAATGCATATAAGATCCAAAAACCAAATTGGTATGGTGACTTATTGTGCATCATGTGAGCTTGAATTGGTTCCATCTTTATTACTCGCTATTTAGTTCTTTTAAGAATGTAGTGATTGTTACTAAGAAAAAAATATTTATAAATTAATAAAATAACTGATAAATAAAATAAAGTTTTAGATATTTAATTTGTATAAGAAATACCTGCAAAGTAAAAGTTCGCATACTTTTAAAAACTGTATGCTATCATTCTTTTTGAAATTCATATTGAAAGTGATTTTAGAAAATCCAAATGCAATGAAACTCTCCTTATATGGTTAGTTCATTCTATTTTATAAGAAATATTGATAAGGGCATCCAGCACATTTTATATTTAAAACAGTAGGCGAAAAAAGAAAGGAATTTTATCAATATGAGAATGATTTTCAAGCTTTTGGAAGTGTTTTATGTGAAAACTGTGTTGTTGAAACAAATATGATAAAAAAGTTGCTATACTTTAGCATCTTATTATCGAAGATTGTCTACATTCCAAGTAAAGTTTTCTTATGATATATTTGACCTTGTTTGAAGAAAAATTATTGCATAAAATAAAAAAGTGATGTCTTTAAATACCGTAAGCTACTTTATTTACATCTTTAAAGATTTTATACTTTTATTTGTACCTCCGATTTTTGTAGCTGATCTATTTATTAATTTTCGTATTAATTTAGGCGAATATCGGAACAGTTTAAACTAATAATATTTATTTGATTAATATAATATTGTAATTTTTTTTAAAAAAATATTTTAATTTGTATTAAATTTAATTTTTTAATTGTTTTTAAAACATTCACTTAATGAATTGTCTGCTATAAACAAAAAAAGAGGTTGTTGCCGAGACTAGTTTTGTGCTACGAGTTGATACCACTTGCCCTTTTGTACGTTTGTATCATCACAATTATTTGGAAACATTTTTTTAAGTACTAGTTATAAAACTAAAAACCCAATGTAAATTTTTCATCACTAGGACATAAATTTCAGAATGCATCACAGCATATAGAAAATATTAATAGGATATCTATTATATACTTCTATCCAATTTATAAACTATATTTTGTTGCCATTCTTTTAAAAAAATTAAAAAAATTAAATTTTCTTTTTTTGATTTCTTTCATTTCTTAGACATTAAATAGCTGGAATCGTAACGCGTGTTTAAAAACATAATTGTGAATGCCCAAATAAAAATAACTTTAAATAACATAATTTTTTAATGTATATGAAAATATAACAAAAAGAAAGATCTTTACAAAACAAACTATAATTTTTCCACGCCAAAAGTATACTGTGGTAATAGAAACGCTTATGAGAAAACAGCATTCTTTGCATATGATGGCAGCGATTTTTTCCTAAAATAGAAACCCTGTCACACAAAGAATATTTCATGTCAGATAAAATAATAAAAATAGAAAAGAAGAGCTTCCCAAATTATAAATAAAAGAAAAATACAGCACGGTTTTTCTATTTAAATCAAAAATGACATGAATTATACAGTTAAGAAACTGTGTTCAGAAAATGAATAAGAATAATACATCTTAAGACTGAAAAACGTGGAGCAACTTTTTGCAATGAATGATATATTTGATTGACAAAGAAAAAGAAAGTCAAAAAAGATGTCAGTATTCACAATAGTAATAATAGACATCAGAGAAAATGCGAGACCACACACACCTTGGCAAATTTTTCTCTTTTTACAGTGTAAAGCATAACTGTAACTAATCTAATTTAAAAATAGATCATTTTTGAAGGATAGGCACGACTAAGATAAGTTAAGAGATCTGTTTTTTTTTCCTTTCTTTTTCATTCATGATCTTCATTCTTTTAAATAAAGCTTGTTATTGCATTATTCATATTGTCATTTTTGTGTATTTTAAAAGAAAATAAATAAATAATAATAATAACAAGTATATATTTTTTCTTTGTGAAAAGATCTCAGCTGTTGCGAAGAATCCAGTAACTTTTCAAGAAACTTTAATCAGGGCAACCTTTTTAAAAATAAATATATAAACTCTTATATGATGCAAGTAAGTATATACTTAAAAACAATTTCAACTTAAAAGTCCATCAAAAGTTCATCACTTCCAAGTATGTATGAAAGATAGGACATTTTATATATATTTGGATATTTTCGAGTTTCTTAAATGGATGATATATAATATTAACAATGTTTATTATTTTCAAATTTATATTAAAAAAAACACCTTAAGATGTTTCTAAATACAAACAGCTTTTATCGTTTATCAATAATTAATTAGGAAATGCTTTTTACTCACTCTCCGAGAAGAAGAATATCTTTTTCCAGTTTATTTTACAATCAATTAGAGCGAAGTGTTTTCCCACTCGAAATATTTCTGAAAACCCAGTTATTTACATAAAATCAATTTCCTGGTTTTTATTTCAATGAAAGTAGAAACATCTGAATAGATTGTAATTCAACTTAAAATGTGGAAAGTTTGTTTTATTTATCACATTTTTTTACAATTTATAGGCTGAGAAATAAAGTTGGAAAAAAATGTTATGTTAAATAGAAATTTTCGTCTTTATTTTCTGTTTAAAACATTTTTATTTGTGAGTAGTCAATGATTTTAATAGAATTTTTTTTAACTGAAATCTTTTTTTATAGTTTTAGAAAAATTTGTTTTACCATCATCAGAAGTCGAATCCTACATTAAAAATGGCGTTGGATTAAAAAAAAAATTAAATTCTCACATTTGTGAAATAAATTGGGAACTTCACACGTCAACAACTAGCAAAATAAAAACAAAACAAAATGCAGTAAATAAAAGAATATTGCTATATTTTGAGTAGTTTTTAAGTAATGGAATTAATTAGTGTGGCATCACACATGACAGAAGCAACTGCCCATGTCGTATAAGCAATTAAATATAACATTGATTATACTGAGTGTTGTCATTAATACTTTATTCTGTTTACGTTGTTCAGATTTTGCACTAATTGGTGAGTTAAAAACTGCATTATTATTGCCTTTTGGTTGTTTTATTTCAAAATTCGATCATCGTATCATAACATTCTTCTAGTTTTCGCCTTACAATTTGATATTACTAAAGGCATCGATTGTGAAAATTTAAAGAAAGGATTTTAGGACCTATATCATAAATTTTATGTCATTTTTATTTATATAGAATTTTCCAAAGACTTGCATGTATCTCTGTTTATATGTATTAAAAATATAAGAGTATATATGTGTATTGACACTCTACAAGACAGATCAGTTTATCTTGACCTACCGAATTGGACACAGATATACTTTGGAGGGTAGTAATGTGCGCTTCTGAGTGATTTTCTTGAATTTTAATTAATTTTTTTATTAATTATAAATTAATTGAGATTTTGACATTTTCTATGACAATTTTCGAAAATATTATGGAGAAAAACTAATTTCTACTTTACTTAAAAAAAGTTTTTTTAATGATATCGATTAAATAATCAAATTAACTATCCTAAATTTTGGAAAGTTTTCAAAAAGATTTTTTTTTCTAATTTTCAATAATAGATTTATTTATTACTAAGAAGTGCAGGAATTTTTCAACGTTTCATTGGTAGTTTAAAGTTTTTTCATTGTTGAAAGCTAAGGAAGAAGGATTTTGTTCAATACTTTTGTAGTTAACATGTGAAGTAAAAATGTGAAGCTACAGAACAGCGAAGGTTAAAAGGTAGATGAACCTCACAGCTATGATTTTAATAGCATTATAATAGTAAGAAATTAAAATTTAAGATGGTCATTGTACGCAATGAACAGAAGAGGTATAAAGCTTTTAAAATAATGCGTTGTGTGCCTTTTTTGACGCTTAAAAATATTTTCATGGAGTAATCAAGAAGTACAGAATATATCTGAAGAAACTATGCATAATAGATTTCATTGAAACCAAATAAAACCAATAAAGCCGACAAATCAACTGGTATAAAAATTGAGAAAGTATTTCATAAATATATATAAAAATAAAAAGTAACCTATTAAGTATTTACTGAAAATTGTTGGTTATATATTATCGCATAAATATAAGTAAAAGTTTAACCATATTTTAGACATACTTTGTTTTGATAATACGTTCGAGTACGAAAAATTCTGGTGCAAGCAGAAATTTATATCTGAGTATTATGCGTTAATTATAAGGAAAAAAATAATAGGAGTTTATTTCAAACAATCAAATAAGTGTTAACTTTTCATGTGCAGTTGCAAGCTGTTTATAAATTCTGAATTCAGGTTTGTCCTAATAATTTCATTTTTTTTATCCCATGAATTTGAGTTATTTATATTTAACTTTACATGTTTCATTTTGTCTTTGAGAAAAACTGCAAATACTTTATTTCACTAAAGCTTTTTGAAGTGTTATAATTTTTGTATATATAAAAGCTAGATAATAGACAAAAGAAAAATCGTGTGAACATATATTTGTTAATATTATGCTTGTACTTTGATTCAAATGCAACAATTTAAAACTGGCAACCCTCTTTGAGCATTTGTAGTGACCCATTATGAGATTTTCGAAGCCATATATAGTAACGGAAATGAAAATGCTTCGGATTATTTAAATTAGGATGAAAACCAACGCAAATCAACATTTGATTTGTTTAAAAGCATTTATATGGAAATTTAATCTCTAATCCGTTCTGAAGATTACTTACGATATGCATTATCAGCACTATCTTGATGAAATCTGATGATAAATCTCCAAAAGAAAGAAAAGGAATTGGTACTGTTAGTTTATATCGTTACCCGTTGTCTATACGGCATTATCGAAGCGGAAATCAATGGAATTGATGCGACCTTTTATGGTGTTCGTTTACGCTTAGTTCGCGAAAAAGTTTACGGAAAGCATCTTCCTTTAATGCTTCTCGGCGTGTTTCGGTCCAGTGGTTTCTTGAGAGAAGTACATCATTAAAAACACCTTCCATTTTGTTCAATGTTTGCGGAACTGTTATTCCATCCTTTTGTTCGGGTTTGTGAACTCGTAATTTGCATAAGAAGTTTACTTGTTGGGTAAACTTTTGAATGCAAACGATCCTTGAAAGTTAATAACTATAGGGATTGGAAAGTTCCCATGAATTATAGATTACATCAACGAAATTTTAGAAATAAAATTAAAAAAAAAAAAGATTTCTATGCTTCATTTCTTACGAGTCCAATGGAAAAAGTTTTTTTTTTTTGAAATTTTTTTGTTGATTGTAAAAGAAGTGAAAACGAAGTTTTAGCTTTCTCAACAGGGTGAAATAAAAATTTCAAATATTGACCGAATTTTTTTTTTATGAAAGCACATAATACAATCTATACATATAAAGAATAGAACATTAAATTCTAAAGGTTTGTTTTTATTTATCTATTTGTAGTTTTAAAAAATAAACTTTTGAAATGTGGAACATTTTGATGCAATTTTGAAATATAGAAAATTTCGAAATATAATCAGAAGCTCTATCTCAGATAACTCAGCCATTTTTAATAAAATCAACATTATTTACAAAAAAGTATTGCGATAACGTAATATACAGCCTTATAGTATAACATATTGCGTGCATCTATTATAACACTATGCATAAATTATGACAACGTTCCGACAAGATTTTCAGATATCAGAAGTATCAGGGTAAATAGTACCTGGGAATGTTTGGTAATAAATTTGGTAATAAAAAGCATTTCTGCTTGTTCTACTATTTCCGTGATATACCCAAGCTGTACTCAGTCTGTACATACTTCCTTTCTCGTCATTTCTTCTTCTTCTTTTTTTGTTGCTTATTGATTAATTCTTTCAGGCAGCATCTCAAAGCTTACGATAAGAAGCTTATGGCATAATAGTTGGTTCTCGCCACCTTATTTGGTACAGAAATAGTATGGGGATGGTTACCCCTTACCGAAGATGGGATGTGCATCCTACGGGAGAGGTTGTACCCGTAGCCGGTGACGGCTCTTAGGACTCAGTCATAGTTTCCGCCAATGCTTTCGAAGTGTTTTGGTTTTTCGATATTTGGCTCTTCCGAATACTTTCGTGGAGAGACAGAGTAGCCGATTGTAATTACTTAATTATTTTTTTATAATTATTTATTGTTTAAAAGATTTAATGTATACGAGAGCAATAACCTTAAATTAAATTATTGTTTCTTTAAATATAGTTCGTCTAACACTTGCGTGAAAATATAGAGTTCACATAGAAAGAAAATTTTTCTTTAAAAAATAAATTAAATTAAATTTTACAGAAAAGTTTTGCTAGCCAGTGGCATGGACATGATTACAGCACTATAAGGATTGACATAGCCATGGTAGCGCAATAAGCAAGGCTATTTTATTTGGTCCTCTCGTCTTATTTGGGTTTGAAATGTAAAATAAACACACATTTACTTCGTTCCATCTAAGCGGATATAGATGATCAAAGCATCTATATTCACTTTTCTTCCATCGCTATGCCCTTGACATAACAAAATTAGACTCCGTGGTGAGTTTTCCCATCACACAGTTTCGGTTACTTAAGCCGCACTTGTTCCTATTAAAATAGTTTAATTTTGCGAATTCAACATGTCCAATGAAATTTAATTTTGCTTCATTTTTTTAAAAAAGACCTTATAAAAATTTACTTCACGATCTGGTGATCCTGGTGGCCACAAAATTAAACTCTTACAACCAATGCAGTAGCAAGAGTTATTTCACACCCAGTCAATGATGTAAAGAACTGTAAATATATAGTAATTATTTGATGCATTGTACATAAATTGCTTGTGTGATTAGTGAAAAAATAATCATGCGTGAAACAAGCTACTTTTGAAATGAGAAGAAAGATGGTTGTTTTGCGCATAACAAACAAAAGCCAATTTTTCATATATTTTTAAACTGTTTTGTTTTTGCGAACCTATTAAATATAATTTTTATTTCTTTTAAATTATTTGCTTTCTTAAATTTTTATTTCTCATTCGTTTGCAATTTCGTTACCTTCATTTTTTTTTTTTTTTTTTTTTTTTTACTCTGGATGTTTTGCATTTTCACTCTAAAATTGTAAGTCACAGAACTATGGTACTCTGGGCAGCTTTTAGGTGCTTGAAGCAAGTATTCAAAATTTACAGTTTGTGTAAATCTATTACCTTTAAATATGAGAGTTTATTAAGATAGTTTTCCTCCCTATTTTTACATATCACGACTTGAAATAAGTTAAAATAATGATTTATAATTTACAAAGTGCAAGTTTTAGCTTATAATGACACATAAATGAAAAATAAATGATAACAATTTTTTTAAATAAGTAAATTAATCATTTTGAAATGAAAAATTCAACTAATTATATCTAAAAATAGAAAATGGATGGTTACCAGCTGAATCATTCAACGGCTATTAATCTATGACAAATATAATACTGAAAAATAAATTATTATATTTTCTTAATAATACGCAAAAGAAAAAAGTTGCAATGCTAAAAAGTAAAATAATAAAAGATTAAAAAATAATAAAAAATTAAACGAAAAATAGTGGTCTTCCTAAAACTTTCTCGCACACTCTCTAATAAAGATCTTATACCAGAGAACACCCTACATGGCAGTGGTGTACAATATTTACAAACAATTAAACTTTGAATTTAGCGTTTTTACTGAATCTATCTTGGCGAATTTACTGAAAAATAATTCCAGGCATGCGATTAATAGTATTCGAATATCGAATTTGTGATTTAGACGCGTTTTGCCCCACATAGTGAATAAAAATGGCACAGAAATACATTTATAATTACAAAATTACCTACCAAATTTGACATATTTCAGTCTTTCCGTTTTTGAGTTATCGCGTTTACATATTTCTGAAAATACAGAAGGATAGATGGCCGACTTCGTATTGTATTTGACTCAAAATTTAATAGGTATCTATACTACAGATATTCAATTTGTGTGCCAAATATTATCCATCTAGCTCTCTTCCTTTTAAAGTTATCGTTCAAACTTATATTCGAACATCCGGGTAGACAGACTTCTTTTGAACTGATTTTACTCAAAATTTGATAGAAATCTACATATGTGGTGTAATGACCGTATACCAAATTTCATCCAACTAAATAAAAGCGTTTTTGTGTTATCTTTGTCAAAGACAAACAACATTTTACAGAATTGTGTTTCTTGATTTCAGGGAATTCTATAATTTGACAATTATAATTTCTGTATATTTCATATATAGGAGAGTAGTAATCGAAGCAATAAATTTTATAATGTTAATTTTATACCTTTTATACAGAACAATATTTTCCTACTTTTTATTGTGGAATAGTGAATTTTAATATTTCTTGTTTAAAGATAAAATATCTCTAAAATAGAAATACATTTTATGGATAGATAATAATTAGATAAGAGTAAAAACGTAATTTTTTTCGAAATTGAAAGAATGATTAGAAATTTCAGGGACAAAAATATTATTTATTTTAAATTCTAATAATAAAAAGGGACAACGTAAGAATTTTTTGAAATTGTATGTATACTTCCAACTAGCCGTACATGGCGACCAACTGCTTTGCCAGGATTGAAGGTCGTTGATATTCGCCGGGATTAATGATCCTATATACGTTACAGAAGAAATTTATGGCACAAATATTCATGCAAAGAAATTTTAAAACTTTTTTTGTGAGTTTTCACTTAAGAAATAATCAAAATTTACCAAACTTCATGTTCCTTGACAAAAAATCTATACTCATATAACAAACGACCTTACAACCAGAAAAACATGAATAATCATTAATAGCAAAGGATGATGGCCGTGGAAAAAAAAAGATTTATTTCAATGAAGCGGAAACTTCATCGAATGTTAGCATCAAAGTCGCGTTACCACCTCCCAAGAATCATTCCGAGCATAACTTAATGCTTCCTCTCCCACATATGAATCGTTAGGCTCTGTTTTCGATGTTCGATTAACTGGAACTGAAATAAAAGAATCATTTTTGTAATAGCTATTCAATAAACTCCGCGTTGTCTGGTTCCGTTTACCCATTTTTTAGAAAGATACTTGCATGGCAATTATGATCATTCACACTCAGCGCCATCAGACTTTAAAACATAACCCACTAAAACAAAAACTTAAAACAACCTAAATGTTCATCAACTTAAAGCATAACGGTGTCATAAGATGAGCCAAAATTAGCTTAAAATGTATTTTGAAGCACTTGAAACTGTTTCAGTCATTTGTACATTCTACATTGAACTCGTTCCACGAATTGTTTAAATTTAGTTTTACATTATGAAAAAAATCAGAGTAGTTGAAATTTCATTAATTAAATGCAAAAATGTGTCATATTTGTTTGCAAGGAAATTATAAAGAGAAAAAAAAGAAAATCCAAGAAGTGGGTATGTAGTGTAAGCATTTGCTGGGGAATTGTTTTCATATAGAGATCTTAAATATTTTAAGATTAAATATTTAATATTGTCATGTTGTTTTATAAAAGAAAATATATATAATTTATAAAATGTTCTAAAATGAATAAATGCTATAATTATACAATTGAACGGAGGAGAAAAATATCTTGATAGGTGCTTTTAGATAGCAAAAAATAATTATAATGCATTCTAATACAGACAAGATATAAAATTAATTGTTCCGTTACTTGAAATTAAAATAATTATTTAAATCACCTAAATTTTAATGTTTTTTTTTGTAGATTTTAAGAAGAAAAGTAATTTTGTATGATGT
The DNA here is from genome assembly GCF_947563725.1 of Argiope bruennichi. Classification (NCBI taxonomy): domain Eukaryota; kingdom Metazoa; phylum Arthropoda; class Arachnida; order Araneae; family Araneidae; genus Argiope; species Argiope bruennichi. The sequence continues at coordinate 30,458,458 of NC_079159.1, read as the reverse complement.
TAATGTATATGTAATGTAAGTAAATGTGTACTGATTATTCAGAAAAAAGAAATGGTGATTCATAGGTTCCATTGGTTGATTGGTTGGTTGGTAGGTTGCAGTTCTGACTAATCATGAAAATTTTAATTTAATTATATTACTGCAAGTGGCGATTACAATGAATAAAATAAGAAAAAATTCATTATGAATGTTATATAAAAAAGTATAAACATTGCTTATTAAATAAAAATTCCCCATGATGATAGTAATTATTATTCCTAAAAGACTTATAACTATTAACATATACCACTTCCTTTCTTAGGCAGCATTTTCAGTGATTCGATATTTTAGGCGTACTCAAAGAACAAGTAAACAAATAATAATAATAAAAAAAAAAAACGCTGTTGCTTTTTACTGAATTCGAAACTTTTTCAAAGATTCAAGGGAAAGAAGCATTGTCGATTACGTGTTTTGGTTGAGGCTTCAGCATCGAAATCCTTCTATTTTAATATATTTGTTTTGAGCTTAGTAAAATCACTTGAAAGAAACCTATAAAGCTTTAACTCTGAGAGAGAAAAATAAATTAGCAAAAATTATGAAGTGAAAGAAATGTGGCTTACAGCAATTTGATGTAATTTCTCTATGTTCACGAAGATGTTATATTAAAATTCAAATGGGCCTTGCAAATTTAATTTCGGAATCTATTGTTTATCACGTAAATATCAGCATAGCTTAACTTCCTTAACTCTCTTTTTTTTTAACTTATTCGAAGGTTATTTTGGAAAAGAATTTTGAACAGTAGTCATATGAGGAGAAAGACAATTGTGCCAACATTCCCTTCTCCAAATTTCTATATAAGCAGGAAGTTTAATGCGCAACATATTTAAAAGTCACTATGGCATATAAGATGAATTCTTTATAGAATCGGGTATCGAATTTTCGACCCTCCGGTTATGAACTTGAAATTGTGCCACAACATTTTGCTATCCTGAGTTTCATATAGAAGAGAATGTCGAAGATAGAAGCTATTTAATATTAGATAACACGCACAATAATTTCAATAAATTGACTGTGAAGTCACATTAGCTATCTCCCTTTTTTATCTCACTATAGTATGATACTCAGTTGTTTATAAGACATTGTTGCAATATACACTTAAACGAGCCGCTTTTTTCGATCTTTGATGGGTCATAAAAGAAAATATTAGAAAATAAAATGAATTTATTATCAAAAGTTATATACAATTATTGTTACTTTTCTCCATAATCGCCGTGAAGATTCAGACATCTGTCATATCAAAAGAGCAAGATTTCTATCTCTTCTTCCAAAAACATTGCTTTGCATTTCTTAGTACTCCTTTGAAGCTCCTCATTGGTCTGGAAGCTTTATTTTGGCATCTTAGTTCATCAATTTAAGAAAAAGACGAAGAGAAAGAGATCATTCGTCTCTAAGTCGTATTATCTATGATGGGCCTTATTTACCTAAGCCGTATTATCTAAAACTGTAGAAACAAATCTTGGACAACAAGTTGATCAAGTAGCTAAAAAAGCCCGGAAGATGTTGGAATCTCTGGCTGATTAACATGTGAAATTGCGAGCCTGGAAGGTGAATGCGTAGATATTCCTATTCTATATTCTTTCTCAAAAGAAAATTGAAAGAGTTTTCAGATTAATGAAAAGTTTCAAAAGAACGTTAAGGTTTTACCAATATCACTGCAGCAACGTTCTACAAAGAGGGCATAGAAAACCTGGTCCGTCGATAAGATAAATGCTTGAATCTTCATGGTGATTAAGTCGAAAATTAACCATGTAAATTCATTTTTTTGGTAGTAAATTCATTTTTTCTGCATATTTGACTTTTTGCATGGTTTATTGCATGAAAAAAAAACGGTCTTCATATTTTTACTTTGTTTTGAAATAAGTATTCAGTTTAAATATCTAAGTGAAAAACAACCATCTTTAAAAAGATAAAAAATACTTCTTTTAGTATTGGATATTACTTAACCTTTTCACTTACGGACTGAAGGGTTAGAATACCTCATTCTTATTTATTGCAAATTGTTCAGAATCACAGACCTACCTAGGAACCTCCATAAAATCAAGATGCTTTAAAGCGACAGTTAATGGAGGAAAAATACTTTCTGAGCTATGATAATGGCTCATTTTATCAAGAAACTAGAGTCAGGAATCTAGCTAGAAGCTTCATAACGTCAAGATATTTAATGGTGGTAAAACACTTTATGAGCTATGCCAGTGGATAATTATGTTAAGCATTTCGGTCGGTTTAATAATTATATCACATCTTGATTATAAACTTAAAACTGATGATATAACGAATGTTTAAAGAGAAAGTCCAATTTAAACACTACCGAATGATTAACTTTATGCGCGTTGAACAATATTCAAAATTAATTTATATAATTGTTCTTAAAACGAATTGAATTGCCAAATTTTAGTAAAATAAGTAACAAAAGAAAAAAAAATATTTTTTATATCCTTCTTTTATAATGATATTCCTATTTTCAAGAATTTTTCATAGGAATCATAAATATAAAAATTTTTGTTAATTGGCTAGTTTTTTTTAAATTTCATTCAGTTACTACCTCCATCCAACCCATTATGGCACTAAATTAGGGTTCTTTTCCATTACAATAGTTGTAGTCAAATTATGAGAAACATGCTTACTAAGTTTTATCCAAATTGATCTATTTGCTCTGAATAAATATCCCAACATTAGTTAAGAGAGTTATAATTTAAAAAATTTGGCTAGAATGTATTGAATTACACCATATTTTAGTTTGAAGGCATGTCATTAAAATTTCATGTCCATCGATCCATTTTTTAACGTACTTAAATGAAAAAAAAAAAAAAAAAAAAAAAAAAAAAAACAGCCAAAGATGACAGACCTATTCTGTAAATACAAACTTTTATCAGATGTTTTACAGTATTTGTTTTAAACTGTAAATATGTTACATGCAATAATCTAAATCCAACATATCAAATAATAAAGATTAAAAACATTATAATTTTTTTAAAAAAAATTTCACTTATTTACTCAAAATGAATTTTTAAATTAATTCATTTTCTGCAATATAATATTAAATTTTAAGCAATTTTGAATATTATTAAATATTCTGAAAAACTTCATATGCTTAGAAACTAAAGACCATATATCTTTTACAATATGCTGTTCGTGCTCTCTGAGATAATATTTTTTTTCATATTTGTTACGGCATTACGCTTGTCTGACTCTCGCATGATGCCAGATACTTTTCTGTCAACATTTCCAAAAAACAACGGACTTGCATGACCTGAAACACGTGAACACGTCATAAAAAATTAAAATAAGAATTTGCTGACATAGTTTTAAATATATTCAGAGCACTTTTATGAATACTGAGTAAAAATAAAACTGCCACTTATTCCGGTTTATTTTTCAAAACATAAAAGAAACTACTGAGTTTATTTATATTTCCTTGGTGAGCTGAATTTTGTAGAACTAGAATGCATATTGCATATCCAAACATAAATTTGAAAGAATTTTTTTCTTTCTATATTTCAGTTTTTTTTTATTCTTAAAGCTTAGAAGTAAATAGAAACAAATTTGTAGGAATCGTTAATAATATTTGAAAATCATATAGTAATGGATTTAATCTTGGTATCTTCAACAATAAATATTTATTTGGATTCATAAATATTATTTTTTTTTTATTTTCTGATTTACGAAATACAGAGGAGGCATTATAATTGCCGAAAACTTCGGACTCGAGATTTTGACAAAACTCCGCGTTTCTTTCCTGAATACGTTACAATACATTATTAGTATTATATCTGTTTATTTGTGAACACATAATTCAGAAACATTTTGAGCTAGACGTATTAAATTTGGTGTATGGAATTACGATTAAATCTGTTTACCGAATGTTAAATCTTTTCCTACCAAATTTTGAACGAAATAAATTCACAATGTCTGTCTATCTAGTTAATTGTTCGAATACAAGAGAATTCGACGACTACAAAAAACAAAGAACTAGGTAGATAAAATTTGATATACAGTTTTAGCATCTAAAATGTAGATGATTAACAGATTTTGATAAACATTCAAATACATCAAATGGTTGACCATCTGTCGTTATGTACTTTGGCATGCGTGTAAACGTAGTGACTTAATAAAATTTGATAGTTATCTTGTGACTATAACTGTACTTGAACTTGAATATAAACAGTGAGGGATATAGCGAAAAAGGCTGTTATATCATAGGAGCGAAAAAGTTACTGTTAATGGATATCAAAATACTTGAGGGCTTGAATAAAGATGCTTAGATGATTTTGCTTACGAGAGATTGTGACAAAAGAAAGGCAAAATAATGTTAGGCTGTTCGATGTTCAGTTTTTTTCAGAGCGTTTCTCTGTAGACTATATATTTTGAACATTTTAACAAGATGTGGGAAATGTCGTTGTCTTCGTTGCATTTGATACACAAGGGATTGTCTGAGAGATTGACCCTGTGAAGAAAACTTGGAGTAATGATCATTTTACAAATCATCCGTGCAATAAATTTATCTTGAACCCAACTTCTAGATCAATTTGTGATTGTGGGGATGTCTTGGAAATCCCCGATCAAATCTAGATATTTCCTCCTCTGTTCATTTGAGGCGATTTGGGTAGAGTTCTTTCTCAGATTGGAAACTATAACTATAGTTTTGAGTTAAATTTTGTTGTCAATAGACCAGCAACAAGGCATTCAAAATAAATATCCTTGCGATAGATTATGAAAAAAAAATTTCTAAGATCTGCAAAGATCTATATTTCGTAACTATCATTCATGCAAGAAATTCACCTTATCCAAAATCAAAAATTTTATCTAGAGAAAGGGGGATGAAACTTTTATTGGAGAGTATAGAAGAAAGTTTTTGGCAGATCACTCTCGTTGGTTCAAGCATGGTGTTAAGAATATTTCAGAAGGTTCAAACATTGTATTGAATTATTGAAGATTTCAGAAGATTCAAACATAGTATTGAATTATTGAAGATTTCAGAAGATTCAAACATTGTATTGAATTATTGAAGATTTCAGAAGATTCAAACATTGTATTGAGTTATATAAAGTATACTCATTACATTATTTTAACTCTACTTACTGTGTTAAATAACTTAGGCGTTAAATAATTCAGTTTGAAATAGTCATTAAGATTGAAACAAACGTGAAATAAAATTCCAGCATAAATTCTTTTATTTATTTGATGTTTCATGCACACACACACATATACTTTCAATAAATTTTCTTAGAGATGGAAAATGAGTAATTAAAAAAGATATCTATTAATAATATAATTTGTGTTTTACCTTATCATTTCGACAGCTAAGATACTTTTTTATTTTCTGAACATTTCAAAAATAATTGCTAAGTTTATTTTTCTTTTGGTGGAGAGAAAGTTATAAAAATAAATTTCATAATTTTACCTCATATGTATCAGGTATCAATCAACTTTCATAAAATGTGAAGAAACAGACCACTTCGATAACTCCCGCTAACTTTTTTTTCGAGAATTTGCATGTATGAAATTTAAAATACAATAAATGAAGAGACGCTGCTCTTACTGTTTTACCAAACATTTTTATTTCCTCATATACGAAATTTAGAGGAAATATTATTTATAATTGTACAAATCTCAAAATTCGATTTTGATGAATCTCCAAGTTTCAGACTTTCCTGAGTTCAAAAAAGCACATTTTTGAAATTATGACTCTCTGACTGTAAACAAGGTGAAACGCTTTAAGCTAGATGGAAGAAATTTGGTAAGTGGACTTAAAATCAAATTTGTAAATTTTTATCAAATTTTGAATGGAAATTAGAGAAAATTTGTTTATCTGGTTGTTAGAGAGCAAGAACTTGATATCTATAAAACGAAGACAGCTAAATACAAGGTTAAAAAAATTAAAACACTCCTACATCTATCTCTCTATACAGCGAACTACTCAGTGTAAAGGCTCCAAAATTGTTGAACATACTATTCAAGACATGGGGAAACAGATTATTAGAAAAAAGAAGTTAATTCCATAAACACCAATAGATAGTGCTGTACAACAGAAAATATTCTGAAAAAACTCAAAATACACATTTGTAACACATTTTATACGAGCGTATCAAACATTCAATCATAAGGACCTTTCCGATGCAAAGGAAAATGCTCAATATGGTTCCCTTCTTCCAGATGCAAAATCTGCATTCTGTGGACAGCTTGTTCAACTGTGGATCGTAATTCGCTGTTTGAGATGCTTCTCACAGGCATAGTGATACTGTGTTTTAAATCTACTATGGTTACCGGTCGTCTTCGATAAGCAGGAGTTTTTAAGTATACCCAAAGCCAAAAATCACGAGGATTAAGATGCGTAGAACAAGATGGTTAGGTGCCAGAAACGTATGACTAATTACTCTATCATTAGTAAAATGTTGCAGAAGAAATTTTTGTACACTAAGTTCAATGTGTGTAGGCGCTTCATCTTGCGTAAAGGTAATTGAATCAAGAGATTGGCGATGTTGCATTTGGGTTACAACAAAGTTTTCGAGCATGTTTTGGCAACCTTCTGGTCCATTGCGTAAATTCTCAAGCTGACGAAACTCTCGAAGTGTAGCTGCAGCATTTCTTTTGTTTTCATAAAACAACTTCACAAGCAAAACGCGAAGCCTTTGCTGATAAGAATGGCATTTTCCTTGCTTTATCCATTTTATGCCAAGAACAGTAGCAGCAAAATCAAAGGTTTATGCAAATTTTTGTGCTTACAGTGTGAAATTGCAGTTACAATGACAGTTTCAGTCTCTTCACTTTTTTATCTTTTTTTTTTCATATTAGCAATAGAAATTAGAAGGGGAGAATTCCTTACCATATTGTTTTGTGTGTGTGTGTGTGTGTGATTAATTGTGTTTTTTCAACATTTTTTTCTGTTGTATCTTTTTTTCTATTGTATCGCCATCTACCGTGTTTCTGGAACTAAGTTTTTTTCGCGCAATCCGTATCCCCATGTCTTAAATAGTATGTTCACTATATTTGGAGCATTTACACTGAGTAGTTCGCTGTATAGAGAGTTCAGAGTCAAGGTTGTTTTAATTTTGATTACCTTCTGGGTAAAGTTCGGTAAACAGGTTTAAATGTGTAGCAAAAATACGTTGCAAATTCTGAAACAAATACGTTAAAAGGGTCTTGTGTCTGTCAGTAAGTATTTTCGCATGCATGTAAATATAATAACTTATAAATGCAATGATTTAAATTAACGAAATTCAATAGTTGACAAACAATTGTAACTTTATGTTAAAATTTGATTTTAAAGTAAAAAGACATCCAAAATACGTATTCGCATGACATATTCAGTAAAAATGCTAGATTTATGCCTGAGTTCCATATTTCATTAATATTCTGTCCCAGTGCCTTGAAAGACATTCAGTATTTACGCAAGTTTATACAATTTTAAGTAGGGAGAGCGAAATAAGACCTTTATTGGAAAATATGAGAAAAAGTTTCGAAAAGACTACTCCCACTGATTTAATGTTTACGACACAACACTACATACATGACATGCTACACATATATAAATATAACATTATATTTTATGTGGATGAAGGGGGGAGATAAGACTTTTATTGGAGAGTATGCGAGAAAGCTTAAAGTAGACCGCGCAATTTCACTATTAATGTTTTCTTTCTGTAGTTTCTTAAACCTAAATATGGATGTGTAATGAAATTAAAACACAACTATCCTTCTTTTTTTCATTTGATAAGAATCCTTTAAGAAAAGAATGCAACATTTTTTTAAAAATCGATTTTGTTTTAAAAATGAATATTTAATCAAATTTAATAAAAAAAAAGCCAGATGGATTAATTTCTTTTAAAGTCCGGGGGCATTTTTATATAACTTTAGACTTGAAATTATAAACTAATTTTTAAAAATGCAAAAAGGTAATTTTTATAAGAAGTCATTAATATTTGAAAAGAGCACAAAATTTAGTTGAAAATCGTCAGTGGCAACTTAAGTCTATGGTGGCAACTTAAGTCTACAACATGAAATATGAATTCAGACATTTTCAATAAAGAATATTAAGCGCAATTGATGTTAAAAAAAGTAGTTAATCATTTTTTAGATAGCAAAAAATCTCAAATGATTTTCAAGAAACATTTGTCGGAACGAATATGATAAAAAGAAACTTACTTAAATACCTGCCTTTTTCGTTTTTAAGCTATTTTAAATTCACTTTACTCGACAAATCTTGCATGTCATCATGTCATTGCTCGCACCATGTTTTTTATTACACCTATGTTATATTCGCAACAGAATCAGAGCTTTCAATTAATAAACAAATTAATTGTTTAATTAATTATCCGTTTAATTAATTGTTAATTAATTATCCACAAATCTTTATTTATACTTCACAGCATTTGAAGAAAAGAATTTGAAGGAAATCGATATTGTAATTTAGATTTCTGATGGGGAAAAAGTAATCGACGATGTAATCTATACATATATATACAAGGAAATGTTTGTGTATCAGTTTGTCTGTCTCTGTGTGTCGGTGATGTGAAGACAAAACTATCGCATTTACAACAGTGCAATTAAGCACATAGGTCGTCATAATGATGACTCAATGCACCTCGAAGCCAGAATTAGAAAATTCAGTGTGAAGAAATTTTTTTATTTAAAGTTTTGTATTGTTTTGCATGATTCTTTTTGCACGTGTTTGCCAGTAGCATGAATTCTAATGAGTGCAGGAGAAAAAAAAATTCGCTCCATCAAAAGAAATCAAAGAATTGTCACTCTCAAGAAATTCGTTTTGGACCTTTAGCATAATTTGTTGAATTTTAATTTTTTAAAAAATTAGCCGTTTTTCTTCAAAAATTTTGAAATTTAAAACTAAAATTTCTACATCCGACATTTTATTTCTCTTCTATTTTTCAAACCTTTTGAGGTAATTATTCGGAATTTTAAAGCAATAACAATCAAAATACTTTAATTGATTCATTTCTATTTAATTATTTTCCATATTAGTTTGAGGGGTTTTCTTTTGTGCTGATCTAGTTAGTGAAGAAAGGTAGACTTTGCCCTCAAGAATGATTTGGTATGATGTTACCAAATCAAAACTTAGGAAACTATAAATCATAAAAATTTATGAATTAAAAAAAACGCTTAAATGAAAGCAAAATTATGATGAATTTTTTTAACTACCATTGGACAACAGCTCCCAAGTTTGGATTGTTTATGTATTTGAACGGTCAGTTTGGAACAATATTCCGTGAAATTTAAAGCTCCAACAAAAGATATGTTTGAAGGAACTCGCTTAACTGTAACCAAATTACATCGTAAAATTAAAGTAAAAAATATTCTTTCTGAAAAGCCGTAATTTATTTCATATCACACATATCTCTCATGAAAACTTTTTAACTTTTATGAACAATGATATGAAACAATGAATTTCTGAATTGATACAATGGCTGTGTGGAAAGTGGAAATTCAATCGATGTTTTTTTATAGACAAAATGTAAAATGAAGTAGTCTTTTTCGATTTCTCTGGAAAATGAAGAGTGATGAGGGGCAAACGATACTAATGTCACATTTAGAGATCATTAGTTTTCATATGAAATTAAAATTTTTCAAATAGATTCACTGATTAGGATTGGTGAACTCAGTTGAGGATTTTTTCAAGTTTCCATTTCGCAAACATCGTCGTACGGGTATTGTTGGTTTCATTTATATAGATTAAAATTTACGTTTATGACATTTTATCTGTTTCTTCTACCTAGTATGATATAATTTCAAGCATAAATTTGAATAGAAATAAATTTTATATAAGCAGTTTTTAATAACGCACTTTTTTTAAATTTACTAAAAGTGATATTTTTTTATTTTAACTATTTTGTAATATTTAATGTTTAATTTATAAATCGAAGAGTATTTAAATAACAATATACAAATCATATGTAATATATTCGACAATAATTTTTTTCTTTCTCTCTTCCTGTCCATTTATAATAAGAAAAACATAAACAAATCCAGTAAAATGCATTCGTGAAAAATTAATATTTTTATGTTTAGCTTCACTTTAAGTATAATATGTAGGGTGTTAGATTACAATGGTATGGAAGGAAAAAAATTGTGGTTAAAATAAAAAAAAAGTTTTTTTACGAAATAAATAAGCAAAGCATTAAAAACTTTTGATGGTAAGAAAAATACTATCAGGGAAACAATATGTAATTATGCATGAGAAAATATTTACAATAATATAATAATTTATGACAATTCTAAAGATAACTGAATAAAATTCGAACGTTGATACCGTATTTTAAAATAAGCTATTTTAAATTCACTTTACTCGACAAATCTTGCATGTCATCATGTCATTGCTCGCACCATGTTTTTTATTACACCTATGTTATATTCGCAACAGAATCAGAGCTTTCAATTAATAAACAAATTAATTGTTTAATTAATTATCCGTTTAATTAATTGTTAATTAATTATCCACAAATCTTTATTTATACTTCACAGCATTTGAAGAAAAGAATTTGAAGGAAATCGATATTGTAATTTAGATTTCTGATGGGGAAAAAGTAATCGACGATGTAATCTATACATATATATACAAGGAAATGTTTGTGTATCAGTTTGTCTGTCTCTGTGTGTCGGTGATGTGAAGACAAAACTATCGCATTTACAACAGTGCAATTAAGCACATAGGTCGTCATAATGATGACTCAATGCACCTCGAAGCCAGAATTAGAAAATTCAGTGTGAAGAAATTTTTTTATTTAAAGTTTTGTATTGTTTTGCATGATTCTTTTTGCACGTGTTTGCCAGTAGCATGAATTCTAATGAGTGCAGGAGAAAAAAAAATTCGCTCCATCAAAAGAAATCAAAGAATTGTCACTCTCAAGAAATTCGTTTTGGACCTTTAGCATAATTTGTTGAATTTTAATTTTTTAAAAAATTAGCCGTTTTTCTTCAAAAATTTTGAAATTTAAAACTAAAATTTCTACATCCGACATTTTATTTCTCTTCTATTTTTCAAACCTTTTGAGGTAATTATTCGGAATTTTAAAGCAATAACAATCAAAATACTTTAATTGATTCATTTCTATTTAATTATTTTCCATATTAGTTTGAGGGGTTTTCTTTTGTGCTGATCTAGTTAGTGAAGAAAGGTAGACTTTGCCCTCAAGAATGATTTGGTATGATGTTACCAAATCAAAACTTAGGAAACTATAAATCATAAAAATTTATGAATTAAAAAAAACGCTTAAATGAAAGCAAAATTATGATGAATTTTTTTAACTACCATTGGACAACAGCTCCCAAGTTTGGATTGTTTATGTATTTGAACGGTCAGTTTGGAACAATATTCCGTGAAATTTAAAGCTCCAACAAAAGATATGTTTGAAGGAACTCGCTTAACTGTAACCAAATTACATCGTAAAATTAAAGTAAAAAATATTCTTTCTGAAAAGCCGTAATTTATTTCATATCACACATATCTCTCATGAAAACTTTTTAACTTTTATGAACAATGATATGAAACAATGAATTTCTGAATTGATACAATGGCTGTGTGGAAAGTGGAAATTCAATCGATGTTTTTTTATAGACAAAATGTAAAATGAAGTAGTCTTTTTCGATTTCTCTGGAAAATGAAGAGTGATGAGGGGCAAACGATACTAATGTCACATTTAGAGATCATTAGTTTTCATATGAAATTAAAATTTTTCAAATAGATTCACTGATTAGGATTGGTGAACTCAGTTGAGGATTTTTTCAAGTTTCCATTTCGCAAACATCGTCGTACGGGTATTGTTGGTTTCATTTATATAGATTAAAATTTACGTTTATGACATTTTATCTGTTTCTTCTACCTAGTATGATATAATTTCAAGCATAAATTTGAATAGAAATAAATTTTATATAAGCAGTTTTTAATAACGCACTTTTTTTAAATTTACTAAAAGTGATATTTTTTTATTTTAACTATTTTGTAATATTTAATGTTTAATTTATAAATCGAAGAGTATTTAAATAACAATATACAAATCATATGTAATATATTCGACAATAATTTTTTTCTTTCTCTCTTCCTGTCCATTTATAATAAGAAAAACATAAACAAATCCAGTAAAATGCATTCGTGAAAAATTAATATTTTTATGTTTAGCTTCACTTTAAGTATAATATGTAGGGTGTTAGATTACAATGGTATGGAAGGAAAAAAATTGTGGTTAAAATAAAAAAAAAGTTTTTTTACGAAATAAATAAGCAAAGCATTAAAAACTTTTGATGGTAAGAAAAATACTATCAGGGAAACAATATGTAATTATGCATGAGAAAATATTTACAATAATATAATAATTTATGACAATTCTAAAGATAACTGAATAAAATTCGAACGTTGATACCGTATTTTAAAATACCATAATACGATAAATATCAAGTTTAAATACTTACCTGCTCATTCATATGCTACTTTTTATTGTTTGTAAAAATGAAAAATGCTCAAAACTTGACCTTTCATTTATCTCACGTAAACATAATTTTTAGATTTTTTTGCATATATAGCTTGAGATGCATATTATTACTGAAAAGGAAAAAATAAATGTTTTGTGCATGTCAGTGACTAAAGAGAGCAATTTTTCATAAATGTAAATTCTTTTTATACTATAGTCAAAGAAAAAGGTAGAAAACAGATTTACTCCAAAGTTCAAGAAAGGAGAAAAACACCGTTCAGTAGGTCAAAATAATTATATACAGTAACTATTAAGTTATTTGTGTATTTTCAATTTTGTTATAACACAAATATTATGCGCGGTATAACAAAAATGTAAAGCTTACTTTTCGCAGATAAGATTGTCTTTCTTATCTTTCGTAGATATAATATCCTTCTTTTCAAAAGACTGATTTATTTATCGTAATTATATATATATATATATATATATATATATATATATATATATATATATATATATATATATATATATATATATATATATATATATATATATATATATATATATATATACACACTAGCTGACCCGGCAAACGTTGTTCTGCCATATAAATTATTTCTAGTGAATATTTTGGTTGTTAATTAAAAAATAACGAATGTATTGTAAGTGTGTGGGGATGGGATCTATGACAGAAAGAGGAATGGAGCGCTGTAGACGATGGTCGCCGATAAAAACAAAAAAAACACCAACCATTCATTTCTCAATACAATGTATTTCATTAACGTAACGAACATATACATTGTTTGATCTCTTAAAAGTTAAATGTAAAGTGACAAAAGTAATACATTTTTTATCCTAAAATATAAAAATGAAATAAAGAAAATCAATATTCCTTTCGAAGAGCGATTGAGTGCACGATATTTTTTGTCAATCCGTCTTTATCCAACACAAATAAGCCCGATGATTTGCCCATGCGATAACATGTCACGCATAATTGTCCGTGTGAAAAACATGGTGTGCCCAAATCTAAGCTGCAAACAGACACCGTTTGGCCTTGCGACTTATTGATTGTCATTGCGAATGCCAATTTAATAGGAAATTGAACACGTTTGAATTCAGTTGGCACTTCTGTGAGAATCATTGGAATTCGTGACAGCAAAACATTTTCGACTCGGAATTTTCCATTCAAAATGCTGGCTTCGATAACGTTTTTTATCCAATTTTTAATGACCAATCGCGTGCCATTGCACAGCCGTGGTGGGTTCAAATTCCGAAGTAAAATAACCGGAGATCCAACTTTCAGGCGTAGAAGGTGTGGTGACATGCCTGACAAATCCAGTGAGTTCAAAAACTCTGTTGGATAATTTACAGCTTCGTTAGTATCTCAAACTGCATGATACCAAGTTACCTGACAACGACTGCAGTATATTGAAGTTTACATCGTCGATGTCCAGATTTTTTGGAATTATCCAAAAATGGCTGTTTTTGTCAGCCATGCATGATTTATGTATTGTGTGCGTACATCGGGAAATATGCGGTCAATGAGAGCATTTTGCGAATCAACGTTGGTGCAAAAATTAGTGGGCAATTTTATGCATCCAGTATTTTTATAGACAGCAACTTTTCCATCGCTGATATCTAAATTTTGGTCCGAGAATGTGTCAGCAGATGGATCTTTTAGCATTTGGAAGCTCATGTTTATTTTTAGCTGGACTTTTTCAAAATTACGCCACAGTGGCGATGATTTCAAGCAAGCGTTGATCTCATCAGCATACGTTAAACGTGGAATGACGGGATAGGGACAACCTAATTACCTAGCGTTATGAAATACACTTTACAACCTATTCCCATACCTAACTAAATACACATAAAAATTTCACAAAAATCGGTCGAGCCATTTCAGAGGAGTACGAACACAAACACCGTGACATGAGATTTTTATATATTAGATATATATAATTACGATATACTTTATATATATTTTATACATAATAAATAATTATTTTATACATTAAAGATGCAAACTAATATATGTAGAGACCTAAAATAAATTTTTTAGAGCGAAAATAAAAGATACCACGCTGATTACTTAACATCATTAAACCTTATTTCCATAGATCAATGTACATAAATTTAATGACTAATAATTTTTAATATGGTTTTTAAGAAAAATTATGGCGAATTAACAACAATTTCGTTGGAGTTCTATATATATAAATAATATCTAATTTTCATGAATTTGATTTAATTATAAGAAATGAGATTAGGTGCGATAAAATAAGACAAAAACACGAATTTCGATATTTTCATCCACAAACTCATTTTAAACCGATTTCGTTATAGTGGGGTTTGAATTTCATCTCTGCGAACGCAGAGAAACCTTTAGTTGATCAACCATTTAGAAGATTTAAAGTAGAGAGGGGTGATGGTAGAAGAAAAAAACGTTTCAACCGTGTGTGACCTAGAAAGGGCTCTACGATGAACAAATTCCTAAGTTCGAGGCGTACATAGACGGAAATGAACTCTTCAGGACACAACATCCCTTGAGGGTGTTGCAGACATAATGATGGTGAAAAGAGAGAGGGAGAGGGATTTGCGAAGCGTTTTTTTCTTCTTCAAATATTAAGAAGTTATCATCTTAGAACACAGACACAAAAAGCTTAAGTGAAGAAAATGAAAATATTAATATTACCAGTACTGAAATAAAACAAAAGTATATTCCTTTTACAAACAGAGAGAGCTTTAATATATTTGTATTTTATATTTATTTATTTTCCTATTTGGGATCAAATTATTTCGAATATATAAATTAGGTTGTTTTTGTAAGTGAAATTTGTTTTATACATGATAGGATAATAAAAACAATACTTCATTAAATGATCTTTCGCAATATGAGCTTGAATAGATGCATTGCAAAATAAATTAAATGATATGATTTCTTTTTGGTAGTGCAATGGCACGAAAGACAGCAGTTTTAGAGCTTTATGTTTAAAATCTTAATTTGATGGAAATAAATGATAATCTGTACGCAAATTTTTAGAAAGAAATTTGTGAATTCCAACAGCGTAATGTAACTTTTAAAAGAATCATATTTTTTAAATCTATATTTTGTAAATTTTTGGCAATATTTTTTATTTTATTAATATCTCAGATTATGAATAAGTTCAGATTAATATGGCGTTATTATTTAAAATTTAATAACAGATTAGATTTTATGATTATTAGAAAAACAGCTCTTGAAATAATCATTTTAAATAAAAAAAAAATCATGAAAAATATTATCAAAATTATTTGGTACATTTGTTGTGTTTATACAAAAAAAAAAAAAAAAACCTTAAAAGTTGGCACAAAAGGAAAAATGTGAAAATCATTATGTTAACCCACATTATGAATATTAAAATTTCTACCATCAGCAAATCTAATTCTTTTCAGAATTTTTTTTACTGTTTGATGCAAGAATAGTCAGTTTTATACCTCTATATTTGAGAGGCCCATTTGTTGAACCACTATAGAATCTCCTTAGAATTTCAAGCTTTCTCGAAGATATTGTTGAAATTCTTAACAAACAAACAAAAAAAATCTTACTAAAATGAATTATTTTCATGAATTCAAAATTTCAATGAAAATTTAGTTTTACTTAAAATGTAATACTGTAGAATAAAAATTTTTTCCATAAAGCCAAGACTAGTTTAGTTTCAAAAAGTTGTTACATCAGAAATAATTCAATGTTCAGCTGAATTTTATTTGATTATCTTAATTCTCGGTAACAGAGAGGATCTTAAAGGTGCGACCTTCTACCATAAATACCTGCTTTTAAACTCTGAAATCGTCATCTGACAGATCGGAGTCAGCCACGTGAGAAGATTCGACGACCCTTGAGGCAATGAAAAGCAAGATAAGATCAAGATAATAGCGGTCCTTTACAGGTTGAAGGACACACGAAGTTTCACTCCAGATGAGTATGGAAGGTCAAAACGTATCCCGAAAACGACCCAGTACTTTTTATATTTATACGATTTTTTTATTCTACTAGAGGGGCATTAATCTGGGTGTCATCTTAATAAAATAAAGAGGCAATCTTTCAAGTCGACTTTCTTTGAATAGATAGTCTGTTGGCCTCTGTTTGCTAACAGTGAACTAAAAGAAATTACATTCGATGCACAAGAATTTCATTCCTTAAATATTTTCAATAAAAAAAAAAACACTTTAAAAACTAAAAACATTATTATTTTTTCAAAGTAAACAAAAATTTTCGCATATATTTGCAAATATACAGCAAAATTTGTCACTTATTTGAAAATTAAAAAATTAAAATATGATAATTTTTTGGATTGATATTATTTAATAATGCATAAGAAGGAACAAACAAGAATGTTTAACTGTGTTCATTCCGATTATTAACATGTAATCTAATATTTTAAAAGTTTTAAATTTGATATAAGAAACAAAAAAAATTAACCTTACAAATATTAGCTTGGGTTCTACGGGAGTTGAATTTTATAAAATAACAAATAACAGTGCACTTTTTTTTCAAAAAATTTTTGAATTTAATTTACGAGAAAAAAACTAAAAAAAAGTTTTATTTTTCTTCGTAAATTGCAATAAGTACTAATGGAACTAAAAAACATAAAATGTTAGAAAAATATCACTAAAGAGGAAAATAAATTTAAACATGAATAACGCAATTAGGTTTTAATTTTAAATCATTCAATGTTAAATGAATGCAATGGATTGCTTGGGTGGATATTATTAAATGCAATATTATATAATTAAAAATGCAATTAAATGGTTAAAATATCTATTGAATTATTTCGTGAAAACTAATTTTTAAATATGTCAAAGTTAAAGAAATCAAAAAAAAAAAAAAAAAAAAAAGGAAATTATTTTTCTTTGATACAATTTCAATAAAATTTCAATTGGTTTCTTTTCTTAAGGTCGTCTACTTACTTTCGAAAAATTTATAGGGGATTTTAATATAGCAAGCACACATTTTAGAATCAAAAACTACAGATGTATAATTCTTATCAAAAAGATTTTGATTCTTATGTTATTGATTGTCACAAAATTTTTAGTCTTATTAAGAAATAACTACATAACAGTGAATTTCTTTAATAGGAAATACTTTTATTTTTACATAAGAACAAGACAAAGTTGTTTTTAAGAAATAAATCGATCAAAATCCCTTATCTTAATCAGAGACTGCGACTTCAGGTTGTATGAAATTCTGAGGAAATTGCTAATCTTTTTACCCACTATAGAACCAAAAGTTCATAAACGATGTGACTTAACAACAAGAAACATAAAACCCAAATATAAAACGTGTATTACATGAATGTATCCAGAAATAGCGTGATGCAAGTCTTCCAAACTTTGCATCTTTATCTGAAATTAATACTTTATTTCTGTTCGTGACCTACATACGCATGCCTCGTGATATGCATACGAATGAAATTAGGGCTCCTTAGATGCAGAAACAAGTTTAAATAGTTTTAAAACTTCACGTTTTCTAAACGACTATTTTAAGCAGTATCAGGAACTTTACATTCCCTTACAAAATATGAAATCATTTTAAGTACCGTTTCTTAATGATAAATGTAGAAGACCTCTAAATAATAAGGGTATCATTGAAAACAATAGAACAACTTTCGAGCTATTATTATCCATCAGTATATTTTGCTAAAATCCTGTTGGTGCATACTCTGTGGAATAAGATATGGAAGAATGGGCAGAAGCAAGAGAGAACAGACTAAGTAGATTAGAGAAATCACAGCGGAAAGTATCTGCACCATACATGTCATTAAAGTCGCAAAATGGAAAACGCTGACGTTGGATCGAACTCCACATGCGATTTACACTTAATTCTTAGGTAGCTTAAGTGGCCTTGACCCGCGCTGAGATGAATGACCTGGAGGGAACGCGGAAGAATGCCAAATCCCTCACAGAAGCCGCAAGATTCGCCTCAACGCTAAGGTAGAGATGTTCTCCAGAACTCGGGGTTTATATTTGGCGATTGTTCGCTAGAACAATTTAGAAAGAGCTATTACTTTTGCAAGTACAATTTGGATATTCTAATTCCCATGACAAATTTACTTTTTGAGTATAGTGAAATATTGAAATAGCATAACCTGCCCAAATGAAGCAACCTCAATTCGAATTCTTTGCAAAACTGGAGTTTCTTTGGTATTTGGGAAATTCAGGAGTGTGATGATCTGAATTATAATTAAAATGTTTATGGATATAAATTTTGGATTAGGAAATTTAATTGTTTTCTCTGCATTATTTAGACTTCTTTTATAAACTTTAAATAAATGAAATAAATACAAAGCTGGTATTTTGTACAATTTTGTTCAAGTTTACATTTACGAATTTAAATTCCATTTTATAATTTTTGTTTTAAAGCATAATAGTGCTTTTGAACTTCATAAATTCTAATCTTTTTATATCGTAGTTAATTTAAATAATAAAATAAAAGGTGTTTTTTTAAAAACAATATGAACTTATTTAAAATTGAAATGAAGTAAAAAAAAACATTATAATCTTTTTGATCTATTGCGAATTTCTTTACTTAAAAAAATTAAGGTGCCCAAAAGGTAAAACGAAAAAGCAAACTAAATAATTAACTTAAAAATTCAAGAATTTATTAAATTTTTTACAACATTATACAGATATCGATTTTTATTCAATTAACCGGATTAATTAATTTATTTTCATATATTTCTAAGATTAACTTATTTCTATAAAAAACATAGTATGAAAATATAATTTACAGTCAAATACCCAAAAAGTGAAAATTGGCTGTAAAAAGAAAAGATTATAACATTACAAGATACTATTCTTCGTAGAGAGAATTTCTTAATGCCCGTGAACTGAATTCCCTGCTTATTTTTTTCACTTCCTTATTCGCCCTGGGGCAAGGCTTCCGGTTTGTGGGGTACGGTCTCGGTCAAGGCTGCAGACGACATTCGGCACCGTCACCTATTTCCACCCAGGGTTACATGATAGGAGAATTTTAGTCGCCAAGATAATTTAATTTGAATTCACGGTCGGTGTCAATGTTACTTTTCAGTAAGAGGCTCCTTTTACTAATGCGTTTGATGAGGGGAAAAAGGACCCTCTTACAATTAAATTAAAAATTAGAAAATGCTCAAGAAGTAAAGTTAAAAATATTTTTAAATTTAAATTTTAAGCATTATTAAGGTTGCCTTAAAAAATCTCAAAGCCTTGGGCTAGTTTAATTTGATGTTCCATCATAATCTAACTAGAATTTTGAGTACCTATGATCTAGCGGAAATATTATTAATAAATTAATTGAGAAGTAAGAAACAATATATTATTATTATTATTAATAATAATAATAATTTTTTTCTCATAAACAACTTAAAATTTTGGTAATCGGTTGCTTTTTAAAACAGTCAACTTCGGCCATCTCTATTAGTATACATCATTATTTTTGATTATTACATGATAAATAAAAGAAATATTCATACACTAACTGTGTTGAATATTTTTATGGACAGTACACATGCTTAGGTAATATAAAACCGACAGTCATCTTATTACAATCCTAATTATATTTTTATTTTCAATGCATTTAAAATTATAATCAAATACATTTTTTGGTTCAAAATTAAAATTTACAGTATTAACTGTGCCCCCGTTGTAAAATTTTCTATATTGCACGAGCTGTAAATCAATCTAGTTAGCTATTGGATGAAACAGCTCCCAACATTCTAAAATAATAGCGATTTTTAACTACACGTTGTTAATGCCTAAAAGATATTTAAAAAAATTCTTCGAAAAAAGCAATATTAATTATATAGATTTGCGGATGTAGCCAGCGTTTCTCAGGATCGTAGTACCTCCACATTTAATATTTTAAATGCTAACTATTATAAATTACTTTTAATGAAATAATGCATTGCACAAAATTCTTTTGTTGAATGAAAAACGTTTCCATAATAAAAATGGGAATATCAGTTCAACTAAAAGATTTTTATGACTGATAATTTTCTCTATAAGTTATTAATAATTGTTATAGAAGTATTTCAAAAAATTTTCACAAATACTGAAGTATAAGAAATTTTTTATCGAATTGACGAACTTTAAAAAAAGTTTTCAGTTAATTAATTTTTCATTAATAAAAAAGGATTAAAAAAAAGTTTTCAGTTAATTAATTTTTCATTAATAAAAAAGGATAAAAAAAGTTTTCAGTTAATTAATTTTTTATTAATAAAAAAGGATAAAAAAAGTGTTCAGTGAATTAATTTTTTATTAATAAAAAAGGATAATAAAGCAAAATAATAGTTGTTTCTGTTATATATATCTTTAATCTTCAATCTGAAACTTTTCTTTTAATATTCTTACAGAATTCTGTTATGTGTTCTGGTAACAATTATTTGTATATATTTTTTTCTTTGACAGTAAAATTATTATTACAAATTATGTATAAAATCAATTTTGAAAAATTTATTAAAATATTAGAAACATAGTATGAGAATAAAAACCGTTGATCAAAATATTTTGAAACATGAAACAGAAATATTAGTAAATAAATAATGGTCGAGTATTTCGTGTGACCGTTGCCTAATATAATTTTATTCATAAATTAATTTAATTGAAAATCGTCTGCATCTATGCAATTATTAATCAAATTTTAATAAAATTTTAAATTTTAAATTGGATTAAAAATATCTTAAAGAATAATTTTTCGAAAAGTTAACCAAGAAAAATATAAGCACAATTTCAGTTAATTTTTAAGTAGTTAAATATATAATTACTCTTTATACATTGATCAGTTGGTGGTATTCCTTCTTTTGTCGTAAATAATAGGTAAAGAAAGAAATCAGAAAAAACGAAATACACATATAAATAGGCACAAACACAATATTTTTTTTTATGAATATTATAAATTGGCTAACTCTTTGATTAAAATGACAAGTTTTAAAAGGGAAAAAATAATCCAAAATAAGAAAAAATCTTTTAAGCCATATTATGCATTTAAAGATTAACTTCAAGATAAAAATATTATGATTAAGCTTTATGCAACATTTTTTTTTCTCTAACTTAATCTGTTTTTTGTATGGTTTCATTGTATAGTTTCTAAAATCGCATATTTATTTTTTTAATATCTATCTCTACGATAGTAAGGATTATATTAAATAAGAATGAATAGTAAGGATTTTAACCTGTAGTAAGTTTACGGACTCCGACTACAGCTTCCGATATAAAATCAAACATTACTTTTATAAATGGAGAGAAAAAATTATTATCAAAAATAATTTTGTCAATTATACAATAATTATCATTTTTAGTAATTTTTATCAATCAAACATATTAATCAAAAAAAATTTTAAAAACCGGACATTTTGCTAAGCAAATAAATTTTTCTTTTCTTATGAAAAAATAATAATTTTACTAAAAAAACTACTCATTCAATTAAGCATTCTTTACATTAATTGATGATAAAACATCATCATACTTAAACTGACAATTGAATCTTCTTTAATAAAGATATCTATCAAAGATTTTTTTAATTAACTCACAAAAAAGAAAAACATTATACTTTGTATTAACGGCAGGCATAACTTATTGAAACAGCATTTTTTGTATGAAACTATGTATATTTTAAATTATTTTTCCTGTAATTTTATTTCTGAATTATCCTACAAGAAAAGCAAATAATATTTTTTAAAAATATAAAGACTTAAATTTTTTATAAAACAATTAAGGATAAATCACCTTCTAACTAGTTTTTTTATTTATTTTGCTGCTGAGAAATCGATCAATTTCAAACTAATGAATTATTTCAACAGTTATAAAGCCGCTTCAGAGATGAATAAGATGTCAGTGAATAGCCTATTTTTATAGAGATATTATACTCACTTCATGTTAAAACACTTTTCTTGTTTAAAATTTAAAATAAAGAAATTTAAAATAGACATTTTGATGAATCGACGATCAAGCGATAAATAAGATGGAGGATATGCGATCTCATAGCCGAGATGTTTTTCTTCAATACTGTTAAGACGCATTTTTCAAATCAATGTGAATTTTCTCTATGTTTCATAAGTAAATATAATAGTTATCTAGTCCGTATTGGTTGTTTATATTTTTATTTTGTTTTTATTCTTAAAATGAGTACAAATATTGAAATCCATTGTTTTCGATGAAAAAAAATTTTTTTTTGTCATTTTTATAAATACTATAGACATCGTGCCTCAGAAAATTTCTCCAATAATTATTTCTATTTTATAAAGATAATTTATATAATTCGTCGTAACGTATGAAGCCTTTTCATGGGATACTAAATCTACTAACCTTTTACTAACCGTACAAAAAACTTAAGGTGACCGCATTCTGACATCATATATTCATAGAAAAAGGTGATATAAATTGTAATTGCTTTCTTTTTCTGAATACTTTATTTTAAAAACCTATCAAAAGACTAAATTAGTGTTTATGGGAAAAGGAAGGTTGAACGAACTCAAGTTTCTCTCGAATATGGTGATTTAATAATAAAAAATTATTTTTGAGAGTAATAACAAGATAAAAAATTGGGGAAAAAAGATAACAATTTTAATATTTGATTCAATATCTAAAAATATTTATACTTAAGCGATTGAATTAATAAACTAATATTCGAATAAGAAACTTTTTTAAAAAATAGTTCTGAAATTTTTTTCAGTTCTACATTTTTTGATCCTTTATTTTGTGCATCAATTCTATATTTTGTTTTTACGAAGTCGAAATATTACTGACTCATGCAATTTAAAGCCAGAATTATTCTAAAAAATTTATTTTATAAAAGTTTCAATTTCAAAAAATATAATTTTCAAAAAACAATATTTAAGTTAAATTTACTTGCTTATTGAGGTAATGATAAATTAAAGCTATTACATACTACTGACAGCGTAAAATTACATTTGATAAAATCAACAATTATTCAATTGATTTTTTAAATTTATTAGAATCACTGACACAAAAAGGATTTATTATTTTAAGAGAATCCGGGCAAAATTTCGCAAAAAGATTTTTGAATATCGATTTATTAAAATAAATGGGCATTTAAACATATAATCTAAAATGTATAATTTATATGTCTTATATGTATATGACTTTTATTTATATATATCATAATAAATAAAAGTCAATGTGAATATAATGTATATATGTATGCATGTTCTACGTTTCTAAGCTAAAAAAATGGAACGAATTCAACCACATTTTGCATATTAAATATTTAAAATAGATACAAGAAAGAATCCTGTTAACTTTTCAAAGAGAAAAAGTCAAAGAAATATTTCATCAATTAAAATTTAATCGAAATCATGCTGTTTTCACAGCAGTAACTTCGAAGTAAATTTTCAAACCCAAAAATTTTATTCAAACTTAAAATGCAAAATTTCACTTTCTCAATTATATTAATTTCATTTCGAAATTTCTTCAGTTTTTACTAATTTTCCAAAAAATTTAATAGACGTAGACATTTTTTTATAATTCAGTAGATTTCGATTTTAAAATAAGAAAATTTTCCGTTGCTAGACATTGGTGAGACTTTGAATCTTTCTTTTTGATATTTCTATTTTAATTTTTTTTTATGCAAAAACATCTTTCAAATTGTTTTAACCAAACATTTTAGCGATGTTCTTTATTGATTTTGCAATAATTCTAAAAATTATTTAATTAGTTTAAAATATGCTTTACCGTTAAAATTTCTAAATATTTTTGTTCGCGCCTACTATGATATAATAAATAAGTAATGTAATTGTGAAGAGTATAGAACTTCTAGTAGTGAAAAATGTGGATTACTAATTTGATGATATCTAAAAAAAAGTCCACAATAGCAGAATTCTGGAATTCTTCACTAAATAAAAAGTTCAAAAGTAGACAATTCATAATTTATATAAGGTACAACTATTCATTTGATTTATTTTCTGTTTTATATAAAAGGGAATTTAAATTTAATTTTCTCAAAATATTTATTAAAACTTTTTAAAACTTCAGTATTTGTAAATATTTGTAAACAAAATTTGAAGGACGTATATAACAAATATTAATAACTTATGGAGAAAATTAACCAACAGAAGTTTATTTTATTCAAAAATAGTTTCTACAATAAAAATATTAGATATGAAATTATTTTAATTCTGATCAATGACGGCTATATAATTTAATTTTTAAATATAAAAGGCAAAAAAAAAAACCTGCTCATTTAAAAAAAAATTAATTTCAAATTGCGTTATAAATCTTTATAATTAGAATTCTTTATGTGTAAAACGTATTTAATGAGCTAGCTTACTGTTGCGTTTTACATATTTCAAATTCCATTATCTTTTTAGTTAGAATTTTTTTATATATATATATAAAGTAATTATTGAGCTAGCTCATTGTTACTTTTTACATATTTCAAATCCTATCCAGCGTTTTATCAGCGAGACATAAAGTATCTTTTAAGAATCGAGATCAGAAGGAGAAAACAAATATATTTTCCAAAATGAATTCTTTTTTTAAAATTGAGAACGTGATTACTCATTCATGAATGCATTTGAAATAATATTTAGGAAAATTTTTGCTACTTGTTTCTAAACTATCTGACACTTCATGATTGAAGCAGCAAAAGCTCAAGTACGTTGGATACTCAACTACCTATTTTAACACTAAATAACTGGAATAGTTCTTTAAAAATTTCATATTTTTTTAGGGATTTTGATAAGTTTTTCTATGGCACAGGAAAATTTTTGTTTAGAGTTTTAAATATTTTTACGTGTTAATTCATAAAGTTCTAAAATATATAATAAATAATTTATCAGATAATTGGTTATTTGAATAAAATATTTTTGATTCCCGATGTTTTAAGTGTGAGGCACCTTCTTCCAAATGCACATATATGCTGGGCAAGTGTGAGGCATTATAAAGAAAGTGATTAATAGCTTAGGGACGGATAAAAAAATAGGTTATGAAAAAGCAAAAATGTGATATAAATATTTCGGGAATCAATCATAAAGGAGTCAACGAAAATAAAATAGTAATTATCACTAATTGCAATAATGCAGGCGAAAAGGAGTGCTATCTTTCCTTGCAGACAAGAAATCTTCATCCCCTTTCTCTTAATATATTTTAAATAAAACTTTTTTTTTATATCGTGTATGGGCTCCCTACATATTAAATATACCTATGATGAATTTGTGTCCTAGCATTGATACTTCTTGAAGATTGGGAAATTAGAGTACCAGTTCAGAAGTCGTCCACGTTGTCTGACAAGGGACTAAAATTACTAGGCCCGTTTCAAAAAATCCTGGCGTAACTCTGAAACAAAATATTAATGTAACTGCTTTTAACCTCCTTTAAAGTCTATTTTAACTGTTCCATAAAATTAGTTATTTCTATTTAATTGTATTTTTTTAGAGATTTCAAATTGAAATCATCTCCATATTTAAATTGACTGCTCTACATAATTGATTTGAGTAACAGAAAACAATATTCCCTGATTCTTGTAAGAAATTGTTTGATATTATAAATAAAATATTCGCAAAAACCCTAATGACTTTTCATAAAATTATAAAATATATCCAGTGAGGACGAGTGCAACTAATTGTTATCAGTATTTTAGGCAAAGTATTTCTTCGCTCTAAATACGCTCGAGTAAGCTCGTCTTTTCTCATTTTTAACCGTCTTCTCTCAAGCCCATTAATTTAATTTCAGTCGGCAACGTCATGCTTTGCTAATTCCTAACATACATCATTATTATTTTTTTTATTCTTAGAGCAGAATGACAAAAAAAAAAAGTGATTACAACGATTCATTACTTTCTTTTTTTATAACACTTTAAATGTTTTCGTCGTTTGCTGTAAAACATGGCTCATTATTAACTGAAGTTCTTTCTTTCTCTCTCTCTCTCTCTTTTTTCCAACTAAGTATTTGTTTCTTAGTCGTTTTCAATATAACTTCTGAAAATGAGGTCTTAAATAGGTTTTTATTACTTGCTGTGACATAATATGTTAGGTCATCAAATTCTCTGCAATTGATAGCTGTTTTCACTGAAGAAGGATATTGTAAGGTCTATTGAGCACTAATGGTTGAAGAAAAACGACAACAACAACAACAAAAAAGCATTAGGGAAAATAATATTCATTTTTTTCATACATTATCAACAGTTTTCTTACTTTTATTGCTTTTTCATGAATCCTTAGCTTACATTTATTGATTGCAAAATATATCGATTTCTTATAAGCAAAATAAAAGAAAAATTCTACTGGCTAAAGAAGTATAGTTTATAAAAACACCTTCAGATTTATCAAATTAAATAAGGAAATATATTAGTTTTACATATATATTTATAAATTATGATTTGAAGAAGCAGACGTGGAAGTTTTTTAAAGATTTTTATTTTTCATAAATTTATAGAATAAACCAGTTTTTAGGTTTTGTCAAGTTTTCTTTGTCCAAACCATGTCGAAAGCAGGGTCGCATACCGAATAGGAAAACAGAAATCAGGAAAGAGAAATCGCGAAAAGTTATTCCACCCTTATACAGTTTCAGAAAAGAATTAGTCGACTCAACGTTTTGCGAGGGAAAATGAATCGTGCCCGCAATTCAGGGGTAAAAGTTACAGAGCAGATGAAATTCGGGAGATTAGGAAATTATTCTGTAGAGTGTTTATTAATTATGAATTATTAAATGTTAACTAAAATGCCGAATATCAAAGCATTATTTGGGATTGACAACTTTTGCAATTTATTTCAAACTAGCCGTTTTTGGCAACGAATTTATTTTCCGGGAGTATTCTTTGTGAATGATTTAATTTAAATCTCTCACATATAGCTCTTCTAGACCATTGAATAATTATAGATATTTACAAGTTAACACAAACTATAGTTTATAGATCTGATTTTATAGAATATCAAAGCACTGTTTGAGATACTTATCTTTTGCAATTTGTTTTTAATTAGCCATCTTTGGCAAACTTTGGCAAACCAGGAATATCCACTGTGAATAATTTCAATTAAATCTCTTATGTTCAGTTTAATGACTTTCTTACAAAATTTTTTAAGCCATCAAATTGCACGAGACATTAAAGTCTTGTTATTTTAACAGTCATATATCTGCCTTGATTATTCAGCGCATAAATCATCCTAATCAGGTCGACTCCCAAGACAATTTAGTGTCTTTTAAAACTAAAATGTCTGGTAATTAATATCAAAATACACATCATTTTTTATAATAATGCAAGATGACTTTTTTGATTTCTTATTTAAACTGTGCAGATAATAAACATATTTATTTTCTTCTTTCCTTTGGCTTCAAAAGGGAGGAAAGTCAAAGGATTAAATATTTTACGAAGATATCAGAATAATTTAAAATTCATGGGGGCAATAAAACCTATTGTTGAAAATTATGCGAAAAAATAATTTTTAAAGTTGTCAAATTCATAATTTTTTTTCGGGGTAACTAAATAAGCAAAATTGAAACGAACATTTTTTTTTAAATTTTAAAACGTTTGGTGCAATAACAGTTTTCAAAGTGATGGCGAATAGATACATATATTTACCAGATAAAATTTACAATTTGTATGAAAAAGACAAGACATTTAAAATAATGTATCTGCTACAAGACATTTCAAATAATTAAAACTAAAGCAGGATAAGATAAAATTCTAATTGAAAATATGTGTATTTTTATTATTTTATATAATTATGTTTTCAGGAAAGGTTCTTAATTTAATGAGTTAACTGAGAATGTTCACATTAGGAATAAGATTTCCGATTAAAAAAAAGAAAGTTTGAATTTTCTGCTTCTTAATGTCCATTAATTTATAATTACGTGTAGCATTTTTTTTTTATTTAGGGTTAAAAATAAAATTCAAAAAGTGAAACTAGAAAACATTTTTTTATATATATATACGAGACTAAGAGAAATTTTTAATTTAAAGGCATTTGCAATTTATCATTCTCATTCATTTGTATTTAAATTGAAAGCTCCCAACATTTTAATCAATGAAAATGAAATTTTTTATATTTGTATTTAACTTTGTTTATTTTTTGTGCTTTATATCCTATGATAAATTTGGATGATTTTTTTTTGTAGAAAAATACATTACATATTTTATACATCTTCAATATAAATAATTTGTTTTTGTATTCAAAATGTTAGCTACATCTAATGCTCCTTATTATTGGTATCAATAAATAATTTAAATGCAACTTAAGTATGTGTTCTACAACTTTAAGCGATAAAATATTAGGCTATTTAGAAATAAATAATCAAGATAATGTTAGAAAGTTATTTTTTCTAAAAATATTATTAAATATTTTATATAGCTACAGTATAGATAATTTTTTCTTGTATTCAAAATGAGAGCAACATCTAATATTCCTTATTATTATAATCAATAAATTATTCAAATACAACTTAATTGGGCATTATACAATTTCAAGCGGTAAAATACCGGTTATTTAGAAATAAATAATCAAAATAATATTAAAATGTTATTTTTTTCGAAAAATAATATTAAATATTTTATATAGTAAAGTATAAATAATAAGATTATTGTATTCTAAATGAGAGCAAAATCTAATATCCCTTATTATTATAATCAATGAATTATTCAAATACAACTTAATAGTGCATTCCACAATTTTAAGCAAAAAATATTTGTTATTTAAAAATAAATAATTAAGAAATCTTGAACATTCAGCAAGTGGATGCCAGCAAACAAATTAAATTAAAATTCTCTTTTTATTTTACATTTTCTGCATTTGAAAAATATTACATGCCTTTTATTAGCGGAAAAGACAATAAAAATTAGGATATTATCCCTCCATATTTCTTTCCAAAAATATTTTTACTAAAAAGAGAGGGAGTGATATTAAGGGACAGTATTTTGTAAAATGATCTCAAACTGCTCACTTGCTAATTTTCATTAGAGTTTTAAGAAGCTTAATTAAATTTTATTTTGGAAATATTGATATGTCTCAGTTATTCATTTAAAAAAAAAGAGGTTAAGTTCTTTAGGCTAAATTCTAAGCATTTTAAGAACATGTTTAAACCAAAACAATTCATTTTAACTTCAATCTCGTTCTTTAAAAAAAGTGCTTCACTAAAATTAACTATACTAAATTCTCAGTCACAAAAAATGTATAGCACACAAAATATCCTATGGATATTTTCAACTACTAATTTTGATAAAAATGAGTTGAGTAAATGTTTCAGAATTACAGAAATGTCTTTTTTATAAAAATAAACTGCTCAGTATTTTTTGAAAGGCACTAAATTCATCGGTTTTAAAAAATAGTATGTAAACACAATATAACATTTTACTATCTTATCCTTAGTTTTAACTTCGAAATTTATTCTTTCTTTACATTTTTATTTTTATATCATATATAAGGTAAAAAAATCAATTCAGCAAGTTTTTGGTGATCCATACCGTTAAGCAATATCATAATATATATAACAGAATTATTTTTTTAACATACAATTCACACCTTTCTTTCATATTATTTTGGTACGGTGAAAAGGATAAATCGCCAAATATTGCAACCAAATTTCTTTTCATTTCCACTAGGGAGTATGAAGATTTCTTTTATCCGATCTAGGTAACATCCGGATAGCCTAGGGATGTGCAAAAAAATTCGGGACTTCTTTCCAAAAGTGAGCTGCAAGGCTCGTAAGCCCCTCCTCAAGTGCAGTGCTTTTAACCAATAACCGCCAAACGTGTAAACCAGCAACCTTAATGCATGACGTACCGAGCACGTGGTCCGTAGACACGCCCAAATTCCCGAGGTCGGTTTAAATAATAATTCAACCCGAGCAACCAGCCTAACAAAAAACTTTCTGTCTTAGAAGAAACAAGACGCAGTTAGGACAGATCGGGATTGTTTTTTGAAGGTACCGTTAAGAAAATTTGAGGTAGGTATCATTTGTTAGAAGATGAACAAGAAGTGTTAACTCTTGGACTATTTTGGATTATATTCAAACTGTGAAATTTCGTGGATTTGGATATTTCTCTCAGTGGTAAGTTTTAGAATAACAAAGCTTGCAGAACATTGTTGACTTTTATGTTCTGAGCTCTTTATAATTTTTTTAAAAATCTTGGGTGTTCTGTAAAATATTTTCTCGTGAAATCCAGTAGCAATTTAGCAACTGACATATTTGTCTAAATTTTTATTTTAAAATCAAAATCAAAATAAATAAATTCTGTTTCTGTAAAATGTTTATATTTCTTAAAATTTATTGTTATATTCAATTTAATAAATTTTTAAAATCTTATAAAGATTAAAGAATATTGTTTTGCAATAAATCATAAGGTTAGATTTTTTTTTACTTCTGATCTTATTTGATTTAATTTATTTAATGTTCCCAAAAAAACATCATGATACAACCTAAAATTACTTCTTAAGTTCACATTTTATGATATAACCTAAAAAATGAAAATATCCTTCAAAGCTCTCTTGCGAGGAAAATATTTACTTGAGCATTAGTGTAGTTTATAAAAATTGTTATTGGATTTCAAAGTAGCTCACAAATTTTTTCAGTCAACTTATTTTAAAGTTCTGTAATGCGTGTTATTCTTAAACTTACCATTTAGTTATTTAAAGTTTCTATAAATAGAATCTTTCCAATGTCTTTTATCTATGAAATTGTTATGAAAACATGCATAATGTTTTTTTTTAAAAAGTACAAATTTGAGATTACTATCAATTTCATTCAGTTCGTTTCATAAATGTATATGCGTATATATTTTAAGCAACGTGTTGAAAGATTTTAACAGCTTTCTCATTTAAAATACAAATTTAATACGTACGTTTTAAGCCCAAACTATTAAATGTTGGGAAAAATATATTGTTACATTTTATTTGTTTGAAAAAAACTAACTAAAGAAAAGTTAATATTTTTTAATTATATTTTTATAGTATTAAATATAAATATCGTAGATATCAATGAATTTATGTTTTCTTAAACCTGTCAGATGTTTAAAAAGGTTTCTAACTTGCCAACATTGATCATTGTTTCATACAATTATGGCACATTGATAAAACAGAAATAAAACAAAAACAAGCATTATAAAAAAAGTTAAAATAAATATAAATTTATTGAAGTTGTTTTTATCCAATATTGGCTCATTGATGAAAAAACTTAAGTATTATATGAAATTTAGCGCAAGTATAAATTTGTTAAATTACTATCTTTAATTATCTTTTTAATGCTTTCTTTCTATATAAAATGTTTTTATCACAATTTGTAAATTCTTGCTGTTTGAATAGTAATTTCTTTTCAATACTAATATCTGCACAGAAAAAAATCATATTTCATGAATTTTTATGTTGTTATTCTTTACATTCTCTCAAAAGTGATATAAATTGTTATATTGTTTAATTTGCTTATAAAAAGTTTGATGAGTCTATTTTTATGAAAAAGCTTTAACGCGAATTTTTTCACTGTGATTAATCAGATCTCCGCTCTGAAGTAAAATGTTCGGGAAATCTCTGCAAGTTCAGAAAAATGTTTAAAATATACATCCTGCGTAATGTTTAAAATTCATTACAAATGTGGCACTCATACCTTATATTTTCTCAGTTTATTTTGCTAATCAAATCAACTTCAAATGATAACGATGCTAAGTAGAAATCCCGAGAAACAACTACCAGAAGGTTGTTTCACTGCTTAAAGAGTTTACCAACTCGGAAACGAACTTGAAGGGGAAAATAAATCTGCCACTCGGTACTAAGAAGCTGCAATAGCGTTACTGTTCAAAAATGATATTCAATGAAAATTATTTTTTTTTCAATATTTTAAAAGAGAAAGACATGCGCTTATATTCTCTGGATTTTATGGAATTCTTTCATTGCGTTAGAAAAGAGGAGAGTTTTAACTTACCATTCATTTCGCAATGATTATTTGATTGATATTTTATAGATGCTTTGGGTAATTTAATTTATAATTGCAAATTTTCACATATGTTTTTAACGATTATTTTTATTTATTAAAAATGGCAGCGGACCATCAAAGCTCATTTTTTATTATTTAGTTTTACTAATTACAAAACCTTATTTCATTGACTTATATTCATAAATGTATTTGTATGTTTAGCATGAATGAGTCGATCGAAATATAGTCGAATTAAAGTTACAGTGGTGCAAGTCGCATTACTTTATTTTCTATATATTGGTTTAATGTAATAGGCATTGTAATAATTTTAGAATCAAAAATGTGGTAATGCTATTCTTTAAAGGAGGGAAAGGATCAACTCGATCCAAATTTAACATAAATATAGAATTCGATTAAATTTATATAATAGTTAAAATTTAAATCTAGAGTTTATTTTGAAAACGTGACTTACACCATTGTAATTTTAACACAATTATATGTAAAAAATTAATTATTTATACTATATTTTCATGTGGAAAAAACTGAATTATTGATTAATGCTAGAATTTCAGGTGAAAATTTCGTATTTTATAAATTTTTCTTTCATTGTCCCAAATATAAATTTGAATAATATTTAATTCGTTTTTTCATACGACTTATAGCATAAAAATGTTTTTGCGTAAGAAAAAAGACCAAAGAAAATTTTACATTATGAAGACTGGTCAGATAATTGAGTTTTCTTTCCAGTATTATTCTTTGAACAATAAATGAAGAGTTGAAATAATTTATTATATAATAATAAGCTATACTTCTAAATATTTTAATTACAAATGTTAAATGCGTATTGAGTTAAATTCATTGGGGTAAAAGCTATGGTATTTGAATAAAAGTATTTATTTTCACCGTTTTCCAAATATCAATAATATGAGGTTATTTAATATTAAAAAGTAGGTGATGCATAATATAAAAAATAATTTTAGTTCAGTCTGACTATTCACAATATGAAAATGTTTTTGAACTAAAATCTGATTTCAATATAATTTAAAATTTAAATTCATTCAAAACTAAATATGAATAAATTAATCTCTGAAATAGTATAAACTGATAACGCTTTTATCTTACATTTGATTCGAGGTTTCAAAAAATAAATAAATAAAAAATAGAATTATTAAAAAGGAAATAAAATATTCAACAGAATCAATAATCTTACTTACGAAATTACATACGAAAGATTTCAATTTCAGATTTTAGCACTTTGAAGATGAACGTAATTTTCTACATTCTTTTTGAGCGTGCAGCAGATAAATCCAGTCATTGCTACTGCAACTAAAACTTATACCGGCCACGCAATTAAAACTTCAATCTCTTGCGTTCAAGGGTTTTTTTTTCTCTTTTTTTTCAGATTGTGGACAGTCACCCGCTGAAAAGTGCTAAAAAACATCTCCGAAGGGAAAATATTTAAATAAAATGAAGTTTTATACATTCAATGCATAAATACAAAAAAAAAAAATCTAATCCAGTAAATAATTTTTGTTTAAGGTGGTGGATAGAAAGGAGATACATAAATTTAGCCTTGAATAAAAGTTGTGTAAACACAAAACTGATTTTAAATGCTTATAAACAATATTTACTTTTAATCACAATGAAGTGTAAATCAATAGTTAATAATTGTAGATTCCCCCCCCCCGCCCAAAATAAAATTGAAAGCAATATTTTATGATAATTCTATATTTCATCTACTTATAACATAAAAATTTTCACCATTTTTAGTGACAATTTATTAAATCAGGCATTCATTCATTAAGATGCATGAAAAAAGAAGTAAATCTAAAAGGTATCTTACTAAAAATATGAATTTTTACGATAATGGCAACCAAAGTACAGATATCTATTGCATGGTTTGGTTATTATCTCGTTAATGAGCAAACTCAGAGATATAAATGGAATAACATAATGACATAAAATTTCATTACAATTGTTTTTCTACTTTGGAAACAACATGTAAGAACAATAAGAAATTTCAAATTACTTTTTCTAAAACCCTTTCATGCATATGTTTTAGGTAAAGAAATATTCAAAGAATTTCTACATCTTTAAACTTACCTTGACTAGCTCTCTTAGCAAATTTCTTTAATTTCGGCTTTAAAACAACACATATTTTGAATTTTGTCTTTTATATCTAAATTTTATTTATTAAAATTTATTTGCTTCTGAAAGAGGAAATTTTACATAAAGCAAATTCTAGTTTCGAAAATATTTTGCAAAGATTTGCATGGTAATTTTACAGCCACGTGCTTCTTAAATAATCGACAGCGACGTAATCAACCTTAATAGTATTTAAATTTTTTTCAAGTTAAAATCTTTCATTAAATATCTATTTCTGCTTTCATATTTAGATTTTTCTCGTGTTTCCAATTGATCAGTTTGATTATCCAATCCTGAAAATCCTGGAATTAGTTTTAAAAAAAAAAACATTTCTATTGATCTTTAAGGAAAAGGAGTAAAAGGAAAGAACTTTTTAACGTATTAATGCAAAACTAATCTCAGAAAACAGTTGCTTTCTGGTTTTAAAGGATAATTTTACAACGCTAATGAAGATGATTTTGATTCATTGAAATTTAATTTTTTGTTATTTGGAGTAAATTAATGCGACCTGACAAAAAAATTATTATAATATGTAACTTTCCATAATTTTTAAAAAATAAGAATTTACACTGGAGAATCAGTATAATGAATATCCATTAATTAACATATGCATGCATTTAAAAAACGAAAAAACACTAAAAGTCGATGATAACTTAATAAAAGAATTTTTTAAACAAACAATTGTTTATAAACTAAACAAATTCTTATGAGCTGCTATTAGCATATTATTTTTAATTATGTAAATATTCCCATAGAATCGTTTTTAGATTCTTGACCGGAAGGTCATACGCTCGAAGCTTGAATCCACAAAAAGTCCATCTTGCACATGAACCTCATTGATATAAGTTTATTCAAGGGCTAAATATCTTCCTGCTGGCATTTAACAGAAGCTCGAAGAGGGGTGCTGCTTTAGGTATACAGTCCTTGTCATTTGCCCACGATTTAAAATAACAGTTTCGCCCCAAAATAATTTGTCGTAACCTCAAAAAAAAACACTAAAGCTGTATAATCTCATTTAACTAAACACTATAACTTTTTAAATACTTTTTATTTATAGCTCTTTATTAATTTTACAATACAATAAGCGGCTGTTTCCCCATTATGCGACTATAGCATAAATTTTCAGAGAAATTCTTCTACCGAATGACACTAAAAGGAAAAGTTTAACTCGTTGATTTAATTGTTGATTTACAGTTGCCCAGAAAAAATTATTCAGTAAAAAAAATCTTATTATTCATTAAATAAGAAATTTATTATATACTATGCAATGACTAAAGAATGATTCTAAACTTAGGAAGATAGATCACAGAAAAAAAAAGTGAACTGTGTCAAATATGTGAATGTAATTTCGAGATTTTCCCTAACTTATTATTATAACTATTATTATTACTCTGGCCTGCGGAATCTACCTGCTCCATTGTTTGCATTTCGTATATTGTCGCCTTTAACACTATTTCCTCTTCACTGAACTTGACTCGCGCATAAAGTTAAGACTCGTGTGTAGATTCAAACATTCATCCATTGAAGTTCACGGTACTTATCGTTTTTCCATCACTTCTTTGGTTCAGCGAACACATTGCTGTAAAGTGTTGCAGGTTTCAGCCGAATTGTCAGCTTTCCGCGTGACTGAAGCTGCAGCAGACAGCGTGCACTTGAAAATCCCAGTAGTGAAGCAGAATATCAAGTGTCTTTAAATAAGCCTCCATTAATATCGACTCAACCAAGCATAACAAATGTTAAAGTTTTTAAAAAGTTAGCAATTTAGTTATCAGGTCAAAATACCCTGCCTTTGATTACAGAAACCAACGGTGTTAATTTTTAGCACAAATATGGTTCTCTTAATGATCCTTAATTATTATTATTTAAAAATAGCTATCATTACTGGAGCGATCAAAGATATTTTAATCACATCTTTACAGTTCAATACTATTTTATATGATTTTTACTACAGATATGAAATTAAAAAAAACATTTAGATATTTTCTCAACAATAAAAGTAGGATAAAATTATAATAAATGAATGAAATCTTAAGAAATGAATGTGCTAATGAACTGCAATCTAGCTAATGAAATAATGTGCTATATTTTTCAAGGTGCACATATTAGCAGCATATAACAAGAAGCAGATACAAGAACATAGTATTAAGTAAATGGTTATAGAAAATTCGTCTAAATATATAAAAAAAAAAACTCAATATAGGGCATATTATAAAAATATCTTTTAAATATTTCGAATTAAAAATAATTTAAGTAGATAAGGAATTAAGAAATATTTTAAAGAGAGTAAGGTTTTTCAGCCTCATATTCAAAGTGGTTTCATATATAATTTTGAAGGAAATAATATTTTGATCGCACAAGCTTCATCATTAATCAATAAAAATAATTAGATAAACCATCGAATTTGAAATGTTTCATTAAAGTTTACCTATAATTGAATTAAATAAATTATTTACATTGATCTTACAGATTTTTTATTTTTTAACTTACTTTTCTGCATGAAAAAAAGTTTCCGTGATTTTAATGCTTTGTGTTATCTCTATTTTTTTAAAATCAATAACTCTTTAAAATAAAAATTAAAAAAAGTTATTTCAAAGACGAATAAAACCGCAAACTTGCAAAAACTTGCTTGCATTTTTTGAAGACTAATCTATTGGCGTATTTCAGTTGATTTATATACAAACGATCGATAAATATTTTCTTTTCCTTCATACATTATAATTACGAATAATTTATTGAAATAAAATAAAAAACTGACGAAGAACTATTTCTTTAATAATGCAGAAATTAAAGTAAATATGACATGTAAGTCATAAAATAATAGTTAAATTTTGATATAAAAAATGGAGAATATAATGTTTCGGAACTTAAGTAGCACACACAAAAAAATCATATAACTGTTATTTAAAATATATATGGCAATGATAGTTTTCTTCTTTAATGCATGTATAAACAAGCAAAA
This sequence comes from Argiope bruennichi, assembly GCF_947563725.1. Classification (NCBI taxonomy): domain Eukaryota; kingdom Metazoa; phylum Arthropoda; class Arachnida; order Araneae; family Araneidae; genus Argiope; species Argiope bruennichi. The sequence goes on along the minus strand of NC_079159.1, from coordinate 30,421,033 downwards.
GGATTCTGATTCTTGATAGTCATAATCGCATAATTCATCAGAAAAACAAGTAAAATATTATAAGTGCTAGAAACTCCATATTTGTAAAAACCGATTTTTTAAAACCATTCTTTAAATAAATTATTATTAGAAAACTTGAGATAATTGAATGCAATTATGAAATTAGGAATTTACTCCAATGCACTCATTTTGAAATACAACTGTTTTCATAACCAATCACTGAAAAAAAATTCAAAAGTCCCCAAATTAATTATTGGATTATACATAGTCTGTTGATTGTTTACTCTGTTTAAGTGAAGTTATTTCACTTTTTAATAGCTAACTACTTATTTCTAAGTGTAGTTTAAAATGTCGAAATCGAGATCCACAAAATGATATGTAACTAGTCCGTTTCAAGATCCACCACAAATATCTACAATTAAGAAATTATGTTAGAGTGTAATATAAAAGCAATTTTTTTAATTGTCGCTTTTTTAAATAACTAAATAGAAAATCCACAGAATATCATTGATGACTGATAACTATTTAATTAGTTGATGCGTTTGTCTCAAATTCGATTCCTGCTGAAGGAATTTCCTCAGAATTAATTAATAAAAATATCTTGATGTAAGCAGGAAACAAATGGAAGGGGATAAACTTACAAGGGAAGCTGAAACGCACACACACACATATATATACATAGTTAGCACTGCTTATTTGAAAGTTTTAAGATTTTAGAGATTATATATTTTAAAAGATATTATAAATGCTCCAATTTTATATCGAATAAAGAAAAAGAACATTTAAGAGTACTTGCAGATTAGATTTCAGTTTTTTTTAGTACTATCAATTTTCTTCTAAAAGCAGGGCAAACTAACAGTCGCTACTCAAATTATACTATTTAACTAAATCCTCTATACAGTTGATTCAAGGATTATTTTATTTAGAAAAAGTATGAAATGAATATTTTCCCCCCGAACATATATTTCTATGAATATGTGTACCCAGATGGAAACTTTCAAGACGTTCATCATATTTTTTATAACTTATTTTTTAAAAAATTAAGAGAAATCGACCAGATTGCTATATAATTTAAAAGCTTTATTTTCCCCAAAAAATAAGATGTAAGCAATAACTTCTTTTATTCAACCTTGTCGTTGAAAGCTGCTAGGAGAGAGAGAGAGAGAGAGAGAATTCCACTCAAACAAGACAATCAGAAGTACAAATCAATTTACTTCATTAATTTCCCCTAAATAAACTCAATGGCCTGAATCTTGTCATTTCTATACCTTAGGACAAATAAACTGTGAAAAATACTTCCAGACAAACTGAAGATTCTTCACTTCCGGTTTCATTAGTATGCTGATCTTGAATACAAGCGCGATAACATTTCTGTTAAAAGAGGCCCCAAGGTCTAATAGTTGTCTTCCAGGCACCTTGACATAATAGATGTTTTCATCGAGGGCCAAGCAGTCTCTGGAACAAGACATTATTACACGTAGTAGATGAGATCGTTCCCACCCTCCTTCTTCAGCAGAGTCATCTTTTCCATCCTGGGTAATGAGGCCATATCCGCATATTTGGGAAACTGTCTTCCTAGTTCTGGAAACCAGTTGACCGAACCCCCGTTCCGATTGATAGGACAATTCGCATGCGCACTAGGCCAAAGCAGTCATGGAGGAAGGGGCAAAAATAGACAGACGACCGGTTCCTTTGAAGACCCTGACATTGAATTAGTCGATGCTTGAGCTCAGTCAGAGAAGTCGGAATTGTCAACAAGAGGAATTCTTTTGGGGATTTAGAAAAGTAGGTTATGTTTCTGAAGAACGGTGTTTGTGTTATACGTAAGCGGCCTTCGGATCTTTCTTAAAGGATTTACGTTATGTTTCTTTTTTGGGCAATACGGTCTTTTAATTTATAACCTTTTATTTGTTGAAACACCTTGGTAATTCGGATTATAATTAATTTGCAATTAAGGATGTGTGTTGTTAAGAATGTTTATTGTTCGTCATTTAATTAAGAGCGCAATTAAAAAAAGCATTCAAATATCTTTTTTCTATATTCTCCCCCTCATACTTTCAATCAAACCTTACTGAATTTCTTGATATATTACAGAGCAATATACACTTATAAATTTATTAAATAATTATATTTGCAATTCCCCATTATTTTTTTTTCCAACAAAGCAAGGTACGAAGGTGAACAATTCTTGCTTTCAAGAATTCTTTCATCGCTTACTTAGAGTTCGTTTTTTTGGAATTAAAGAAAAAATAATTAAATTCTAAATTAAGAATGTCGTATTTGTTGAATATCTGAAGAAAAATAAATGCAAGGTCTTAGCACATATCTAAGGAATTTTTTTTTTTTTTCATCTTTTATGTAATTAAAGCTAGATATATCGGCTAGAATGGCAAATTTAAATGTAACTAAACTTCTCAAAAATCATAATATGTATATATCTTTTAATGCAATGGATTTATTTCAATTGTTTAAATTCTTTAAGAAAGACAACTTGTTATATTTTTAGGTGTCATGCTTCCAGTTTGGTGTTGTCTATTGGTGATGGTAGTAGCCGCACATGCGGCTGCACCCGCCTCATCCTCTTCCTCGTCATCGTCTTCCTCTTCAAGTACAAAGAGAGAAGATCCATCCAATCCTACTGGAAGCGCTAGTGCTGGCCAACCAGTATATTCACCATCTGCTTCTTCAGGCAGCTACAGCAGCTCAGCTTTTGATGGCTCTGATTCAAACGGTGCCTATAAAGCCCAACAACAATCCCAAGGCAATCTTTACTACTACTATTACCCAGTACAAGAAAAGGGACAAGATAATGCTTATGCAAGTTCATCCACTCACAATTACGCCACAGCGCCAGCCAATGGAGGTAATCCTTATGAAGGACAAGATTCTTCCCAGACCAGCTACCATACATCAGGGGCTAGTGATGCTTACTCTTCTCAAGATGCCGCATATGCCAACGCTTTAAATCAACTCAACCAGTATGGACTCGGAAATGGCTATTCTTTGGGAACAGGTGGTATGAGCGCATCAGGTTTATCTGCAGCAGCTAATGCATTTGCAAACTACGGAGGATCTCCAACTGGCTATGCAGCTACTGGAATGGCAGGAAATGGTTATGGAAATTACCCAGCAGGAAGTGCTGCAGTAGCAAATTATGCCCCTCAAGGTTCAACTCTTGCCCAATATGCTGCCCAGTTAACTGGCTATGGTAATCAACAATATGCTGGACAAGGAGCAATGGCAAATTCAGGATATGGAGTTCAAGGATATGGCACCCCTAGCAGAAGATATGGTCTTGGAAGTCTGATCATGCCCATGTTGGCTTTGGCAGGTTTAACCATGTTAGTCCCCACCATCACTAGCAACTTGGGAAGCAGAAACAAGAGATCTACTGATGCACAAAGCCACCCATTGAGCATGCTCAGCGAGTACAAAGATAGGCTTGAAAGATATTATTCCTTATACAGAACCGCTGTTGAAAAAGAAGAATGCATGAATAGGATCATCTGTGAATTTGGCAGCGCTGTCAGTGATGTTAAAGGAAAAGGAGCAGTAGTTCTGTAAGTGTTCATTCACAATTTCAAATAATTTTCCCAGTTGGAATTAGGGTAGCAGTTGCGAATAATGATTGAAACAAATGAGTTTTGTTTTTAAAAATAACATAAAAGCTATGGTAGAAGGATAAATGTATATCAATCTCAAAATATACATCACGTTCATCTTATAATTTCAGTATTATCAAATTAAATTAAGAATCAATTAAACAGAAATTTATAAAAAAAATCATATCAGTTTCCTTAAAACAAATAAATAATCATATAAAAATGAAGAGAAAGAAAAAAAGTTTAGGGTACCAATAAAAAACCCGAGGTTTTTAAAAATGTAAATTTTTAAATATGGAAAAAAATCTTCAAAATAATTACATATATAATTATGCATGTAAGTATGCATTTTAAAACATTTTGAAGATGTTAAAACATATATTTTTAGTAAAAAGATATTAGTAAAATTAAGAAAATAGGAAACAGTGAGCAAATAAATAAATAAGAGTGAGTCTCATTTACTGTCACTCTGATAAAAATATGCAAATTAAATAAAAATAGTAGAGCACATTCAAGAAATCTCAATTAAATAAAAATAACAGAACATGTACCAGAAATAATAAATGAAAATTGGTATATTGTAAATATTAAAATAACGTAATGACTTATTTTATTGCTTATGTAAGAAAAATATGATCTTAAGAAATGCAATATAAATTTAAAATTAGTTGTAGATGACAGTTTTAAATTCGGGTCAGTGAATAGTGTCGTTTTCAGAGTACCGAAGAGTTCTAAATAAAAGGTTATGTTTAAAAGCTCATTTTTAATAACTTTTGGTTCCCTTTAAAACACATTTTGAATCGTGCTATCTGATTTTAAATATTCTCAAAAACAATTGTAACAAATAAAGTATAAAAAAGATCTCCACGTTTTTGGATTGTAAAATAAAAATTGATTATAAAAAATAAGCAATTAATTAAATATTAAGATTGATGGAAAGAAAAAAAAAATATATTCCGGAATCTATGAAAAATTAATTAAATTTCATATTCCAAATTCGGAAGAATCTTGTATAAGATTAAAGTCATAAAATAATTCTTACCGTTTGCTGTCTTCAACTCCAATTTTTTCTAAAAATATGTCCACGAATAAATTAATTACAAATCATTGAATTTCTTTAAATAGTTTTAAGAATAAAACACTTTTCTTCGAAGAATAATAAGACCAATTTCGTTCGTCGTTACGTATGCTTTGTATTACATATATTCTTAAGAAAATAAAAATGAAGAATCCCAAATTTGCATTAAGATAATAAGAATTCTAAACTCTATTCTTCTAACAGTTCGGGAATTGAGAAATCAAGTCGCAGTTAACATACGAGTCAGAATATTATTTCTCAAAAAGGAAAAGAGCAAACGATAATTTGGGCTCGTTTAAAAAACAGAGGTAGATTTAATGGCGAAAATCAAAATATTGCTATATATGATCCATCAATAAAAATACGAAATTATTTACATATAAAATATTTTGAAAGTTCTAAATTGCATTTAATTTAAAAGTAATATAAAGAAAATGGCGAGGATAAATTGTTCATTTATTAAAAATCTCAAATTTTTAATTCAATAATGTTATTTATGTTTAAAAAAAGAATTCTTTTGTTGAATAAAATCGAATGCTAATGGTTAAAAATTTATTTTGAACAAATATCCATTCCAAATAACTACCAAACTATATCTTTTTTTTTTTTTTTTTGAAATATGAATTTGCTTTCATTTTTGTCATAATTATAAATGAATTTTTTTTTATCTGTGGAACTAAAGATATTTTTTTTTCTTTGCAGAGTTCTTGAGAAATTGGTTCCAAAGCATATGCGACCCAAAATGAATGTTTTTAAGGCCGGTGCCCTTTCACCTGAAATAGGGAAGTGCAAGAAAATGTTTAAGTGCTGAACACGAAGGGTTTCGCTCGAAGATTCAAATAATAACGAAATTTAAAATGAACATATCTTAAGTCACCAGCTTCGGCCAAGAGGACGGAGTCACTTTCATCGGTTCCTAACTGAGCTGTAATAAGGAAACGTTCAATATTGTGTTTTGTTACATTTTCAACAAAAATTCATCTTTTTACATATATGAATGACACTTAGCCGGAAGAATATACATTTAACACTCAAGTATCAAACATGAACTCGAATGGGACTTGTTATACTCTTCCGGCATCTTTTTTCCCAGTGATTAGTTGTTTACATGCTCGAATGCTTAGAGATTTTATTGGGAACACCTCTTCTTGGCCTTAATAGTATATATTTAAATACTATTTTTTTTATTCAGTGCAAAGGCTGCCAGGGAAGTTATGATTCAAAAATCAAAGAAAAATAAAGAAGTATTTGATTTTTGAAATCATAATCTCTTTGTAGAGTGATTGTATGTATTTGTTCATAATTAGAATAATTTGTGTTTTTATTGTCTTTAGATTAAACTAGTATTCATATAAAATATACAAAGAAATGATGATTTTTGAATGGTGAAATTTATACATGCCTAGTTGTAGATAAATTGCTCAACAGGCATTGTAAATGTATTGTAAAGCTTTTTTAATGTTATTATATATATATATTATATAAACATGCAAGGCATAGATAGCTTACTATGCATATATTTTTTTTTTTTTTTTACGATTTTATCATGTATTCTACAAGTTCGGTCTAAAGGGTATTAGCATATTTGTATTGAATAGGTGTCTTTTAAACTAATATATTTCATAGTCTTTTTGTTAAGTTCTTTAGCTCAAGTTTAAATGTAAAAAAACAATTTTCAATGATAAAAGATGATTAAATTTTTGACAAATATTATATTGACAAAAAATAATAAATATATATTTAAAGAAACGAATATGTTTCAAAAAAATGGTAAGAAATACTATCTACCATCTCTTAAAATTTCAATTTTGCATAATAATTCGAAGAGGTTTTCTACTTTGCATCTTTTCATTACCGCAGTACTTCCACTTTTAGAATGCAGTACTTAAAATAGGAATCTGATGTCTGGTACATCAGTTGGAATTCTCAAATCCATGCTAATGAGTATACTTTTTACGTTTCATTAGTTACAACTAATATTTTGTTTTCAGTAGTACTTTCGTTTGTCGGTTGAAGGAAGAGCTTTGACGTATTTCTGCTAACTAAACAATGCATTATTCCATATTTCTTTCTGGTCCACGAAAGGTCACAAGTACTGCGTTGTATCTATTTATTCTACTCTCATTTCATTACTACTGTGTACATGCTGTTTGTTTGTTTTGTTCATAAAAAAATAAATACGTCCAGACAATTTAGTGTGCTTTTTATTTAACATTATATACACATCTCCAAAGGAAACGTTCAAACTGGAATTCATATCTAACCAAACCGATTCTATTTCTTTCAATCGTATTTCCCAGCATAGTAAACAAAAAATTGTGAAAAAATTTAATTGAAGAAGTGTTTAAATAAAAATTAAAATTTCCAATTTACTGATGATAAATTATTAAAAATTTAACATTAATTAATAATAAACATCACCTATGTGATACTTCGTTCTTCAAAAATTCTGAGTGACAAGAACAAATGGGAATGGTCTCCCTGAAACTTTCCAGAATACAAAAAAATGTTTATCCCCCCCCACCCTTCCCACACACAAAATTGTGGATTGCAGGAAAGGTCACGAATTCGCCCCATTCATGAGCGATAGTTATAAAAATATAGATCTCTAGCAGTTTTAATGAATCTATCGTGAGAATATGCATTTTTGATGTCTTTCTATAGAATGATTTACATCGAAATTTGATACAAAACTATAGTTATAGTCATAACTTGAGGTGTATGTACACACTTAAAACTTCGAAAATCGTTCAAAATATCGAAAAAAAAATTTATTGCTTAATAATGTTCTCTGATCCTTTAGCTTTCAAACGATACCAAAATGTTGTCAATATTCGAAATATTTCTCGAGTTATAATTATTTTTCTTGAGGTGCTTTCATTAAAAACTCTAGTTAAGTTTTTTTTAAAACTCATTTTATGAAGAATGATATTTTTCCACTATGTTGCTTCATTCAAACTATCATAACTCAACAAGAAATGAACCAAATACAATTATTTATATATCAAAATAATCTATATGAAATAGCGGATGTTTTGTGTCTCAATCAAAGATATATATATAGAAATAAATTTTTAATAGCTATTCAAAAGTTAAAATTACAGAAAAAATCTCGCTTTTTCTATTCATCGTTGATGAAAAAATTGTTTAAAAAAAGCTACATATTTTTATAACTTGATTGAGGCAGACAACATGAACATATTAGGCATAATTTCCAACTAGAATTATGTGTCTGTACAAATTAGAATTTAAAATATCATGTTTCAAAAAATATGCTAATTAGCTCATTAAATATTAATTAATAATTAGTGTAATATGGTTTTTTTCTCACTGAAATGAGTTTAAACATATATTTATGACCTACTGTGAAAAACTGGATTTTTAAAGTTAAAAAAAAAAATCTTCTAGTGTGTACATACACCTTAATGAATTTCATTGATTTAATTCGTTATTCTTTATGGAATTAACACATTGCAAAGTACAAATAAATAGATGATCAACTGGTTCAAAATTTGAAAAGAATTTTTTTTGTTTTTTTTTGCATAGTTTAGTGTTTCAAATTTTATCTGCATAGTTTTTACATTTTATAGTTATCGAATTCGCTTGTACTCAAAACACCAGAGAAATCCTATAGATAGATTTCATTCAAAATTTGATAAAAACCTACTAAACTGATCATAAGCCCAAAGCATTTTTGAGTAATCGTGTTCACAGACAAACAATGCCAAACACGGCTTTTTCGGATGGAGGTCTGAAACATGAAGATCCGCAAAATTTCGAGTTGTAATTACTATACTCCCTCTACACATTGTTAAAGTAAATGTACCATTTATTGCTATAAATCTAAAAAACTTTATATACTCAAGAAAACATTAAAAATATCTATAATTACAAAAATAAATTAAAAAATGTGAACACATTGTTATTCATTCCAGGTCATTTAATAGCTTTCATAACACATCAGAAAGTGTTACTAAATGCCTAATATTGCTTTTACAAACTAGATTGATCATTAAAAAAATTAATCAACCAGGCAGGCAACGGCATATTTCATTTGTTCAAAAATATTAAGAATCCCCTTACATATTTATATTTCCTGATTTAGTTTTATAAAAACTGAATATATAAAGTTGAAAGAGATAGTGAAGGGAACTTTCCAATAAAAAATAGCAAGTTAATAAGCAATAGAAGTTTCGACAGGAGGGATGCAGAAATTATTATTCAGCCCCAATGTCTAAACTATTGCAGCTACTGACAAATTTACAATGCAAAAGTTGCTGATAAAGATGAAGTAACAATTTGCCTAATTTGAATTACCTTTCTACCTTCAATAATAAGAGAGTTACAGCAAAATAAAAATTCAACCCACCATCACTTTTATGCCCTATATGGCCCATCTGTGAACACAGTCAAAATTTTCACCCTCCTTACAACATATTTCTCAGCAGTTCAAAACTAAAGAAAAGGATGGATAATTTAAGATTTTAAGAGTAATTATAAACCTAAATATGTAGAAATTTTTCTAAAGTATTGTCATGAGTACCACAGCAATACATAGTATTCCTATAAAGAATCTATCTAACAATGATACAATTTATTCAAACTAAACATCAATGGAGTAATAGCATAAAAGAAAAGAGGACTTGAAAGAAAAAGAAAATTTTTATATCAAACAAAGGAATATATGTTGCCCTGTACTTCAATACCTCTACAATCCTTGAACAGATAATCCCATATTTTAAATCGCATTTATTAAATATTTTCATTGCTTTTATATTTTGAATGTTATCTAAATGCATTACAACGAAATTATGCTATAAAATAATTTTTTAAAGCAATATTTATCATTATTTTTTATAAACAAAGAAATCAAATAATAATAAGTAAATTCCCTTTTCTAATATTTATTCAGCATGCCTTTGACGACAATAAGAGTTTCGATTCTTCTTGGCATATTGTTGATGCCTCATTTTGGAAAGTAAAGTCTCATCTCTAGTTAGTAATTAATACAATTAGTAAATGAGTCATTTTTGAAATCATGTGACAAATGGGGGGACATGCTATTATCCCCCCCAAATAAAGCATTCAAATAGTAATATAAATATACCACTTTAAAGAAATTATATATTATACATACCATCTTTTAAAAACAGTGCATTTCAAACCTCTTCCCCTCCTTTAAAAAAAATAAGTGCAAATAATAAACTGACTAGTTACTACAGATAGGGGAGATAGTAAGTTCTGAAAAGTGAAGCCAGGTTAATGCATTCTGTACATCTGTCAATTATATACTTTTACACTATCAAAATTTATTAAATATCATGAAATCCATACAAAAAAAAAGTTTCCTTTAGAAACTTTTTCTTATATAAAAGGAAATAAATATCAATCTAAATCACTTCTTGATTAATAAAACAAAATAAATTTTCAAATATTTTACAAATGTGGAAAAATTTATTAATCCCATCACAGTGCAAACACATTCAATAATTTCTTCGTCCTATTCTATACACAGATTATATTCAGAATACACCAAGCTAGTCAGATTTTAGCAGTTAAATGACTGCAGTGAAAATAAATATCCAAAAACATGTATGCAACGCTTTTTAAATCCTGACCATTGTGCTTATATAGAAAGTTTTGTTGCAATTATATACATATATCCCCAAAAACCATTTGGTTTTCCGCAACATGTAATCAATTCTTTTAACACACATCTCTTTGGGAATGTATTTAATTTCTTTACCTAATAAACTGACCTTGTCAAGATTCATTATAAATTTAATAAATGTATTCATTATAAATATACTTAGCATTAAAGATTCAATAAAAATTACCATGAAATTTCTAGAAATTTAGAGCATAAATCTTCACAATTACATTAAATATTGTGAAGAAATATTCATTCCAGATAGAATTATGCCAAGATTTTGTCATCAGGTTCATAACTTTGCCAGATGGCAGCTATCTTGGATAGTGATGGGGGGGAACTCAAATTTAGTCTAAGAAGTCATTTATTTAGGGTTGCAGTTAAAACTCTCTGAATTGTCACATTTGGTAAGTTATTGTTTGAAACCAATTCTAATTTGGCAAATATAATAAAATATAAAATCTAAGCAGATAAATTTTAAAAAGTAAGTTACAGAAAAAAATCTGGCATTATGGAGTACATTCACACTTCCTTAATATTGATGGTGAAAAGCAATAAAGAAATTTCGCTGGCATGTATATAAATTTAATAGGGTTTATTATTAATAAGTTTTGAAAAATGTTTAAGGTTTTCTTTAGGAAAGATATCAGCTTTCAGCTTTGAAATTAATGATTTCATAATTTGTAATCTGATTCCAGGAAAGATCCTTCACATGTATGGATAATGTAGGAAAAAATTAACTCTTATAATAAAATATCCTTTCATTGACATGCAAATTTGGAGCGAGATAGTTGGCTGATACAGTATCCTTGGCACCTGGATTAATGTTCAAATTCATGCAGTCATTTTAAAAATAGCCCTTGTAGTGAGTTGAAATTAAACTAAATCTGTGCCATTGAAGAAATTTGTCGTTTTTTGTTTAGTATCAAACAGAAATAATGTTAAATGTTTTAGTTTAAATATATAAGAAATCATACATATAAAATATTACCAGAAGCTTCACTATTAAGAAAGCTTATATTAAGAATACCGTAAGATTATTACAAAAAAAAAAAATCTCCAGAATGATAAAAAAAATATACATGTAAAAATTGAAAAAGTAAAATATATACAAACATAACACTCTAGGAAGAGAAAAATAATGTTAAGAATTCATAACATAAAGAATTTTGTCAAACATTAACACCAAGACATTAAGTAAAAATGATTAAGCAAATAATAAAATAAATAGTTATACAAAAAATGCAAGATATTAAGAATACCGTAAGATTATTACAAAAAAAAATCTCCAGAATGATAAAATTTGATTCCAGAAATTCTCACTTCCATGGAAATGTGTCATATCTATATATAAAATGCTATTTTCTATTTTAGAGATTGAAATTTATAAAAAGCAAAACAATCCTCCCCCCCCCCTTTTTTTAAAAAAATAGTTTGTTCATCAACAGATTTGATGAATTATCATTTTCATTTTCAGCTGTTTTGAATAACCATTAACATAATCTATCAAAAGCTACAAATTGAATGAATTACAGAAATCATATTATGTTCTTTGGAGCAAACTGTTATTTAATGATCCTTTAAAAGTATTTCTAAAGAAGTTAGTGGAATATTAATAAATAATATGCAGATATGAATTTGAAAATACAAAATTTTATTATGAAACATATTTACAATGAATCTTGCTATGGTTTAAAGAACACACAAAAAAAAATCTTCAATGAAATAATGATGAAGGTCACCAAAATTACAACTTGTCCAATGTCTTTATACCATCTGTAATAAAATAATGGACATTAACATTTGAATCTGAAGCAAATGCTCTTATACCCAAACAAATATCAAGTAATTTCAATAAAATATTTAATCATAAGAGTACATATTGAAAATTCACATAGAATTTGACATTAATATTCAAAGTACCAAAATAAATTTTAAAAGAAAAGACTTTTAATAATGCGCTTAAAGAAGAAAAGAATATTTCAATAAAAAAAATCAATCAGTAAACAAAAATAATAATTTTCAAACGCTACAGAAGAAATATTCCAAATAAGCTGAGATATTAATGCATTTAAGAGACACAATTTAATTTTTAATAAATGTTAAAAATTTTCTATCTTATGTAAGTTGATTTCTTTATCTTACTGCATCAACTTTCAAGTTTTTTATTCATGATTATTTTACATATTTTGGAAGGTAACTTGTTATTAAATTATGCATCAAAATTTGAATCAAGAAATATTTAGTAAGACTGATAACCTATGAAATTTTGTCAAAATGTCTTTGCTTTAACTATTGAATTATTCAGAAAATTTATATTAATTTCTATTTAGAGAAAAAATATTTTATGTTAATAGTAAAAAAATTAGAAAAAAAATGTGAAATTCGATACAAGATTCTAACCTAGTGCCATAAGTTTACCTAGTACCATGATCTTGTTTCATCATATATTTAATCTAAAATATGATTAATCTAAAGGTCACATTTTGGAGATGTCTTGCAGCATTTACCTTTAATTGGCAGAATTTTCCATTTCCATTTCTTCTTCCTCCTCCTCATCTACAAATATAAAAAAAATTACAACAATTTGGTTCAATCTACTAATGTTTCATATATTTATAATATTCATGATGTTACATATTATACATGTAATTTTTAATAAAAAAATTAAACTAATCAAGAAGAAAAAAAATTAAAAAATTCTCAAAGATATAAATTAAACTAACTAACAGTTGTTATATACCTTCGAGGAAAACAAAAATAACCAATAATCATCATCAACACAGACTTTAAAAATAATTTAAAATCACTGAATTCTACCTTTACCAATAAGCAAAAAACTATTATTGTTCCAAAGCAAATTATGATAGTAATTCTAATGCTACCCAACACTAATGATTTAGATAAAAGCATTCATTAAAAGTTATAAATTGTTTTATACAATTATATGAACTAGCAAATAATGATACTAAAATGAAATTTAGTGAAAATATCTAGTTTTAGCTTTAGGTAAAAATGTTAAGCATTAAATATTCAAAAAATATAATAAGTATTTTAATTTTTTTACACTATGCAAAAAAAGGAAGAAAAAAAAATTAAAGAACAAAACTTGAAATAGAAATGCAAAACAAAATTTTTTTTTAAAAAAAAAGGGGGGGGGGTCAATATTTGAATTGTTGATTCTGAAGTATTGATTGCATATTATATGATTTTGATAGAAAATATATAAATTAGCGCACATTCAATTTTTAAAATAGGCATCTGTACAGTTTTATACACAATTGTATTTAATTTTTTTAAAGCATTACTTAAAGGTGATATAAACTTTTTCTTCCTTTATGATTTTTTTTATTTAATAATTTTTTTTACCTTGATTTTGAGAAGTTGTACCACCATCTTTTCTTGGAATTTGACCAGATTTCAACATCTGCTTTAATCTTTCAACCTCTTCTAATGTGGTAGCATTTTTAATAGCCTCCTAGAAATGATCAAATTTATTTCTTTAGTTAATTTAAAAACAAAAAGATTGGCATAAAATAATGATTGCATTAGGATATTTAATGCATATTTGATTAATTAATTTAAATATAGTTATCAATAAAAACACAGAATGGTTTATATAATGATAGTTTTAAAAAACCATTACATAAAAATTATTATTATTATTATTTTTTTTTTTTTGTAAAACTCCAGATTTATTTTACTTTACTAATACATTTTCTAAATAAGCAAAATAAATAAATGAAAACAACCACAATATTTTTTACTTATTCTCAAATGCTTATTTAAGAAACAATAAAGAAAGTAAAATCAGTAATATGTTTGTATATTTACAATTTTACAAGCAATGCTTAAGATAACACTAATATTAAGACTAATTTGTTTGACTTTATCATATTTGTCTATAGAAAATTGTGACTGATTTTTACTTTGACAATCTGAAGCATATGTATATACTTTTTTTAATATGAAGAAAACAAGGTTAATACCAAGAATTCACTCAGCATAAGAGGCTTGAATTCTCAGCTTGTATTTTATTATATGATTAGCCTTAACTAAACAAAAAGCATAGTTGTTTCTTCAAATTAGTACATTAAGCAACAATATTTCTTTTATCTCAAAACAATAATTGCATAATATATTTCAAACACATAAGGATTAAAAAAAAATGTAACCAACAGCTCAAACTATTTATATTGGAATTTTCACTATGAAAGAAATTTATATTTAGAATGTTACAACAATTACAAAATTATTTATGATTAAAATCCGAGCATCTGCATTACACAATCGCGAATGGTATTGTTTTGTTTTCGGAAGCTATGACTTAGATCTTTTAATTCCCACAACTTTTAGAAATTGGAATTAGATTAGATTTCAGATGGGGGAAAAAATAAACAAGAAACTTAAATTCCCTGCATTTTCCCAGTTTTTATGAAAATTTTCAAATTTCCTGTGTCTTCTCTATTCTTCCGATGGTGTAGTAACCCTGATAGACCATTATCCGAAATAAAATCTGTAGAAATAGCTAATATGGCAGTTTACTTGTTACCAACTATTCCAAACTGAATAATACTTTTTTTAAGCTCCAAAATCTTGAGAAGGTAGTTATTCTAAAATGCCTAAAACATTTATAGAATCCATGAAAATAACGATCATTTTTATACCTGTGTATTAATTGCCTGCCTACAATTAATTTCCAAAAAAGTTTCATGTTAGTCAGTTGAATTATGTTTGTCAACATCTCTAATATTAATACAGAAGTACAACTCCAAAAATAATAATGAATATATAAAAATTTAGCAATTAAAAAATGTAATAAAGTTAATATCCTTTAGTGATTTATCATTTAGAAGCTTTAAATCATGCCATGAAGTTTTTATGACCATTCAAAATATAAATATTAAAAACTATTAAGTTATTTTCTCTTGAATCTTTTATACTGTAAGTAGGAAAGATTACCATTCTCACAATCAAAGGGGGAAAAAAATATATTAGTTTACCCTAATTGCTTCAACATCAGAAACAGTTGGTCCACTTGGTTTCTCTGGTGATGTATTTGGAAGATTACCACCAGGAACAAATGTTCGACTCTTTTTGCCAATTTCTTTTTCTAGTTTCTTTCCTTTTTTTCCTTTGAACAGTTTCGCAGATTCTTCCCTTTCCTATAAAAGTTTAATTATAAGAAGAAAATTATACAATTAGGGGTATTTTTGCCTTCTACACACAAACAGAAAATTTTAATTTTTGCTAAATATATTCTAATATTTTTAATTTGAAATAATGGAAGTAGGGCAGTACAACAAACACAGAAGTAAGGTATTTCCAAATTATAAAAATTAAAAACATAAAAGTATTTGATAGAATATTCTTGTGACAATTACACACTAATATTTAATAATTTTTATTTTATACATTATTCTGAAAACTAAGAAGAAATATAAATTATAGATTATTTTTCACATAAAAATTAGGAATAAAATGTTTCAAATCTTCATTACAATACAAAAAACAGAATCAAAACATGGAAAAATCTTTTCAAGCTTTAAAATTTTTCCTAGATTTGTTTAAAGCAAAGATGTAATTTTTTTTCTAATTATTAAAATTGGAATTTCATTTATAATTTTATATGGTTTTATTATTTAAATAAATTTGAGATAATCAAAAATTCTTTCAGTATATATAAATGCAATGCAACACCTATACAGAGTGGCTAAAAAATTAGACACTCTTTAATAACAAGCTGAACCACCTTTAATACTGATCACAACCGATATTCTGCTTGGCATGGACTCAACAAGTAGCTGAGTCCATCTATATTACATATACAATAAACTCTCGAGTATTCGGTTTGTGACTATCCGGCCTAATTTTCTTTTAACAACTGAAATGAGGAAGGCAATGCATCGCATTGGCAACATTGTAAATGCATCAGTAGCAGACATCTGCTACAATTCTCCTATGTGTTGCATGTAAAATACAAGTTGTGACAAGTGAAGAACAGTGTTCTGCTTGTTGTTCATTGTTTCATCAGTATGTAATGGACCTCAATTGTTGTTTCTCTTCCTCATTTTAACCACACAGTATGTAAAGTATTTGTAAATTGTTCTTGGGGTGTGTTTAATGATTTTTAAAATATACCACAGTGAAGATTACAGAATTTACATTAAAATGTGAACATTTTATATTCTTTAATTAACTTTTCCTCTAATAAATTCTTGAAATGTTCAGTGCAGTATATAAACTACCAGTATACAGAGCGTTCTACTTTAATTCGACATGTTACTAGAAACTGCTTCTATGATTTGTTGGACTGCAACCGTGTTTACATTCTTTGTAGGTTGAGATAAATGGAGGACTTAGTGCTCGTATTATAGCAGTGAGTTTTGGTATAAAGACTTTTCTTCTAATATTGGTTAGGCAAAGAAATAAGTTCATAGAACTCTGGTTTATCCACCTTTTTTGTTATCTGGCCTACCCTTCCGCCACATTAGGCCGGATACTTGGGAGTATACTGTAGTAAATTAAATTATGTCTGCTTATGGAAAGTATATTTGTAGTATTTTATTTTAACCTAATATTTGGATAATCTGTCTTCTAATTGCTCATTTTTGTGAGAAGATAATTTTATTTTTTAATTTCTTACATAAACTGAGCAAATAATAAATATATCACCTTTAGCTTTTAGGAGGAGAGAATTATATAATTAACTATTTGAAGAAACAAAAATAATTTCAGTATCAATGCTACAATAAGAATATTGTAGAAAATACTGCATAATTAAAAAAAATAAAATAAACAATTTAGGAAAAATTGGAAGACAAAAATTATTATCACTTAAAATATAAGTACATATAATTTTAAAATGACACACATACACACAAAATACAATCATATTTTCTGATGCTATCATAGGAAATAACAAAATCCAGCTAAATCCTTAATTATATGAAATTTCAAAAAAAGTCACTAAAGTGCACATTCCAAATTTTCAAATTACTTTTATTCTAAATTTAGTAGCTTTAAATCACGATTATAAAGTACAGTTTATAAAATGTCAGATAACACATTCATTCACCTTTATTACTCATAGAAATATTACATATAAATTAGATATAAGAAAATATTTTAATTATTTTAAGGAGAAAATAATAAAACAGGCATTCCAGAGTGGTAGCCTGGATACATATTACATCAATAAAACTTTACCTTCATACGAATCTTGCGAAAATCCAAAAGTCTAAGTTGGGGCAATTTGTGAATAACATATAACCTATAATGTTTTTTAGAAGCAACAGGATTCTTTATCAAGCTAAAAAGAAAAATTAGAACAAGACTATTAGTATTAATACATAACAATTCTTTAAGCAGCATATATTAATGCTTCATTAATATCAGCATCATAAGCATGAAACAGTGATTTAAATAAACACTTAATATTTTACTACTTTTGCATTTCTTATAATAAGTTTTCAAAATCATACCAATTTTAATTACTAGAAAGTCAACTTTACCACACCAAATATGTAAATTTCTTAAAAATCTTTTTGAATATGTATACAAGAAATATGCAGCACTATTAATTCATAAGCTGAAACTACATTTTAAAGTTTTATCTGAAATACTTCTTTCAAGCATATTAGTTATATTTTCTCATTTTTTACATACGTCAGATTCAAATCTAAAAATAGTATAAGTGTAATTTTAGGAAATTTGATGTAAAAATCACATTTCATATCAAATAGTACAATGTGCATGGGTGCATAAATGATTATTTTTGCATTTGTATAGACACTTACTGGATTTGCCAAAAATAATAACTGAGGAATAAATTCAACTGCTATATCCTATTAGAAACTATATTCAAGATTTATAATAAACTTATTTATAGCTTTTCATCATAATTGAATTATTTTCTCAAAATTATTTTGCAACACAATATCTTATATAAATCATACAAAAAAAAATTTAATACACATTGCATTGATTTTTTTAAAATTCTCACTATACATATTATTAAAAATAAATTGCAACATTCACTAATAGTGAATCATTATATTCAATAATAACTGCTTACCTGATAAGTGTCAGAATTTAAAACAAAACTTGCTGATTTAAAATCATGATTTTTTTACAGATGGAAACAATATCAAATTGTATAAAATTAGAGAAAATGGAGGCACAGCCTAATTCCAATTCACAGAAGCTTGAATTATATGTTTTTAGTAGATTTGAAAAAAATGTATAAGTGCAATTATTCACAAATATGAGAAAAGGAATACGGGAAAGGAAGTATCAATCAGAATAAAACAACATAGATGAATATGTGATAATTATCATATAAAGGAGATATTACAAAAACTCAACCTTTTTAAGTATAAAAATTGAATTTGCTTTTTAATATTAAACAATTCAAAGTGATAAAAATTAAAAGAATTAATATAGTAAAAAATGCATTTATTTTAAAGATAAAAAAAAATCACTGACTTGTTCAATATTAAATTTACTTTCCATCGGTTATTTTTAAATTGTATGTCAAAGTTGATATATATAATCTCCAAGTACATACAAATAAAACATTAAAATTATCAAAACAAAAATTAAGTATATTTTATTCCATGTAAGTACTGTTGCAGTTGATAATTAATTCATAATAATTAATTACCCCTATTAAGATTATCATTAAAACACAAGTTTGGTTTTTGGCGACAGAAAAAAAAATATTTCTACAGAATTAATACTCAAAATAAATTTTAAAAAAATACTGAGCTATGTATCGGAATCTATGTATCGTATGTAGTGGAAGGATAGGCTGGATAACAAAAAAGTCTGAGTTCTATGAACTCATTTCTTTGCCTACCAATACTAGAAGACAAAGTTTTTATACTGAAACTCATTGTTATAATACGTATTTTCTCAGTTCTTATTGAGTACTAAGCGCTCTATATCGAACCACATAAAATGTGAACACGGCCCAGTGAATCATAGAAGCAGTTGCCGATAATATGTTGAGTCAAAATATAAGTCTCTGCACTGGTAAATATGTTTATACAATACACTGCAAGTTTCAAAAATTTATTTGGAAAAAAGTAAGTTAAAGGATGTAAACTGTTCACATTTCAACATAAATTCTATAATTCCTAACTTAAATGCAATACACAACTTTTTTCATTTATCACCCATTTTGAAATCTTCATTGTAGTACACTTAAAAAACATTAAGCATACCCCAAGAACAATTTACGAATATTGTATGTACCGTGCAGTTAAATCAGGAACAGAGGCAACAATTGAGATCCATTACACACTGACAAAACAATGAACAACGAGCAGAACGATGGTCTTTTCCTGTCACGATTTGCATTTTGCAAACGACAGATAAGAGAATGGTAGCAGATGCTTGCTTCCATTACTTTAGCAATGTTGCCAATGCAACGCTTTACCTTCCTCATTTAATTACAATAAAAGAAAACTAGGCCAGATAGTCGCAAGCTGAATACTCAGAAGTGTATTGTACTTAAGCTTGAATAAATAAAAGTGTTAAAATCCATATTCAAATAAATACACAATTTTAAAAAAATTAATTAATGCAATATTCTAAATGCTATAATAATAATAATTCTAATATACAAACCTTAGAGATGTCAAAGACTTTACAGTAGACAATGGATCAATATCACCCAGCTCTTGAATATGGTTATTGGTTAAAATGATAGTATCAAGATTGGGAAGACATTCTTGCAGATTATCTCCAATACGACTAAAAATAAAATAAAATTATTTTATAAGTTTGTAAATACTAGATTCTAAATACACATGAAAGAATTTGCCTAATCAGATACAATAACATAATCTTATTTCATCTCAGTATCTTATAAGATAATTTTATAACAAACAAGGATTCCAAAGAAATGTTGCAAATACAAAAATTATAGGATGTTTTTTAAGAGAAAGCAATAAAATGAAATGAAATTTCAAAACAAGATCTTCATTTCCAACTCAGTTAAGTAAACGTTAAACTACTAGTTAAAAGAATGGAAGACCATGAAGTGATTTTTAACAGAAATTGTATAATTTAATTGAGTACTGAAAAATTCAAATTTAACAATATTTAGCCATTAAATTTTAAGAAATTAGTATGTATTAGAAAGATGGTGTAAATGAATGAATTAAAGCAATATTTACCAAACTCTATTATTATTTATCAAGACGTATTTTAGTCGCTTCAGCTGAGGAAATCCATCCAGTTTTCTTATATCATTATCTGATAAATCAATGCAATCAAATTGGTCCTACAAAAAGGAATGGAAAATCATTTTTCAACAAGAAAAAAGTTTTTTAAATAAAAAGAATACCTCAAACATTTTCTTTTTGTTCTTAAAAATTTTAATATACTTTTTGTAAAAAAAAAAATTTCAAATGAAATACCAAGAAGAAAATTAAATAAAAAAATTTTTCTTATTAAATAAAACTTGGTAAAGATACTAAAATCAAATAGAATATAATACTGCTTGATTATATATTAAATAGATGTCTTATGTTTCGACTAACTCTTGTTTTAAACATTAATTTTTGAATATACACTAGACTACTACCCTGAATCTGTGAGCTACTCTGCTTATCAGGCCTATTTAAATTACTTAAATAATTTATAAAGTATTGTATGCAGATGCTTACAGCAGCCCTTCTACATATTATGTTTATTAAATAAGTTCAAATAATTTTTGTAAGAATTGATCCAATGTTTTACATCAAATTTTCTTGATTTTAAAAGTATATGCTTTCATAGTGTATACAATAATATTATTCTTGAATTTTCTGCTTTTGTAATACATATTTAAAACAAACATCTACAGTTCTGGTTTGCAGCAAAATAAAATGCGAAAAACAAGTTTTAGTATTTAAAAATATTTTTAATGGTACAGGTGGATTAGCAAAAGAGCAGTTATAGAATTCTACAAATGCGGCTTTTTGTTATCTTGTTACATTAGGCTGGATAACTGGGGACAAATTAAATGACAAATAAATGAAAAAATATGCATATCAATACTTACTAAAGTTGCACCAAGATTTTCTATTTGTCCAATCTTGTAACCTGAATTAAATTTTAAAACAAATTTAATTTGAATTCAGCATGAAAACAACATTAAATAAAAAAAATATTATGAAAAGGGGGAAAAAATATATCTCCTTCTTGAATATAGAGTTTTAGTTCAATGGATGTAATTTTATGATACAAGATTCCATCAATATAATATCTTTAAAATAAATATTAGCGAAATTGAGGATTTATAATTAGAAACTTTTTCTTTATTTATAAAATTTTAAAAAACTAGGCCCTCACTTTCTCTTGGGGCCCACCTCGCAACTAGAAAAATTATTATTTAAAAGTAAAGATTTGATACAATTATTGAATAAAAATAAGATAAAATAAATAAGTTAGAAAAGATTATTTTCACAAAACTCTCTTTAAGAGGGTGAATTTTTGATTTATTCAACATAATATGAGTAGTATTAAAAAAAAAAAAAAAAAACCTGAATGAATTCGATTACCTTAGCAGGTCCAGATTTATTTTAATCAAGTAAAGACTATTTGAAGAAACATAGCAATAGAATCTAAATTGCAATGTGTAAAACATAAAAATAATATCTTAAATAATCTTTAATATTAAAAACACAAAAATGAAAGTAACATAAAGCATTTTATTATTGTTCTTACATTATAAAAAAAGAATTCAGTATAACATTCAGTTATATGCTTATACTTTTAAAACATATGTTTTAACTTAAAGAAAACTTGCTCATTTTTTATAAAATTATTAAAAATAGACCATGAGATGAAAATTTAATGTTTGCAACTTAGAAACATGAAAATATTTCATTAAGTATTTTAAATTAACCAAAGATCTAAATAGTTGAAAACTTTTCCCATATACATGATAACAAAATAAAAATGCTAAGAATTTATTTCTTTTATACTTCTTACTAATAGTCATTTAAAAAGAAAGAAATAATAATAATAATAAAACGATATGCATACAGAGCCCCTAAATTTTCAGTTCATTTTTTCTAATTAATAAAATTTAATAAACCATAAAATTGTCATTTTGAAAAAATGGATAAACAGTAACTTTAAAAGCAATTATTTTCTATCTATCTCTCTGAACACAAAAATCACAGCAAAGTACATACCTGTAGATGGAAGCAATACTTTTCATTGACGATTCCTCAGCCCCTGCATGTTTTACGCATATTAATTTAACAGTTACTAGATTTTATTAATCGCTTCTGGGCCAAAGGAATAGGGAATTTAATAATTACAAACAAAATGGCATGTTGTGCAATATCAAGATACAAATCAGTCAAGCATCTGACACACAATAAATAAGAAAACAGCAAAGAGAAAATAAAACATTTTATAAGTAATAGGAATGAAAGATATCTTGAAAAAGAACCCATCATCAATGTTCCAGAATCTAGAAAGAAAATTCTTTCAGTAACAGATAAGTGATTGATGAAAATGTTTTCATTAAAACGTCAGATGCTGATAAATACTTTAGATATATGCATTTTGTTTCTAAAAAATGTAATCCAGATTTAATATATAAATTTGAAGAGTTATTTTTTTAAATTAATTTTTCCGCATTGAAAAATTTATATATATTTAAAATATTTCTAACATATGTGAAATTGCATTAATTTGCTCCATGGCAAAATACTTCAATTAATACAAAATACATAAATTTATTCATTAAATTGATTTCAACATTCTATAGTTTTAATATTATGGCCCAGATAAACACTGAATTTTGCGCTAAATAATTTCTAAAGTTATAAGGATACCCATTTTTATTAAGAGAGGGGGAAGGGATTCAAGCACTTTTCAAAGATCTTATGTAAAAAAAATTTAAAGACAGTAAAATGTTAAATTTTAGATTAAAAAAATACAAATAATTAATTTAAATTAGATATTTCTATTATTAATTTTCAAATACACTTACATGCTTATAACTTCTAAATAATTAACTAAAATCTATTAAAATAGAATTGCATTTTTTTTTTTTTTTTCTGTTCTTGTGCTTTCAACTCACAAAAACAGGAGGAATGACTTTCATCTTGTTATAGCAAAACTTTATACTTTTCTCCATGGATCCTTTTCTTCTTTGACTATTCTCCTTGGATCTGAACACTCATACTTCCAGTAAGTACAAAGTTGAGGAAATTATCCAAAACTTTAAGAATAAAGGTATATAATAAGACCTATTTGAAATCTGTCGGCAGTTTTTCAGAAAAAAAAAATTATTACGTTGTCATTTTTTCAAAATTTTGTCTCTTAAGTATACAAAATAACTTTCCTGCCATTGACATACAAATATTTCTTTGAAAATAATCAAAGACATGCTATTTCAGGTACAGATCTCCAAGAATATCAATTTTTATGATAACGAAAAGTTCCCAAAAACCAGTGACCATCTTTTTTTATATCCTCTACTAAAAATGGATAGTTTATGCAAAAGAATATAAAAAAAAGGATTGAATAATTTTAGTCAATGATGAGAAAAATCTATATCCGATATATAGGATCTTTACTGCATTTAGACTTCAATGTTATATATTAGCCTTTTAAACATATAACAAATAATTCATTTCAACTGCACATTCAAAAAGAACTGCATTTCCTCTTTCTTCCATTTAGTTCTAAAAAAGATATGCTAGAAAGTTTTTCGTTCTCTAAAAATTTGATGAATAATCTTTTCTTATCACTCGCACACTTCTGAATAAATAATACACACTAGATCAAAAGAATTCAAAATCCTATGCAGTTACCATATTAGCGACAAACTCAGGGGCACAATAAAGTACCATTCAACCAATAAAGAAACATTATTAGTTTACTAAAAACTAGCATCCTTTTCTTTTACGAGATAAATGAGAAAATATTTCCATTCAGCACTTTTTTAGAGCACTGGACACAAGTTCGGCGCTAAAAATATAAACCCAATAATTGCATTTAAGTGTCAGAATAAAATGAACATTTTCCAATTTTCCACAATATATTAAGCACTGGAATATAAAATGATTTTCGTATTAGACTCGTTTAAAAAAAGATAAAATATTTACTAGAATTTAATATCCTTCAACAATTTCTAAACTACGTCATAAACAAATCACTTCACATGGCATTCCAAAATTTTAAAATATGAATTTCTTTACAAGCAATTAATAAACAAAGTGTTAAAGAAATCATAGAGAATAAATGATAAATCATTAATAATGACCAACAACTAAAAAAATAAAAAATACCTCTCAAATTCAGCTGGCGATCTCTTATACAGTTGATGAACTGTGGGCTCATTTGAATTAGCTCTGCCGTAAGTTTCACCATTTTTAATTGCTTTTCTGAATTATAATTAAATGTTTATATTGCTAATCAAACGTTAAATTAAACGTTTTTAGAAAAATCGCGCAATTTACCAAAACACAGAACACACCGGTTCCTCAACCAAATTGAAAAAGATAAAGCCTCTTCACTTCACTTTAGTTACTATGCTTACCATCATTGACAAAGTTTCATTTTTTGTATTAAATTTTCAGATGAAATAATTTCTTTATATGCTTTATGCTATTTTGCTACAAGAGATCAATTTTTATTTCATTTTTCTTTCAAAATAATGCTTATATTTTGAGCACCTTTTCAGAATGACTTTCAGGAAGAAATAAAGAAATGATTCTCTTTCTCTGTGGGAAAGGCAATCGAAATTGACAGTTATAACTTTCCTTTAATGATGCTCGAAATTCAGATACTATAGGATTTTTTTTTAAACTGTTCATTTGCTGCCTTTAAAGAAGGTATAAACTACTTTTCAACATTTATTACCGTTACATGGCAACGAAATTTTATGTTTATAATGTTTATTTTTAAATTGACTGTATTATGGTTTCCGTTTCTCCTCTGAAGAGAAATATTCAGTGTCATGATAGCGTCTCAAAAATTTGTACTGCATTATATTTATTCAGTGATTATATAGCTTAAAATTTATTTTAAGTGTAAAGTTTATTTCATATTCTTAATCATGTGGTTTTAGATTACAAAACTTTTTCAAAATAAAAAGTTTTAACATTTTTTTTTTCATCTTTTTATTATTGTTACCTTAGCAACATGGATTTAACTAATAAATGTGGAGTTAAAAGAACGCTATCTACACGATTATCTCGAAGAATGTCTCAATTTAAAAAAATTAAAAGCATTGAGGAAAGTAAATCGAAATCAGTTTCTCCTGAAAATTTCTCTGTTGTAGCTACTCATATTACAAATATAAGTAGTTTGCAGTTAAATGTAAATAGACTTAATAAATCCTTTTTTGATCAACCATGTATCCAGTTAGCCAAATGTCTTTTAGGGAAAATACTAGTAAGAATGCTACCCACTGGCAACATTTTAAGAGGAAAAATAGTTGAAACAGAATGTTATCTTGGCACTTTTGATGTAGCAAGTCATTCATACATGGGAAAAAGAACTGAAAGAAATGAAGCAATGTTTCTAGAACCTGGTACTGCGTATGTGTATTCAATATATGGCATGTACTTTTGTTTTAATATATCCAGTCAGGGAGAAGGCTCTGCTGTACTAATACGTGCTATAGAACCTTTAGAAAATATTCATATAATGAAAGATTTTCGCTTAACAAAACGTAAGAATTCTGATCTGAAACCTAAGACTGTTATGAAAGATAAAGAACTTTGTAATGGACCATCTAAATTGTGTTTAGCTTTTCAAATCACAAAAAGCTTCAATAAAATAGATCTTTGCACTTCAGAAGATTTATGGTTAGAGGATGGTTTAAGCATTCCCGATTGTGATATAATAGCTTGTAAAAGAATAGGTATTGAATCTGCTGGTGAAGAATGGGCAAATAAACCTCTTAGGTTCTATGTGAAAGATTGCATTTGGGTCAGTGTGAGAAATAAAGCAGCAGAAGAACTTCATTTGAAGGATATGTCATAGAAAAAAATTATTTTTACATTTTCATGCTTTACTTAATTTAAGAAGTCTTGTGCCTACCTGCAATTTATTTAATAGTATTACATTAGCACTTTGTATAATTTTAATTTATCTGCTGTTATACAATAAGAATAAATTACCAGATTTATACTTTTACTCATCCAACACATTTTCTTAAAAAAATATTGCCATTTTCTTTAGATTTTAATTATAATAATACCATGCATGTAAAAATTACAATAAAATACTGTGTCATGAAACTGATTTAATTTCGTATGTTTTTGTACTGATTATAAAAATGATTATATTAATAAAATCATTGTTTAGAGAACTTTGTAAATTTTACTATGCTAAAATTAAATTTCATATTAAAATTGCTAAATACTTAAAGTTTTAATTTTACTTGATTTTTTCCTCAAAATTTTAAACTAGAATGAACAAATTAATAATTTGGTTATTTTTTTAAAATTATGATGTTTTAATTAAAATTTTAATTGATCAGTTATGTAATTCTCTTTATATTATATTTAGATGAATATAAGCTGTAATATGAAACTTAAACATTAATGCTAATTAAGCATAAGAAGTATGACTTATATGTCTAATTCTGTGGTGGCATGTCAAATGATCATTACAAAGAATTATTTGAATTATTAAAATTGTAATAACTTAATTATTGTGGACATGAAGTTATGTTATTTGGAGGGAATCTCTATTAAAAATTCACATATTTATTTTTAGTTTAATAGTTGGGTAAAAAAAAAATGTGAATAGTAAAGTTTTCTGTTTATATTAAATTTTATAATTCTTATATTTCATAAGAATTTTTTTATACTTTTTAAACAGATAACTGGAAATTTTATTTAACAAAACAGTTTAGGAAAAATTTTAATTTAAAATAACATAGGTTTCATTGATAGAATTTTTTCCTTTAACCAATTGTTGCTAAAAGATACTTGTTTTCATGTTACATGTATGAAAAAAATTAACATATTCATAAATGATAATTACTTTCCTTTGAAATAATGCTATGAAAATTGAATGGTCCATGAAATGTAATTGCAAAAGAGTGAATGAAGCATGTTTTTCCACTTATATAAATTGGATTTAACTATTTTATTCTCTTCATTGCTTATAATGCAAATTCTTTTTTAATGTCTCATACACAGTAATTTGATTTATTACCTTCTTTTTCATAATTTATATATTATATTTACTGGCATCACTTCTATGATCTACTTATGACCATTATATCATGGTTTATAGATTATCATCCTCAACATATTTTTGTGAATAAATATAAATTCATTTTACAGTTATATTGGTTTTATTCTTTTCTTATTTTGAAGAATTGTTCTGTATTATATACATTTTTTTAATATACCTTAATCCAAATACATTTGATAGATAGATGTTATTTAATATAAAAGCATTTGGATGTGCAAGACTTGTTATTTCTCTGATTTTATTATAATATTCTTCGTGCAAAATATTTTATATGCATATATATATATATATATAAAACTATCAATGTACAAATGCAGAAGAAGGAAATAGAATATTGTTAATCCCTTCCGGCATTCCCATTTCATCGCAATAACTTCACTATGTCTCCCTTCCATAATGATAATGTCAATTCAGTAATATTACTAAATAGATTGCTGTCTCCTCAGATAAATATGTGTGTGTGGATAGGAATTTCTAATTAACTTGCATTCTAAAAATGAATTCCTTAATCAATCAAACTCTGTCTTCACTGTAACTTTGACTTTGTAAGTGTATGGGATATTCTTAATGGAATCAAAATGCTGAATATGCAAATTCCTTTTCAAATAAACTCTCATGCTTTCTGTTTTCCTTTTCGGTACACCTTTCCTTTCCTTTTTGTTTGGCTTGGACAAAGAAATTTTAACAGAAGATCAAAATTGGGCTATCTCATTGAAATTATGTAGAATAAAAATCATAAAAAAACTATGCCTGCTTCTTCAAATCCTATTGCTTTGAACAGTCTACAAGATTCATGATACTTAGTCACTAGTGTTTAACCTCGAATTTATATTTAAAAAAAATATTTTCAATTTTTGTGAACATATTTTTTTATATATATTTTGATAAAAATTATTTTTTGTTGTAAGTTTTATTTGCATTTTATATGTTTATGGGAATATCAGAAACTTCTTTCAAGTTGTAAACTGTAAAAAATTTCTTAATGACTTTTTCAAACTAAAAACTTTAAAAATATTTATAAACATTTTCAATCAAATCCCACATTTTCTTTTCAACTGAGTATTCAAAATAATGACTGCTTATAAAAGAATACTTCATTTCATGATACAGTTATCATTACTTTTGAATCAAAATATATTATAAAAATCTATTTTTGCATTGCTATTTCTTCATGTTATTTATTCTATTACACATGTAATAATGTTGTTGTATTGTTGCTTACGAAGTTATTGCTTCAAGCGATGATCATTTAAGTTTTAAAATTGTTCAAACATATTTACTAACTTGCTCCATTTTTGCAGAATTATATGATAGCAAAAGCACAGTTATACAGGGTTTGTTTTAGATAGAAATCGTAATGAATCAATTACGATTTAAGAATAATTTCCGTATCTCTCGATCTCTGTCTTCATTTTAACTTCTAAGTTGCGTGGCGCGAGCTATTTCTTTTCCCATGGAACCATAACACTGAATCTGCTAATTCCATCCTAAAACTATATAAGTTCCAAATACTTTCTTTTCTGCCTTTCTGTTCAGTACGGTACATCGTATTCGCTATAGCTTGGATGAAGAAATCCTGACAGAAGCTCAAAATTGGATTGCTTTATTAAAATAAAGCAGAATAAAAGTCCTTAAAGAACTCTACGCTTGCTTCTTCAAAAGCTATTCTATATATTATAGTTATTAAAGCATTATAAAAAATATCAATTTGACTAAAAATATTAAAAGTGTTTGAACTTATTGAACAGATATTTAATCATATCTGAATTCTTGGACATGAATTGATCATCGAAATTCGGAAATGTAGATTTTATATCATATATAATAATATCATAAATAAGTTTTATAGAACGAACTTTTATAAGCCAAGAATAAAATATCAGATGATTAATTATGTTGATCTTCAATGAACTTATTTGAAAACTTAGACATGGGGTTTTAATTAAGAGTTTGATTTCATCATTTAAATATGTTCCAAAATTATTAAAAACTTGGTGGTTCTTATTTGGTTTGCTGGGGATATTGGTTATCTTTAATTCCAGTAAAATCGTTATATTTAACTTCATATCCATGATACTCTGAAATTGACAAACTTTAAAGATTTGTCATTGTAATTGTCTTACATATGCTTTCGTCATTCATAGTGCCAATAAAAATGTAAACGTGTGGCTCATCTATCCTTCAAATTTAACGGTATGCAGTAGCACCACTTTTTTAAAATCCGTTCTATAAACTACTTAGATATTAAATAGAATACTTCTTAAATGATGCGGAATAAAATCATTTTGTAAATAAATTGGAAAGTTATCGCGGAAGAAAAAAAACCTACCTAAAGGTAGGTTTCAAAAGTAGGTACTTTTTTTTTTTTTTGCGAAATTATGAATTTCTTAAATTTACTTTCTTAATGTTTGAACAGGTTTATTTATTAAAACTTTAGTGTTTTGTTTCTAAGTCTATTTTTTGGGAAAATACACTGCTTTTTTTTTCAAAATCTAAACTTTGATAGAATTTTCATATGAAGAACCTCTTAAATTAAAATCTTGATATATATATATACTATTTTGGTATAATAATTTCTCAACATGTTCTGCAGTTCCGAAAGCAGAGAATAAGCAATTTATTCATTTAGTGATTTATTCATTTCCCAATGTGAAAAAAAAAAAAAGAATGAAAATTTCAGGTTATTGATCAGTCGAATTCCAGTATTTAAAGAATGATAGATGAACAGCTTATTTTATCAGTTCAGGAATTAGATAATATGTTTCGTAAGCTGTCTGCAAAATTTCAAGCAGATTTCAAGATTTTTGGTTCATTCTTCTTTTTAGCCCCCCCCCAAGCTCTTTTTCCCAATTTTTAATGAACTCTTGTCACTTGTGTATTCTGGTTTTATAGATCTTGTGTATTCTGGTTTTATAGATGTTTTACAATCTTTTTTATGCAATTTTCAAAGATATAAATATTGTCGAACGTTTTTAACCCTTTCTAGAGCCATGGGAAGTATGCTTCCCACCAAATTCATCAACCTTTGAATGAAGTTATGTAGGTTGGCATAAGGTCTCACAGTTTTTTCAAAAAGACAAAGTCCTAGATGCTTCTGTTTCTTACCTCACACAAAATGATCTGTCTTGATTTGTTAATTAGTTATTAATTAACGAAATTAAATTTATCTAATAAGCTAAACGAATCACTTTTCTTAAGTCAATCTCAATCCTAAAAATATTTTAATATACCATGACTAGAAAAAAAGGCCTAAAAATATTTTAAAGGGTTAAAAAAATCACCCCGAACTTAGTCACGTACCTTTTAATTAGTTAAAAATTCTGATTAAATTTTAAAAAAATCTCTTTGAGCTGCATATTGCTACCCTCCAAAGTGTATTTGTACCAAATTTGGTAGCTCTGGCTGGATCAAATGGTTTGACCTGTAGAGCACCAACACACACATACGCATTCATCTTTATTATTTGTGGAGATAACTTTCATTATTGATCAGTTTAACAGTAATAAAAAAAGTTTGATCTATCCGATAACAAATTAATATTCAATTATGTTTGTCATCTTTGGGCTTACATAATCTATTTAAAAACATGTTGACAAAATTTCATTATCATTATGAGTAATAGTATACCTTAATTGTGTAATTGATGATTGCAGTGTTTGAAATCATGATGATTCTTTATTCACATCTAAAAGTAACTACATTACATGTTGTACCAGCTTCACATTCTATATCAATCACTCCGAAAACTCCAGAAACTGCAAAACACTGTTGGCCTTTCTCTGCAAAAAACAAAAAAGGCTGTTGAGTACATCAGAACTATGCATAATATAAATTAAAATAATTTATCGCGTTCTAAAGAATAACTCATGGTGGAAGGAATAACTTCTCAAATTATGGAGAAAACTTGTATTATGCATTTCATTTATTTAAAGTTGGCAACTTATCTGCTTATGTCAAACAGCGTTTTCTTCGTATTTATAAAGCATTAGAGTAATTGTTGTTTGACCTTTAATTTCATCCGTTTTTGCTTTGTTGTTTGCAAAAAAGATTGTAATCGTCAAAGGAA
This sequence comes from Argiope bruennichi, assembly GCF_947563725.1. NCBI lineage: Eukaryota > Metazoa > Arthropoda > Arachnida > Araneae > Araneidae > Argiope > Argiope bruennichi. The sequence goes on along the minus strand of NC_079159.1, from coordinate 30,389,408 downwards.
AAACAAGCAAAAAAACATCTGGAGCGATTTCTCCAAAACTATTTCGCTTACTCTCTAATAAAATTGTCATGTCAGGGAACATTTTACATGGCATTGACGTACAATAGCTACAATATATTAACTTTTGGATAAATTTAGCACTTTTACTGAATCCATTGTGCCATTCTTGGCGAGTTATTTGGCGATTCATCTCAGGTATGCTTTTTAATAATATCCAAAAATCGAATTTATGTTTTAGACACGTTTTTCTCGAGAGATTGAGTGCACTTTATAATCACAAAATCCCATACCAAATTTGATATATTTGAGTTATTGGCGTCTTCGAAGAATGACGTTTACTTATTTCTGATAGTATAGACAGACAGACAGTCAATTTTAATTTGGCTCAAAATTTGACAGCGTCTGCTCTATAGATATTAAATTTATGTGCCGATTTTTATTTATCTAGCTCTCTTCATTTTATAATTATCGTGTTAACTTATATTCAAACAGCCGGACTTCTAAACAGGTTTTAGTAAAAATTTGACAAAAATCTGTCAATTTGGTGGAAAAGCCGCATACCGAATTTTCTAGCACAGAATGTTTTTGATTTATTTTTGTCACAGACAGAGAGACGGACATTTTCCAAAAATCTGTTTTTTGAACCAGTGAGGTTTAAAACGTGAAGATTCGTCAAAGCCTGGAATTCGAATTTTTTGTTGATTACTATGCTTTCTCTGTATATGAGAAAATAAATATTAACCATTAAACCTTGAAATTACGGCGAATCATCTCGTGGGTGCAAATAAATAAATAAAAATCTAGAATTGTGGTTGTCTTGTCTATGAACTCTTTTACTAAAAAACAAAGGCATTTCTTTAGGCCGATTAAATTTGGCATAAGAATTTAAAACCAAATTTGTAAATAAGTATCGAAATTTGGAAGAAATCCGTCTGAGGAAAGCCTGTCTGTTTGTATGTATGTTAGCGCAATAATTCGAAAACGCTAAGAGCTATATAGATAAATTATACAGAAATGGCCAAAATTATGGAAATAATTTGGAAGGACAGACTTTTTGAGACTTAATGACACAGAGATTCATGGCAGCAATTTTACTAAGAGAAATTTCTCAAAGTTATTTATCAAATTTAATCGAGAATTTTATAGAATAATTTTGAAGATGAATAATTCAATTGGAACTGCAGTTATGAAGAAGAAAACAGAAACAAGAATAATGGCATGTAAAAATTCTGACTTAAGGCAGTTAATACTTAGTTGGGTAACCTTTTAGCAGTAATTACGGTATTGCAAGGTCGTCCGATGGATCTTACCAGTACTTTCAGTTCCTCAACTGTCATAATATGATACCATGAATGAACCACTGCTTTAATTAATTGGGTTTATTTCTGAGTTGCTTTTGTATTAAGTTTTTTCAGCCGGCTCTATAGATTTCCAAATGGTTTAAAATATAAGCTACTTTCAGTTTATTCTAGTAGTGAAATATGATTGTCTTGAAAATAATTTTGGCATACAGTGGCAACATGACATGAAGCTGAATCCTGTTGAAATATAAATTCATCCTTATCTGGTGAGCGATCTTCAGTTTAGAAACAAGAATTTTATTGATGTATTTTTGAGTTTTTATGTTCAGGATAGTCACACGAATTATATCCATGTCTTTTTCTGTTATTAAACCTCAGATTATAACATTTATTTAATAGTGGATGTTATGAAATCCCGATGAAAATCTATTTTTTTTTCTCCAGTTTACTTAGTATATGCCATCTCTATCAAATAGTTGGATTGTAGCCTTATCACTCCAAATCACACTATCCTATTCTGCCGTCTAGTTAACTTGGGTTTTGCCCTGTCTAATCTTTTCAAAATTTTGGATTTAGAAATAGCCTTTCTTCATAGAATTTTTACATTTAGAGCAGAATTACGTAATCTGAGTCAAATGGCTCTTACATTCAACATCATATTACATTGCGCCATTTCACTTGTATTCCCAGACTATTTTCTTCTATCATTTAGACATGTCTTGCGATTACCATGATATCACTTGTTGTTTTTCACCTTTTTCTGCCTCTACTGAATTGGTTTTCTATTGACCGAATTGCTTTATACTTCAAAAATTTAGAAATGCCGTTCTTAATTAGCTTTCCGCCAATTTTTTTCTCATTTCATTATAACTGAAGCGTGGAATGTGAATTTTGGGGGATCGATCAACTTTAGGTAAAAAAACCTTAAAAAAAACCCACCAACGAATAACTTTATCTACCAATGATCAAAGTTATGGAAAAATGATCTTCTCTCAGCTCCTAAAACTTACAATCCATTCCTGTATTTTACTGATAAGATAATAATGATAGTTTAACCACTCATGTTCATTAGCTATATTCAAATGAAGAAGAGCTATATCTTATCGACGAAATCATGGTGTGTTCCTTTCTGTTGTTGTTGCTTCTGGCACTTGTCATACATAAGCCCACTGACGAAGTCAACTATTTTAAACCGAGTTTCAGCATCTCTTGTTTCAATAGCGCCATCTAGGGCCAGGAGTACTTCTTAGCTAGACATGCGTCACAGCCCTTTTTAAGGGGCTTTTAGTTTCATTCGTTAATCCACAGATCGTAATTTAGACCTGAATCAGAGAATCATTACCTCTGATCCAGTACCCGAAGTGGTATTGTCTTGAGACACGACAGATTTATATGCATTAGCCACCATGTACACGGAGAGTCTTTTGCCGGTGGGGTCGAATTCACAATTCAAGGAATGCGAATCCACCGCCCTACCAACCAAGCTATTCTGGTCCTTCTTTTTTCTGATTGTTTAGTTATAACTTTTAAAAGAATAACTAAACATTCTAGTTTATGTCATGCAATTGAAATAATTTAATGTATGGCGTTCTTTAATTAGCTTTAAAATGATATGTAATTTTGTGGCATTATATCAAATAACAATGAATCAATTTTGAACAATAAAGCAACTTTGAACATATGCACCTCTCATATGTTCAAAATGTATTTTATCCAAAATATGTCCATAATTTTGGGGGTTGCCGTATAGATTTATCATCAGAATCACAGATCTGTATTGTGTAAAATGAAGGGGACATTTATTAGTCTGTATATTCTAGTTTATGTGAAAGCTATAACTCAAAAATTGCAAAGATAAATGAAATTTGATATGTTTGTGATGAATGTCGAATTGATTAATGTGTTTCATCACCAATTCCATCGCAGATTCGAAATCGATCGGAAGTACTTCTTTCTTTACTAAAACAGTTTTGCTGTGTATTATAGTAATCTTCATTCTAAGAGATTTATAAATAAAAGTATAATTCCTCGGTAATCCATGTAAGGCTCGCACTCCAATAAATGTAAAAAATTGTGTAGGGTAACGATGTTACGAAGCCCAGATCGCTACATATTGCACAGATAAATGAAAACGGGAATCATTTTTCAAATGGGAGCTTCCATTAGTCTTCCCATTCCTAAGATTGTTCGAGTTCAATCACCTTAAAAAAGTACCAGAATGTCTGAGAGTCTATTCAAAACATAAAAGAATTACCTGCCACCCTCAAAAATAGCAGTTATGGCTTGGTTACGGAAATTCCGGAGTCCTTTCCGATTTGTTGGTCAATGAAGAAACAGTCCTTTAGTAACGGACGACGACTTTTAAAAAGACGAATACAAAGACAACAAATACACAGCTGAGACGAACACAGGCAACAAACAGCAGCACACTACAACAAACAGTAGCCCACAAGTAGTTATCGGTAGTAATAATAGCCACAGCACACAAAACAGCCAGACAGATTTCAGCAGGAGAGGGAATCTGCGTAGATTCACTCTACACTCACGGAGGCCTCTCCAAACGGCTGAAATTCTCCACTGTTGCCTCGCTTTAGCTGTATCCAACTGCCGACTCACTACTACACGATTATCTACTCCACACACAATTCGATGCTGCTTTTATAATAAACACCAGGACTCGGCACACAGCTCAATTCAGCAATCGCTTGAGCTTCCCAAAACGCTTGCTTTTCGCTGGATTGATCCATACGATTCAATAGACGACTATCTTCGGTTAATGATATGCTTAAAGGAGCGCCTAACCCCTAGGGTTGGGGCTTAATCTCCGGTAGATGAAAGGATTTGACAAAAACCTTGTATTTGTAAACAAAATTCAGTATTTGCCGCGATCTTCTTCGAAAAAAGTACAAGGAAGTCGCTTAAGTAGTATTAGCAGGAGATGAGGTGGGAGGTGCTTGATGAAGCTCAAGTTTCTATTGGCTGTCAGGATGAGATAGGTGGGACAACAAGGATTGGGAAAACGCTGCAAGAGCAATTTGTTAAAGATATGAAAAAATTAAAGTTGAATAAATAAAACAGAAAAACAAAAAAGGGGGTTAAATCAGAATATTACGGGGCCTTTTAATACGTAAATTAGGAGTGTATTTAGGAATAGCAAGAACTGCTTCATTATCGTGAGAATCAAGATTCTTAAAAAAATTTTTGGCAAGTTTTTAAATAAATTTCTTAAGTGGTGGATAATCAAGAGCTTTATACATGTTTGTGCTAGGCATGTACCAGTGACAATTGCAGAAACTTCTAATAAGATTGTTTTGTTGAATTTCAATAATTCTTAAGTTTGACTTGGCAGCGTATCCCCAAACCGGACATGCGTGCATAAGAACTGGTTGCAAATAAGCAATTAGAGTTTCGACGACTATCTTCGGTTCGAGATTGCTAGCCTTTTATAGTTTCCGGTGGCGGGCAAAGACGGCAACGGCAACGTCGTGATGTTTCGGAGTTCCGCGATGTGACAAAGTGGTCACGAGCACCTCCACATCATAATTTGGAATAGATACTTTAATTTGTTAGTTTAGGGAAAAGTTAAATTTAATTGAACTAGTTTGGACGAGCGCAATAAAGCTCTAACGTCATGAAATTTGGTATTTAATTCATATTATTATAATTTTTGATACAATTAATTAATTTAAAAATAATATTTAAATTATTTATGGGGTAAAATAGAACTTTAGTGGAATTACGTTGCACGTGCCTTAACTATTGGGGCTTTTTTGGAACTAAACTTTCTGAAGGAAAAATTTCAAGGAATTTCACGCGTGTAGCTCATCGTAGCTATCTGAGGCCAAAACAAATAATTTTGAAAAATTTAATCCACCAGATTGGTAACAGAGTTAATTAATTCTCAGTTTTTTAACTGAGGGGAAATTTACATAGACATTGTCTATTGCAGCTCTAGGTCTTTTCCTAGAGCTGGGTACTGCAGGATCATAAGCAGGTAGATTAAGTAACTTGTTACGAATCTGGGGCAGTTTTTCGAAGAAATTTATTGATGTTCTTCTAATAAATTCCGAAACAGGTTCAATTTTGAGATCGTCATGTAAGATCTTTCTCCTGATATACCAGGGGGCGTCAACAATCTTCATCAGATGCCTATTTTGAAAAACTTGCAACCTCTTAATGTTTGTGGCTGATGTCGCCCCCCATATTTGGGAGCCGTACATCATTATTGGTCTTAAAACAGCTTTGTAGAGCAGAAGCTTGAGCCTAATCGATAGCTTACTCCTAGGAGAAATTAAGCTGTTGAGTTTAACACTCGTTCTAGTAGCTTTGGTGAGGGCTGCTTTAATATGACTATTAAAGCTTAATTTTGCGTCTAAAATTAACCCTAAGTATTTGTATTCATTTACAAAGGGGACGGGTTGGCCAAAAATTTGGATAGGGGCTAGGTCAGGCATATTTACTTTTTTAGTAAACAGGAGGCACGCGCATTTACTTGGGTTGACTTTTATTTTCCAGCCGATGAGCCAGCACTGCAAAATGGTCATGTACTGTTGAATGTTTGATATGACTATGTTTGGGTCCCTATGCTGTGTAAGAATGGCGGTATCGTCTGCAAAAATTGCTAAGTGACAATTGCTAGCTCTAGGTAGATCGTTAACATAAATGTTAAAAAGAGTTGGAGAGAGTAAACTTCCTTGCGCACAACCGCTTCGGATTGGTCTGGGGGAAGAAATTACATCGTTAACTCGTACCCGAAAATTACGAGAAAGTAGGTACGAGCGTAAAATTTTGACAAATTGCGCCGAAAATCCAAGTCGCATGCACTTGAATAAAAGCCCTTCGTGCCAAATTTTGTCAAAGGCTTTGGCTACGTCCAGAAAAAGTGCACCTGTGGTTTGGGACTTCTCAAAGCCACTGTGAATCAATTCTGTAACACGAATTAGCTGGTGATTCGTCGACAGGTTTTTACGAAATCCGAATTGCTCGGAAATTAAAATATTTTTGTCGCTGAGAAATTGATTCAGGCGTTTGAGGAGCACAGATTCGTACACTTTGCTCAAGCTACTAAGTAGCGAGATGGGACGGAAATTTTGAGGTAAAGTCAAATCAGAGTTTGGTTTTGGAATAGGGACAACCACAGCTGTTTTCCAGCAGTCGGGAAAATAACACAATTCCATTAATTTATTTATTAAAAAAGTTAAGTATAAAATAAATCTAAAAGGGAGGTTTTTAATCATGCGATTTGTAATTAAATCCAATCCTGGCGATTTATTCGGCTTAAGGTTATTCATGAATTCCATGATTTCCGTGGGCCGAACGGGCTGCAGGTTGTTTACGTGTTGTTGCGATAAGAAGCTCTCCAGCTGATCTGTGACGAATTGAGTCAGTGGGGGGTTCGCCAGCCACGCGTCCGCGTGGGGGGCAAACTGGTCCTGTAGGCTATCTGCCAAAGTTTCCGCCTTTTCAATGGGAGCTAGAGCGAGTTCCCCCGTCCCCCCTCTGAGGGGGGGAATCGGGGAGAATGGTTTTCTGATAAAGGAGGAGCGGCGCCAGAGGCCTTTTGTGTCTAGGTTCTCTAATTGACTAGCTCGCTGTTGCTCGAAGTGACCTACTTTTAACCCTTTGATCTCATCCTGGGTTCTGCGAAGTTCCGTTCTCACTTGAGGGTCGCGAGAACGTTGCCAAATTCTTCGCAGGTAATTTCGCAGTTTAATTTTGGTTTGGATTTCGAAAGGAAGCTTTTCTGGAGGTTTATTAAATTTTGGTTTTGAGGCTTCTGCGAGCGCCTCCGTTAGAGTTTTTCCTAGACTTCCAACTGCAATTTCTGCGTCATCATTGCTATGAATTTTGAAGGGAGGGAGGGGTTTTAAATTTAAAATATGCCGAAAGTTCTCCCAGTTGGTGGAGAAATGTGCTGGTGAATTTAGAGAAAAGGTTCCAGTATCAAAAGTCAAAACTACTGGAAGATGATCAGAATCTAAACAATTTAGCACTCTAATTTGAGAGTGGAAAGGAATTCGCTTTAATATTGCGAAATCTATGACGGAGTCATTTGAGCTAACTTGATTAATGTGGGTTGGAGAGTGGGGCGCCAAAACATTGACTCCGTCCTGCGTTGCAAGAAAATTAAACAACTGCATTCCATACCTAGTTGATTTATAGTTATTCCAGGCGATATGACCTGCGTTCATATCGCCCGCAATGATGACGTTTGGGCCTAAATTTAAAAGTTTTTCTAAATCCTCCAGAGGGAACATGTACGAACTCCCAGATCGTACATATGCTGACACAATTTTGAGAGGGGGGAGATTTCCTAATTTAACCTCAATAATTGTCGCGTCTATCCTCTCTAAAACGGGAGTGGGGATGACGTGATGTTCAATTATTGATTTCACATAAATACAAGTACCTCCATGATTGCCTGGCCGATTATTATTATTTCCGGATCTATCTGTTTTATAGATCCGGTAATTAGCGATTAGGGGTGTGAACTCCGGGGGGAGTCGGGTCTCTTGTACCAAAAACACATCAAGATTTTGCTCTGAAACAAAGTCTCTTACTTCCGCGATCTTGTTACGCAAGCTATTTGCGTTCCAAGTGCAGACCTTAAGATTATGCAAGTTTATTATGTTGTTACGATTGAATGTTAACGTTGGGGACCGTAACTAAGACTGACGTATTCTTGGAAGAGAAAATACGCCATATCAGCACCGTGGGATGCAGCACGAATTGCTGGTAATGCCTTTCTAAAGGCTTCGAGTAGAAGAGGTGGTTCACACCAATCTTCTCTCATTACTGTTGCTAGGCCAGAAAAAATGTCGGTGAATATTTTAGAATTTTTAGCATCCACTGGGACCGACTGTTTTGGAATAGAGGTTTTAGCAACTGATGGAGTTGTTTCGCTCTCCACTGGGGTCTCTAATGGAGGAAATTCTGACTCTGAATTTGTCAGAATTTGAGCGAATGACACATTTCCTTCCACTTTCCTGAAATTTTTAGGAGGTCGATGCGTCCTGGGTACATCCCATATGGATTTTTTGGAGGGGTGATTTTTAAGGAAATTAGTAGGGCAAAGAAGGTTCTAGAACAATCAGGCATATCTCGGTTCCTATTGGCTCTATCATTAACATTTTGGAAAATTACAATATTATCTATTTTGTCACTAAAGTCGCTAAATTCGTCACCAAGTCGCCAAATGACCGCTAAGTTTGTCGCCAAGTCCTGAGATTACTTCGGCATCCGATCAGCATCCAACAGAGCTGATCGTAAAACGGTTTAAAGAACAAAGCACGCACCTCAGGTCTTCAGTCAATCACACTTAACAAAAGGGGTGGGCGGAATTCCTCAATGACAGCCTAGTGTCTCGGACATCTGCCGTAGTTTCATTAAACGGGCATTGGGGGCCTTTCAGTAATGATAGAGTTTTGAATATCATTAATCATTATATAATCACAAATATATCTGTCAGTATATTTTTTACTCACACTAACTAAAACTTTTGTGATTGTTTAAAAAATGTCGGTATTATGTTGTCTCATTAATAAAGAAAAAAGGAAATAAAGGAAAAAAAAATGTTTAAATTGAAGCACATATTGGTCGCCATATGAACATTGAAAAGCGCTATATATAAAATAATTTATCACGAACATTAAAAATATATTAGTTTTATGAACAGGAATATTGCGAAAACACAAGTAATTTCAAAAATATTCATAAATTTTTAGAAAAGTAATATTTCAGGCAAACGATGTTTTCTTTTGAACTAATTTTCATGAAACACCAGAAACAATAAACATCCAAATTAAAACTGGAGACAAGAAACGGAAAATTTGTTTTATCATATCTTATTGGATGATTTTTCTAAAGCTGTATTAAATACTGCTACAAATGTCAAGGACTATTTCGCATAAATATATATATATATATTTATCTTTGTTAATGTTTGCTAGTCTAGACGCCATGTACAAACATAGCTCTTTTGAAATTCGAATCATTAGGCCTGTACAGAATTTTTTTCTTTCATTTTTTTTTATCCGTGCATTCTTCCTGCTCAACTTTTAAAAGTCTTTCCAAGATAAAAAAACATACATAGTCATAAATAATGATGCTTCGTGGTTTGTAGTCGTCTGTGTCTGGTTTTAAATTAAATTTTAGCTTTTTTAAAAAATTAAGTTTGAATAATATAATGACTAATTCATAAAATATATTAAATAATTATCTGACTTCACGTTAGTAAATTTTAACAAAGAAATTTAAACAAATTATTTTTAATTTTTAATTAATTTTAAACTAAAATTAAATCTCAACATTTACTTGACTGTGGTTTGTACAGTAAAAAAGAATCAGGAATGTGAAAATAATAATTGAAATACACATGTATGTTTTTTTTGTATTTACATGCGAGAAAAATTTTATACTTCACAATTTAATTTTTATTTATCATTCTTTATTTATCTTTCATTTTTTTAATTTGTAAAATGTTAGTTATGAGAAAAAAATTTTTCTTTTGTAAAACGCTGATAACCCACCTCCCCTCCATTTCTTTAAATCTCTTTATTTTAAATATCACTTCTTCTCCTTCTCAAACTGTGTAGTAGAATAAGTTTTTTCCCTCTATAAAAACAGGTATAAGAATTTTAAACCCTGGAAAGGAATTGTGACGGTTTACACCTACAAACAATCAATTAAAAATATTTTATAAAATAAGAAATACTCTATTAATTACAGAAAAATGTTCATAGGTTTGAAAAACTGGAAGTTCGTAAATAATGTATTTAGCAGAATTTCCGTAATAGAAAGACGAAGGGTTTTTCTTCCCGACTTTTTCTCAAAATATGTTTTTTTCCTCCCAATTTCAATACACATTTATACATTTTCTTTTTATTGTAATCTTATGAAATCTCATACAACAATATTTATAAGTATTATGCATTTGTTGAATCTATTTTTTTTCCCATTTCTGCTCAGTAATATATTTTTAAAAAGTTATTTTAAATGAAAAATATTATGGACTCTTTAGATTTACAAATTACTCTGCATTCTTTTAAAAAAATATTTTTGTATATTAAAGTGAAAAGAAAAGGGAGAAAATTCACTGTGAATATTCTATTCACATATTATGCTAATTTTAGAGTTACTTTAGTCAGAATTCTTATTTTTGAGCATAAAGATTTTAGCATAAAGATTTTTTTTATTAAATCGCTTTCTTGTTTGTCTACCTGTTCATTGCAAAATTTGCAATTGATTTTAAATTAACTTTCTGATAAGCTTCAGACTTGAAATTTTACATATAGTTCAGAACTGGATGATGATGCAATATTAACTGGCTTTCTTATCTGTATCGGTTCAAATTTTGTCATCGGTTGTAGCTCATCGGGAAGTTAATTTAAAATAAAAACAAACGATAAAAAAATTTCACACATACAAGACTTTAAAGCAGAAAATAATGATTTAAATAAGAAAAAAAGTCAATATACCACGTTTTTAAAATGGATCCAAAAACTTAAAATTATTTCTTCGAGCATTACACAGATTTTTATGACTTGTGATTGTGAATTTTTAAAATTCGCAGTCTAAAAAAACATCCCTTGTATCACATATTTTGGATAGTAAACTGTCTAACATACTTTTAACAATGACGCATTTGTCACAACATCCACAAAATGCCGCATTTTTTATCCTCTTCGCCCCAGGGAACTTGCACAGTTTTTCCGCCATTCTGCAACTCATGTACTCGCAGACTGCATTTTGACAATCAATATATTCCATATCCACTCTTCTGAAGCTAATCATTAAGCAGAGTGCAACGAGTATGATCTGTAAATAACGAAAAAAAAAAGTTATCAAGCAATTAGAATTTAATCAATATGTTAAGTATTTGAAAAGTCAGATACTAAAAAGAAAAATAAAATGAATGAGAATAATTTATAATTAAATAATTCAGTAAATTATTTTCTCCTGTAAAGAATGTACAAAAAGAAAATATCATATTTTTTTTTTTAAATCGATCTTGATGCTTCATGCAGCTCTGCGTTTCAGACCTCACCAAGTGCAGTGGATTCATTTTTGGAATTATACTTATTTGTCTCATCTGTGTTTGAGCATGGTAATTACAAAATGAGCAATATTTATGAAATCTAGTATATTATTATATTTCTATAATTCTTATATCAAATACCGAGTGAAATTCGTCTATAGGAAGTCTGTCCAGTTATGTGTATATAAATATGAATCCAAAACCACAGAGTTCGACAGTAGGTTTTGTTACTGGACCTACAAATTCAGAGAATTGCCAGTAAACACAAAGAGAAACGAAAACTACAGTGTAGCATTTGTCGCAAACCACTTGAGGGGGCGAAATTCGTGGGAAGATGTATGCAGGCTTTGTGTCCAAAAGGTATTGCCAACATTCATAATGCACACATGTGGTGATGGATAATCTCGACTCTTTGATAGAAAGGAAATATGTCTGAGGAAAATGCACTTCAGCACTGAAATTTTAGTTTCTTGCATGCCTCTTTAATAACACAAATTGCCGCAAGATATTGTTACGATATCTTCAAGATATTATCCAGCATTCAGAATATCGAATCACATCGTGGAGGTATCATACAATATCTTGTGCTTACAGATATTGAGAGACAAAGAGAAAATATCGCAATAGTTACAAAATTTTGATTTTAGTTAATCTGCATTTTTATATTACTCTAAATACAAAAATAAATAAATTGTAGAATAATCTATATTTTTAAACAGGATGACTTCAAAATATTCATCAGCTTAAATACCATACGATACTGTTACAGTATCTCACGATATTGTTCGCTATTAAGAATATTAAACGAAATCGTGGAGATACTGCACAATATTTTGAACTAACCGTAACGGAACGAACTACACAAATAAAATTAGGAGCGTGGTCGAAACACTGAAATCGTAACTGTCTAAAATTTTGGGCGAAATCTGTCTGAAGAAATTTTCTCTGTTGGCTTATCAGTATCTATGAGAACACATTAATGCAAAAGCGCAACAAGTTAGATCAGAGTTTTCTAAACTGTGGTACACGTATCCCAGGTGGTACGTAGCAAAACAATTAAGAATGCATGAAAGTAATTGTGTTTGTAGGAAACACTGACCAAAGAAATTAAAACGAATGAAAAAAGTAGAGTTTTATTTTCCCACGCTCGTGAGGAAAACAGAAGTTACGCTATTCTGAATGCTTCCCGAGTTTACAACGAAAAAAATAAATAATATTTAATGTTAAAGCAGTATAATATTTAATACCTTTCACAAATGCAGAACTTTTGGAAAGAAATATATGCCTGCAAGTGCCTTATGCATATATCAACATGCTAACCAGGTATGATGAAATATTTCAATGCGAAACGGGTTGAATATAAATTAACTACTTGGTTAACAGATTAAAAAGAAATATTGCTATAAATCTGATGCTGCAACAGACGTGAAATTGTATATATGTATATTTTTCATTTGAATTTAATCTTCAAAAAATTCAACTTCAGTAAACGAGTTCAAGGGTTGCATTGAAGTTACTTTTTAATTGACTATTTGGTTTCCAAGGTGAAAATTGTTACCTTTTAACATAAGTTTAGCATAAGTTAGTGCGAAATTAATTGTCATAAAACTGTTAGGAAAGGAAATAAAATGTAAAATCAAAAATAAATCCAGCAAATGTTATTAAGATATTGCGAATCCTTTGGCTTTCTGCCCTTAAGCCTAACATTATTAACATTGCTTTAAGCCCTCAGCATTGTTAAAAAAAACCTTACGAAGGAACGGTTTCAGAAGTGAAAAGTATAGCAAGTTGGGGGTTCTTAGAAATACAAAGCTTAGTCATAAGGTTCAGGAGGAAATAAATGTTTGGAATGGGCGCACCATATGAATAAAAGTTGGTATGTGATCTTGATACTAAAATAAATCTTAAATCGGTACTCATAAAGAAAAGTTTGCCAAATAATTTAAATCTGCGCAAAAAAAAAAAAAAAAAAAAAAAAAAAGTCGCGAATTTTAGAGTTAGATTACACACAAGTTGGAGCAATTATTGGCAACATTTATAACAAAATGGGAGACTAGTCTGTCTATGGGAAGAATTTAAAAAAAAAGTGAGTAATCTATCTTCATTAACAGAAAACACGCTATATTAGTGACGGATTTCAGACTAGGTAACTGCCTAGGATCACTGGGTTCAAGAAGGTGGGGGGAGGTGTTGTAGGCAGTTCGACAAAGGTAGTACGATCAATCAACTTACTATCCAATTTGTTTTAACATATAAATTTGTAAAAAATACAAATTTATTTATGATAAAATAGCAATGAATATTCAGGTTTATTTATTAAAATATTATTAAATTTAAGTACAATTAATTAATGGATTAATTATAAGGAATTCATTAATTAACTATCATTAATTAATAGTTATGATTAACACTTCAACAAAATTTATTATTTCCGTCAATTTTTTATAACATGTAATGTAAAATATAAATAAAAAAATAAAGATATAAAAACATGCATGTTTTCACAAAGTTACTAAAATAAACAATTAAAACAAAATAAATGATTGACATGTTGACTAAGTTTGAAAATGAAATGTTTTGATAAGTTATTAGAAATAGAGTCGCAAATTGTGCATTGCTTTGAGCCTCAAAACTCCTAAATAACCACCACCGCACCAATGTTGTGTAAATATACGAGAAACTAAAGGAGAAGTTAGTTAATAATTTCAATTATATAGTATAGTTAATAGTTTTAATTATATATAATAGTTAATAGTTTAAGTTTTATAGTATAATTAAAAGTTTCAATTTTAATTATCATTGGAAAGTAGAACCTAAATTAAGCATCCAGTTCTCTAATGCGTTTTCAAAGGGAACCAAGGTAGTAAATTTGAGTTGTGGAAATCGTTTAATAGATGGCGCAGCGGAATTTAAAAGAAAATATTCTGTGCTATTATTACAAGAATATCATTTTCCTAACGGGAAAAAAAAAGAATTATGATACATGAATTAGCTTGCAAAGATACAGCTGGATTATTAAATACAGATTTTGATCTAAAATATTTGAAATGATTAGAAAATTATATTTCAATTAAGTATTAATTATAAATCTTAAATTAAAAATCTGTATGTAGCCTTTGCAATTGTTTTTTATAAGAAATTTCGAATAACTGAAAATTAGCCAATAGTTAAGAAATAACAGTTTAAAATACATAGAAATTTAAAAAAGTTATAGTAAATATAAAATTATTTAATGATCGTATTGATAAAGGCAATTAATAATTTTCCACAGTTTCCTTTCATTGAAATATACGTAAGCGAAAACTATTTTATAATATTTTACTGCAAACATATATTTTTCATATAGGCCGTATATCCTTTAATACTTAAATGTTCTTTAAAACTGTAGCCAAAATTTCACAGAAAAGATAGCTAAAAGCACTATTGCTGAAGAAAGTCTCAAACGCACTTATGAACGTTTCTACAATTGTTCGTGGATACATATGTATGTAAGAATATACTTACGTATGCATATTCGTACTAGATATGATCACGTCTTTGTACGCACGTATATTTTAAGGATAGAGTTTTAATTTGGTTAGTTTTTATCTTAATATCAATATTATTTCAAAGTGTGAAATTGAAACTAAAACGGGAATGGCCTTTCACAAACTTTGCAATATTCTATCTAATAAAGGTACCATTTCTACTCCTCTTCTTTCTCCGGATAAAGTGGGGATCCTATGCAAGGCTCCCCTTTATCGAGAACACAACATGAATGCTCAGATTTTTATTTTCCAGCTCCTACATATTGGACCCCTCCCAATTACTAAAATCACATACCAAATTTCATTCATTTTTGAGTTATCGCCTTTCCATTCATACGGTACAGACCGATAAACGACCATCCCTTGATGGATTAAATTCAAAATTTAATACGAATCCCTATTTAAAATGATAAAGCATTTGTGTCTAGCATTTTACAGTTTAAGGGTAATAGTGTTAGCTAGTTTTCGAACAGACGAATGAATTTTCGAGTATATGAATTTAGTGTAAAGATCATATACCAAATTTCGACTGTCTAGCTTAAAGCAGTTTTTTGAGTTATCGCGTTCAAATATAATAGAAATATAATTCCAAAAATATGTTTTCAGACTGAGGGAAGTCTGAAACGAATAGATCCATCAAAATCTCGAAATCGAATTTTCGAACGATTACAATACTTTTTCTTTGTATATTTCATATACAAGATAATAAAAAATGAAATATTTTCAATTTTAAAAATGATTTTTAGAAATAACTTTGTGTTTTTTTCAGAATTCTTCCATGCTTTTTTTCATTATTCTTTCAGAGTTCTAATGTATCTTACGATTCTTGTTTGTGTGTTATTCTTGTTATATATATATACTATTCTTGTTTGTGTTGTCAACCTTTATATGAAAAAAAAAATGTGACAATTAACTACATTAAAGATGGTACGTATGAAATGTTATTTAATGTTCACTTGCCATTTTTTAATTTTAATTTTATTGCAATTATTCACAATAGATATCGTGGCGATCTAAGATTTCTTCTGTAATATATGTTATTAATTAGAATCTAAAAGAAGTGAGGACAGAAATGAGATGGCTTAGAAAATAAGCTAAAATTATTTCTTGAAAGTTTAGAAGATTGGTATGAATTAACATTCTAAACATATATATGTACATGTACAAAAGTACGTACGCAATTTTGTACATACATATGATAAAATATACTTGATATAAAACATATATATAATTCTAAGTTATAAATATACACTTACGTAATAATAATATGTGTGTGTTACGATGATAAATGTAAGTAATCAAACGATTATGTATAATTACAGGCTATTATATATATAATTACCGGCTATTATATATATAATTACCGGCTATTATATATATAATTACCGGCTATTATATATATAATTACCGGCTATTATATATATAATTACCGGCTATTATATATATAATTACCGGTTATTATGTATAATTACCATTAAGATTGGTAAATGTGATGAATTCTTGAATATTTATCAAATTAACAGGCGAGTTTATGTAATTCCTAACTAGCAGATGCGATAAAAGTCCGGCATTTTTCGTTGTTGGTGGTCTTTATCGATGTTGGATGCACACACTCTTTTTTTTACTTCCTTACGTAGTTCGAGATGAAAAAGTAGTCCCTTTAATACACTCAGATATTTTAAACAGGTAAGAACAAATAAAAAAATTATAGAAGGGTTAGAATTACAGGCAAAAAAATTACGAAAGTTTCAGATGTTTAATTTCTTTCTGGTAAAGTTGGTGACACAGAGAAATTACGAGTACTAGATGTTGACGAAGCAAGAAACGATTCATGAAATTTATTAGTGATGGTATTAGAAGTTTAAAATGAAGAATTTTATTAATTAGGGATAAAAGAAAGAAGACTTTTACAATTATAATCAGAAATCAATTCATAATTTGTAAAGAGCAATTTATTTTGCTTGACGATGTTACAAATCCAGCAATATCACTTCGAGAATGCGTTGGAAAATCACCTCTTTCTGGAGGTCAGAGATATAGCTATGCGTGGGAAAGGGACAATGCAAGTCTAATAAATGCAAATGTAAAAAGTTTGGTAAACTTTCTAATTCTAAATATCATAACAGTCTAGTATATCTAAATAAGTAACATAAAATATTTAATAATTTGTAGAAGTAGAAATAACCGTTATTTGGAAAAATGTTTTTTTCTTCTAGAATATGGGTTTAATTTGTTTTCTATATGTAACAATTTTGTATGAGTTTTAATAATAAATTTATTTTTTATATTCAGGTCTTTCATTGAATAATACTTGTAAATCTCTTATTCAAATGTCATTCAGACTAGATCCATGCGACTTAAAGTAGCCATTTATTGAATTTTTAATCGTAAATAATAAAATATTGTTATTCTTTTACAATTTTGTCCTCTTGTGTCCAATGAAAAGTATTCCTCTGACTAATAACTACTAAAAAAACTGCATTGAATTTTACTCGTTGATTTATATAAACTCGCCGGTTAATTTGTTCAATATTCAAGAATTCAGCACATTTACAAATTGGGAAATTATACCTTATCGTATTAATTATTATAATAATCACTGATTAATCACATTTATCGTAAAGTATGAACATAATAGGGATACAGTCGTTGCAAAGATCGTGCGTTACATGCTCACAAATGTACATACATGTATAATGGGCAATATACCTAAGCACATACTGATTTTGCGAAGTACGTAGTACATAATTCAAACATACACCCGCAAATACTTAACTAGTCAGTAAGATATATACATCTGCACGTACGTGTATTACTTATAAATATAAATAATTTCAATCAATAGTTTTATCTAAAGCACGACCTATTGCATAAGAAAAACTATCGATATTTGAAAATTGCACGATAAATTTAAGAAAGAACTCGGATTTCATAAAACTTTATTAATAATCAATAGAGTATTATATGTTACTTAGACCCTATTATCACAATATCTGTTCCACTGTGGGATAATTTCAATGCTATGAATAGTCGATAATATTGCTAGAAAGAAAATGATCAATAGTTTCAATCGATAGTTTAAAATCTATTTTAAATTTTGAAACTATCGATAGCTTCGAAACTATGGATTGAAAGTCTGCTTATCGATAGTATTGTTCAAGAGAAAACTATCGGAAGTTTTGAGCAAGGTGATACTATCGATTGTTTCAATCGATAGATCCGAAACTATACTATCGACACCGATACTATCGATACTCTATAGATATTTTAGGAACATTAGCTTGTACTACTACTTAACCATCAACAGCTGATTTGATATAATAAAGCATTTGTTAGGTAATAGGTGTTTAAAGTTTTGTTCAGGATTTTCTAGCTTCAAACTTTGAATGAAAATTTCATGAAAACTAACTAAATAGGTAGTTTTCTTTATCTATAAAAATATTTTCATCCCGATAAATCAACTATTCATCAATGAAAAACAATATTTTATGAGTAAAAAAAAATTCTTGCAATTATAAGTAAAGCCCCAAAATTACTTTGAATTACTTTTTTTTCTTTCTTTTCTGTAATGGATTTCTGAAGACTATTTTTACCCTTATTTTTTGACAATAGAATTCAGAGAATAAATTCTTCGAATTCCAAAATAAATCAGAAACATTTTCCTAAATATTTTTTTTTTTTTTTTTTTGCCTGATTTCACTAATGAATCTCTTTCGACTGCCAACTGAAATAAATAAATTTTTTTTGAAAACGGAATGCTTCTAAATTAGAATTGAAAAGAAAAAATAAACTGATTGTTACTAAATAAAGATATTTTCCTTTGAATTAAAACAATTAACTAAGTTGATTTAATTAAGTACTTGTATTGAAACGCAGTTGAAATGACTTTTTTAGAAATAACTTTACTTAGCCAGTATGGAACGGATTAATATGATTGATGAACAAAAACAATGAAATGACTTTTTCCTCGCTTATTTATTTAAGAAAATGATTGAAAAAAATAGACAATCAAAATTTAGAAGGATTATTAAATGATCTCTATTTATAGATATAACAATGTGTGTTTCATCACTTTTTTTCTTTCTTCCTTTTTTATTTTATTATTTATTATTATAATTATTATTTTAGATTATATTCGTCAGGTTTTACATTCTTTCTGAGCTAATGTATTTTGTGGATATTATTTTGAAAAAAAAAAGTGTTTTTTAATACTAGAAAAAAATTTATTTTGTGGGAAAAAAAGTTTGGTTTACGGTAAAATGTCAGCACCTGAACCAAAAGAATCAAACATTAATAGAAATATTTCTATTGCAAATTTATTTCTATAACAAACAACGAACCTAATAGTAGCAATTTATATCAATGAAAATTTATAAGTATATGGCATTGCATTAAAATCATTTTTAACGATGATTTAGTTTTATATTTTTCAAAAGACACGTATAAACATTCTATGTGATATTTCAATATTACATTTGAACCTTATTTTATTTGTTCTTGAAGGAATTAAAAATAAAATAATATTTCTTGGAAATTTTTATTACTTTATTATTTGTGGATAACATTTGAATATCAATCATGTCTTTTAATTAAAATTTTCATGAAAAAAGAATAAGTTAAATATAATTCCTACCTTAATAAATATTGGAAATCTATTTAATAATGTTTTGCAACGAAAAGAAAATAATGAATATAATTCCTACCTTAATAAACATTGGAAGTTTGTTTCACAAAATTTTGCAGCGAAAAGAAAATAGTAAAAATGTTTGCAATATGCTTATTGCAATGCAATTTTCCAGTTCGCTTAAAACGGATGTTAAACGAACATATTTTTTTTAAAAAAATGCAATTTTCTGGTGTAACATCAAATATTCTGCGAAATTTCTCTTTGCAAAGAAATAGAGAATTAAATATTATGTATACAAAGTAAATGCATGTTTACTTTTGGAAATCATTCCATACTAATATTGCAAGCGATTTTTATTTGAAAACGATTTTTGTATTGTATTTATTTTTCCTTTAGGATCATTGGTTTCATCATAATTTTTTTTTTGTTTTACATTTGATTGTTTTTTGTTTCATGTCTATGAGAATAAAATTTGTAATCGATTTTTTTTACTTATTTCGTGCTACGGTAGAATTTTTAAATTTACATATTTTTACATATTATTGAAACAGTTACATATTATATTATAAACATTACATATTATACAGTTACATATTTTTGAAAATAATACATTATTTAAATATTTTCAGAACTAAACTGTCCATTACATTTATTAAATTTTGACAATTTGAAAATTTAAGAAAACTTGATTTAAAAAAAATCTGTAAAATATATAAATTAAAAATTAAAAAATAGGAAATAATTAAAATAAATTTTTACTTTGTATTATATTAATAAAAGTGAGTTTAAAAATTAAGTTTATTATGATTGAAAATGATATTATTCTTGAATTGATTTTTCCGTTCTGTGATATGCGCTACATTTTGTTTTTAATTATTTATTCTTTTATTTAGTCATGAGACTGTTGCAACAATGAGCATTATTCTCCTTTAAAAAATAGAGTGTGTAGCTCGATATTTAGTTGGATATACTCGTGTTGTCATAAATATGTTCCATCACGTAAATTCAAGTCATTAATGAGAATTCTATTAATTTTTGCATATTCAAAGATAGAAATATTAAACATTTGCACTGAAACTGCTCAATATTTATAGTTAAAAACAAATGATAGAAATATCTAACATTTACAATGAACTTACGCAATATTTTTATTTTAACACAAACAGACTCATTCCCCTTTTGGAATTCTGTTGCGTAATGAATCTATATGAGTACCTTAAAAATCCGTATCTAATCAACAAACCGTATCTGCAGTTATTAACTCCAACTTGAATTATTTTTATTTTATCTCTGCATCATTTTCTGAAAAATGATTATGAAACTGCTATCGCATATTTTTATTCATTAAATAATTAAATACATATGATGGAATGTTACTCGTTCTAATTTTTTTTCATGTTTTATATATGTATCAGAAATGTACGCACTTGTAATAGATATTAAAGTGCAATACATTTCTTGGATTTTATACGTGAAATTCTTTGTAAATCGTTATGCATACTCTGAAAAATGTAACTTTCAAGTATTTTCATTGATTTTTTTTTGTTCCATGTCTTAAAAACAATTTCGTTATGAAAGCATTTTTTAAGGATTTTATGTGATTATAGTAACAATAATAAGTGAATGTGACAGGTAGCAACATGTTCGTTTTCTGAGAATGAAGATTCCAAAAATATCTTTAAATAAGTACACGAGTCCAAAATATTTGACAGAAATGTGAATATAGGTAAAAAGAACTTGAAAGAAATATTGTGTAATAAAATAATATATGGTGCTTTGAGATGTCAGAGGTCTTCTCTGAAATCAATTAATAAAAATGCTTATTTTCGTTAAAGCTGGATGTTCAAAATTATTCTTCACATGCAATGGAGTAATTGTACTCCGAAATCTAACATCAATGTGAAAAAAACCCATTCAGAATTTGCATGGAATGAATAGAAGGTTGGGTTTTCAACTCATGCAAATTTCTTCTTTCAAAAAACAGTGAGGTAGCAGTTAGATATGATGAAAATCTAATGCGTCATTTGGATTGGACACCTGCTATATAAAATGGGTGAGAGGAGGAGGTTTGGGCGTTTGGAGATGGGGGGTACTCGCGGTCTACTTTAACATAACATTCTCTAAGAGGTTAAGAGTGATGCTTCTATGGTGCAGTTATGAAGTTCGGCTAAAAAGTTTGTGCAACGTTCAGAGTTAGATTGGCATGGACTGGAAAATTGAAACTTGAAACTTGAAAAAAAAAAAAAATCCAACTATTCTACACCCTGTCGTTGTAATGGCATGAAATGATCTTGGGAGACCAACTTAAAAGTGTACAATGCTCATAATTGGTATTGTGTGGACTAGACATTTGGATATCCAACGGACTTTGTCATCTCTCCATTGGTGTGGTGTGGACTGACTTTGAAAGATTAACTTAAAAGTGAGCATAATCCGCAGATTTGGCATACAGCCAGCAGGAATATTTAATATCCAGCACACTCTACTATCCTTGGTAGAAAAATCCTTCATGATTGGCTTCAAAGCCTGTTCAAATATGGAAAATAAGTATTATCCATCTGGAGAGAGATCTTTATCTGGAGAGAGATTACGATAAAAAAAATTAGATAGAATTACTAAGAAATGAGTTCGATGAAATTTCCTTCGAATTGTCATTTGCTACTGGGAATGGGCTAGAAATGGTCGAAACCCTTTTTTTAGATTCTATTTCAAGCGCGAAAGTTGCGAATTTTCTATTATTGTTTGCCATCGCAATTTCGAGCATGAATAGTAAAAATGTTGAATCATTAAAATATTGGTTTATCTGACATTTTTAATTACATATTTGCTCATACCATCAATTCATGACAGCAATCAGTCCGAACCATATCCAACACACATATTCTATAACAAAATCTGCTGATTTGAGTTCGTAAAAAGCGCCTTTAGATTATTACAAATATTTTAGAATCTTCTTGTCATTGACAAATAAATAGAATTAGAGCACAGTTAAATATTTACAATATCCAATAATTTTAAGCTTTGTACAACACCGAATAACCAAACTAAAAGAAGAAGAATTTTTTCGATTAAGCCGTAAATATCGATTACTGTTTTGTATCTATTAAGAGTAAATAATTCAGAAAATTTCTGCGTGCAAAACGAATTCTAAATTCTTTTTTCAGACTGCGCTTGATTAAATTAAAATCGCATTTTTGGGATTACAATAGATAGTCAACATATAATTAATAATATAGCATAGAAATAACTCATTAAAAAAAACACTCGTAATTTTTTGTTTTGTTTTTTATGCAACCCTTTCAACATTTTTGTGCGGTAATGTCCCTTAATCCTTTCATTAAAAAGATCTCAGCTACAGTCAACAAATTTTAAAGCAACCTAAAATGACAAACACAAACGTATTGCAATTGTTTCAGTTGATTAAAAAAAATATTAATGTACTGTACGCAAGCTACATCTGGTACAACTATCACTTTTAAACAAAAGGCAAGGCATTTTAAAAATGTAGTAGGCTATTAAAAGACATAACAAAATACGAAGTTAGGTTTGATTTAGTTATAGCACAAGACATAGTACATGATCCTCACGATGTTACTCGCTTTTCTGAATGTTATACAATACTGCGTAGGTATCATAATAATATTGTTAGGCATTTTGCGCCATTAGGATTACCAGTGATCGAAACCAACGATCAGCTGTCGTTTTTCGTCCTCTATTTCAGGCTCTTCGATCAACTCATCATTTGAATGCGTCACTTTTTAAACAATTTCCTGGTGTGTGATTTCTTTTGAATCATCAACGATGATCCATTCATCTTTCTCGCACGCCTGCACAGATTTTACTACTACTTCTGACGATAAAGCACATTTACTTCGGGGCTGTTTCTTCATATTCTGGAATAGGAAAAATGCATGCTACTAAATCAGGATTATAAGGAGGAAAAGAAACGCATGTGGCATTGATTTTTGAAAAATAATAATGAGAAGTCTTGGAATCCACCGCGTATAAACGCAAATCATATGCAATATTTCTTTGAGAAATGTGTGAGTAGCATCCAATGAAGTGTTCTATATTTTTTTATAGACTCTTTTTGATAGGATCTGGCGATTTTCAGTATGATCTCTCTGTATTGTAATTGTGGTGTTGCTGCTTACGTACAAAAGAGTGGTCTAGAGTACCGAGTTCACCTTACTTTGAAATCGAATTTCTTCTCTCTTTAAACATTTAAAACATCTTTTAATTGAGTTATTGGGAAGGATAGATACTCCGCATGCTTCCTGTAGAATCACATAGGTTTAAGTTGACAAATTTCAAACCACCAAACAAAATTGCATTGTGAGGCCGGGATAGAGTGTTGGCCTGGTTGGTAGGGTGTTGGATTCGTATCCCTTGTGCAGCAAGATCGAACGCCGCCGGCCGAAGACCCTCCATGTGTAAGGTGGCTGGCGCACGCATAAATCTGTCGTGGTCACAAAATCCTATATTTCGAGAGTAACATCGCTGGGGGTACTGGTTCAGAGGCGATCGTTCCCCGATTCAGGTCTGAATTACGATCTATGGGTGAATGAATGAAGTCCGCCCCATACAAACAGTGGTGACTTGTGAGTAGCCACGTCGTACTCTTGGTCCTATTTGAATCTACTGAAAAAAAAACAAGAGACGCTCATTCGGCTTAAATCGCTGATAGATAACTGTCAACGGCCTTGTAAAGTGCCATAAGTCACAACATACAAATTTCATTGTGTTTGTTGTGTTTATATATAGTATGTAAACATAATTTTGCGGACACTTGGCTGAAAAAGAAGAAACATTTGAAATTTTAGTTTCAGTTTATTTTACACGGGAGCATAATATGTATAAGGAAGAAGAGATGATAAAATGACGTCTGTTTACAACGTGATCTGAGAGCAAAGTATCAGAAGTTTTTCCTTTCTGTAATTTTACCAAGAGAATCTGGTAGGGATTTCTTTGACACGTGTAGACTTAGGAAAGACTTAGAAAAGGAAGACTTAGGAAAAGGAACATTAGGGGTATCTTTGAATTGTATGTGTGGATCATAGGGATTTTTATTCCTTCGCTCGGTGAGTGAGAATATACAATAGTTATCATTTTTCTAGAGCACATGTTAGAAATAATTAAAGAAATAAGTGGGAATTGGATCAGGAAATAAGATAACATTTCAGAATGAATTTAACAGGGGCTAATTTAAATAAAAATCAAGAAATTAACTAGAATTTAAATTAGATTTTAAAATATCACCACACACACACACACACACACACACACACACACACACACACACACACACACACACACACACACACATATATATATATATATAATAATTTCTTTAATACTTTCATTATGCAAAAACAACTAAGGATGTGATGAGCACAGATTTTATTTTGATGTGTTTATCAAATGAATTAAAAAAAATCTTCTATTAAATATTGATAGTATTTGGAAAAATACAAAAAAAGTAGAAAATACAAGAGTAGAAAATTGAAACTGATTCAAAATTTCTTTTGCTGAAAAAAGTATTTGATATTTAAACTCGGATAATTACACCGTTTGACTGGGAAAAAAATTAAAACTCCTAACACAAATTCATTGGTATTCTTTTTAATCACAGTTTTGGATATGGTGAATTATATATCTTCGAGTGAATGATATAATTAAATACAAATTAATGGTCTTTAGAAAAACATAAACATTTTTTTTTCTTCATGATTTTGAGTGAAACCTTAATCAGCGCTTGATTGTGGCGGACTATAAACAGAGGCGGATTTTTCAAAGTAATCAACTACCTAGCAGCGGGTCTGGTTTCCCTAAAACTTTCTCGCATACTAGATATTATATCTTTATACCGAATTTTATCCATCTAATTCTCTTTATTCTATAGTTATCATGTTAAATTATATTCGAACAGCCGAACAGAAAAATTTCTTTTGAATAGATTTTGCTCAAAATTTGATCGAAATTTACAAATTTGGTATAAAGACAATACACTAAATTTTCTCCGTCTAGGTCGAAACTTTTTTGAATTATCTTTGTCACAGTCATACAGGTAGACGGACGGACATTTTCCCAAAATATGTTTTTCGAATTTAGGGAGGTCTAAAGGTTGGAGATTCATCAAATTATCTAGTTCCAAATTTTTGATGATTACAATAGTTTTTCTATATTACGTATACGAAAAAAGTGAAAATTCTTTAACTTTGGTGGACCTCATGAATGCAAGATTATTTCTGCAGTATTTTCAGAGTGATCTAATTCTTTGGCTTTTATTTGTTTTATGAGAATTACGTAAAAGCCAAATTAAAATTAATATCACTGCAATTTCATAACTTCATTCATAGGTTTATTTTTCATGTTTTCAGATTTGCTTTCACACTTAAGAGATCCATTTATTATTTTTTTCGGTTAACTGGCTTCTTTAAATTTGTATTTAACTAACTGACTTAACAGATCATCAGAGCCCAGTCAAATTTTGCATTAAAACTTTTTAAACAGAAAAACAGTTTTAGTTTCACCATTTAGATTTGAAATTACTTGTAAACTTAAATTTTACATTCTTTTATTATATACTGAAATCAACGCTTTGGACGATGGCTTAGAATTAAATGCTTTTTCAGTTTTTCATAATAATTATAAATTATAAATTGCTTGAATCGATCTTTAATGAAAATCAATGAAAAATATCTGGTTATGAAAATTCGAAAAAGAGGGGTGGTAGTCGAAACTTGCCCAAAGTTTACCACAGCATTTAATCAGGCCCTAATTAGAACATTTAAGTATTCAGCCGTAATATGTTTAGAATTTAGCCTAATCCTACCTGTTTATGCACCTCACCATAATTCACCATATTTTGTTGATATCTAGCTGTAATATTCACCCCACAATATGATCGTCCCATTATGACATAATGATTCGATGTTTTGCTGAAATATGAATTCTATCCTTTTCCAGAATTAGTCTATATGGAAAATGTCGACATACCATGATTTTAATATTTTTATAGCAAATTTTACTCTCTTCAATACAAAGAAAGGCCTCTGTATCACATCGGTATATTTTGTGCACATCTTAATAATCAACACATGTATTGTACAGGTATTTGCAGATTTGTATGTCAGTTAAAATGTTATCCTTACGCCAACGAAAATTTAAAAACCGCGAGATTTATCCTAAAAAGCTCTTCTTTAGCTTCAAAGGAAGAAGAACAAAATAAACAATCTGTCGCAGATGCTTTTTTACGGGGACAAACCAATACTCATTACAACCTGATGTATCATTGAACAGGAAGCTAACTGATTTAATTCAAGGACAATTGCATTTTGTAAATGCAATTCATTAACTAGACGAAAACACCAATCGAAGTTGTATCAGATTTCAATACAGTATAAATTCAAACCTAAACTGAAAGTGAATTTGGCATTAATTTAAATTTTAGGTTCTCAAAAAGGGTTAAATGGCAATCTGGAGTTTAACTTTCATGACATTTTGAAAGGCAAGGACTTTTACAAAATAAATAAATAATAAAATGAAACTAATTATAAAGTCGAGGATAGTTTCAATGAAATTTGAAGAGGATATATACATATTAACTACAATAGAAAGCATTAATAAGTTTAATGAAATGAATAGAAAAAATAGTAACGAAAGTGGAACTGAAAAGCTAATTTTAAAATTGGATCATATGAAACTTGAAATTGCTGAGAGGGCACTAACAAATAGGTCACTGATTTTGAAACTAACTTTTTATTTGAAATGTACCAAAACTCTAATAGATTTTTAGTTCTGAATTTTATAACATAATTTTTGTTTAGATATTATCTTCCACTTTCTTTACCATTTTTTAAATGCTTGTTATATTAATTGAATTCAATCCATAATATAAATCAAACACCTATATATAAAATAAAATGTAATTATTGTAAGAAATCATAGATATTACAAATACGACATTACCAATCAGAGATCATCGTTATATCTTATTTTTCGATTTTTCCATTCAAATCCGGAACCACTTTTTTCTCAGATTCTTAGTTTTTTTTTACGAATTAATGCGTTATCATAAGCTGATGTTTATTCATTCATTTTTTTCTATTGTACATCAGACGATAACAAGTTGACATCATATAGTAGCGATTTTAAAAACTACTTTTGAAGTCAAATAAAATTTTCCTTATTTTACGAAAAAAGAAAAAAATGTATGAGAGAAAATACATCAATTTCATATATGTTAAAAAATAAAGATTTCATTTTTTAAATATAATTTTCAAAACATCCATGGATATATCAGAAGGATATATCACATACTGTCATAAAACAACTCCACTCTCAAATGAAGTAATTCTGATAGAAATTTTGAGTATGGTATTGCACTATTTGGCGATTTTTTTTTTTGCAAATTCTCGAAATTGAAGCAACCCTAAAATTACTGCATTTATTGTTCTTCTTTTTTTTTTCCTTCACTTAAAATCAACAGCTTTTATTCAGTATGTTACTGATTATATTACAATGCTAGTGCAGCAAATATATTTTGTCAACTTCCAAATATATAAATATTTTATTTTTACCCTTTTTATTTCAGATTATAGAATACCTTTGCTCATGTAAATTATTCACTGATTTCTTTGCTAAACATTTACAGATTATCCAAATCACAAACGATAGAAAAATTACAGTTATTTGAATGTTTTCTTGATTAGTTTTAATTCAGTTGGGTTAATGCTCCAATTTTAAGTAACGCCGAAACTATTTCGGGGCTGACTTCGCAAGCTGAGGCATTGTCAGATTATTAAAAACCCATATTTCAATGTCCAAACTTTTATAAATTGGCAGACTTCAACCCAAGATGACAAATCTTACTTCTGTGAGACGCACTGAAACGATGGACTTGGTAAAATGGGACCTTGAACCCATAACCTTCCAGTTCTGAAGCACAAACCCTACTTTCATGCCATTAATGTGCTTTTTTACTTGAATGAAGAAACGAAGTATATCATCTTTAAATTAATTGAGAAACTAAATCGTTCCGAAATTGAACAGGGGAACGCTACATGTTTCTTTTTTTAAATATCCCCTTTCCCAAACTTTGAGGCTGGTTAGAATGGCTGTTTTTTTTTCCCTTCTTTTTTTTTGTGCCAATGTTCATGATAAAGCTAACGTAAAAAATCCTGTATTACAATTCAAACAATATATTGATTTTTCCTACTGAATTTAATTTTTGATTATTTTTTTAAAGATAGAGATTAGGAAGGATTAGGCTTAGATTGGAAAAATTAGAGGCTGAATTTTCGTCAAATTCTTTTCACACAGTCAAACTGAAATATATCTTGGGTTCAATGAAAAGGCAATAAAGAGTTCTTTGTATTATAATAATTATTATTTTATATGGGACAAAATATACCGAGTAAATACTTAGCTAGCACAGATCTATTCGATTTTTCAATTTTTAATTTTTTGAGAAATAAAAATTAGGGATGATACGTTCTTTACACGAAAATGTTTAAAGGCTGGCATATCATGTATAAATTACTACATGATAAAAAAAAAATGCTCGAATGTAAATCGTTGAATCTAGAGCGACTAAATTAGGTATATATTTGCTTCTTAGGTAGTAGATTCTCATTATGAAACTGGTATTAAATATTTTAATTAGGTTTCAGATTAAAAGTTAATCGAAATCCTTTTCTCAATAATTTTAAAACATACTGCACAAAATTAGCTTTTATACCGCTTTTAAATTAAAAAAAAATTAAATTTACAAATTTTATTTCTGCTCAATTTTGTCAGTAATTTTAATAAATTCAAAAAATAATTTATTTTACAATAATTCTTTTCATTATTTTAGTTACTTGATTTCTATACTGATACGCTTAGAGATGATCTTAAAATTCATGTTTGAGCACATGTTATGCTATTTAACCCTTTAAAGGGCCATTTTTTTCTAGTCATATTATGTTAAAACATTTTTAGGCTTGAAATTAAAATAAGAAAAGGGGTTCATTTAGCTTATTAGATAAATTTAATTTGATTAATTAATTAATTTGGTTCATTAATAATTAAGTGACAAATCAAGACACATCATTTTGTGTAAGATAAAGAACTGAAGCATCTAAGTTTCTGACTTACTAAAAAAATTTGTTAGAACTTATGCCAACCTACATAATTTCATACAAAGATTGATAAATTTAGTGGGAAGCCTACTTCCCAAGGCCCAAGAAATTGTTAACTAGGAGCAAATTTAAAAAATAGACGAATCAACCCTAAAACATTATTATGTTACGATGGTTCGAATCAGAGCTTTGGATATATTTTATTTATCATTATTTTATGGATATTAATATTTTTTAAACGTGGATTGGGATGAAAAAAAATTTCGCCTTTGTAGTTTAAAACATTAAAGAATAAAATCTGTAAACTTTATTACTGATTTTTCTTCTGATTATTACTCCATTCTTATTGCTATAGTATTTACATCTTTACTATGAAATGTGTTTTTAGCTCATTGTTTGTCGATCTGCAATTGCATTCTAAAATTGAGACGATTGATTCAAGCTAAAACATCATTTTGGCAAGTATGCAAGATATCAACGACCTTTCATTTATAATTAAGCATTCTTTGAAAATGTTGAATTATTTTGTATTTTAAAACAATTAATCATAAACTATTCGACCGAAAATATATCTTAATGCTTTTCAGACAGATTCGAATTTTTCGTATTAAAAATTGCTGGACTAGTCTGAACTGAATTTGCAAAAACTATTCCAAAACTCAAAAAAGTTTTTTTTTTTTTTTTTTTTTTTTTTTTTTTTTTTTTTTGTGGTTCTATATGTGATTAAGTAATACTTTTCTCAGTATTCAAATGATCAATCTCATGTAGGACTTGATGATAAGGTTTCGGTTTCGGAATCTGATTCATCAAAGAACCGCCGTGTAAGAGAGGATAGCATACACTAAATAATTCGGAGCCAATTGCCTTTTAGCTGGTGATTTGCGGAAGCTTGGAGAGGGCCCGGAAGTGATAGCGTCATCTTTCCAATTACTACTCAAAATTACAAGGTTCATCCGAAAATAGCACTGGCGTAGTTTTTAAAAAGACATTAATGTCGCTAAGCTAAATTAATCTATTATCATTTTTGAAAATTGCTGTTAATTATTTCATTAAAAAATTATTTATTTATTTTTACTTCTTTGACAATCAAAATGGAGAAGATTTATGAAATAATTATTTTTTTAAATGTCTTTTCCTGTTGAAATCATGCGTTTAAAAAGTGAAATTAATAAATGAATGCTTATTTTCAGTCGCTTAAGGAGAATTGGCTGATTTGTTTTTCTAGTTTTAAGATTCTCTAATAATGTATACCAATAATGCGAAGTGTATTTTCATAAAATGTTTCTTACAAAACTGTGTTGCAAATTAGATATTCTATAGAAATTCTGGCAATATATCACATTACGAATGATATTACAAACAAGACATTTCCATTATAGAATGTGTTGACCTACTTCGAACTGAAATGAAGAAAGATGTTTTATTTGAGTTATTTTGTTAATTATTTTCGATAAATCAATAATTTCAACATGAACTGCTGGTAATTAACTATGCTTGATAATAATAATAAAAAAAATGAAAAACAATGCTTAGAAAAGGCTAAGATTATTTCTTTCACTGTAAAATGTTAAATGTTTAACAGCTTGTTAATTAATTCAGCTATTATTCAAAAACAAGAAAAAATTAAAAATTTCATAAAATATGAAACATTTTTATTAACTTAATTGCTGTATAAAAGTATAAAAAAATTTAAAGTATTAAATCCTTGTTTATATTCGATCATAAAAATTGTTTCATTATTTAAAAAAAGATCAAAAGCAAAATCGAATTCAAATTTTGAATTTTCATTCTTTTTATTTAAATTTATTCAAACCTGAATTTGCAATATTAATTAAAATATAAAAAAGCATTAAACATTAAAAACATAATTAAAAGTAAAAAACCATTTAAAAAAAAACTCTCTAAAAATTACAAAAAGAGGCAACATGAAAAAACATAATTAATAATCAAAACATATTTTGTAAAAATATTGCTAAAAAGAGCAACATAAAAAAAACCCATTTTAATTAATTATTTTTTTAAAAAAATACCCTCCAATTTGATTAAATTTATGTTTGTAATAATAAAATTTTCCTATTAAATCTTGTTGAAATTTGAATCTCTGATTCCTTTTTGTTAAACATTTTGCATAACATAGAAATCTCAACGATACATTATTTGTTAATTCAGTAAGCATTCAAATTTAAATACAAGGCATCTAATTACCACTAATTAAGAGATTTAGATGCAGAGTTATTTAGATTTGATCATACGATTTTAATTATTCATATTGACTAATATCTTTATTATGGAAATTATAACACCACTAAAATATCTAATGAGCAACGATGCAACCTATAGCTTAGAATTTGGCGATAATTCGTCGCCAATGGCAAACCTCTCAAAAAATGGTATAATTTGCTTTTCTGCTGGAAAGTAGTTGGCTTTCGCTGAGTGTTGTTGAGAACTCTCTTATTCCACCTGAAAAAATTCAGTTATTAGAAACAAAGATGTCTTGGAAAGGACCAAAAAGGACAATCCGATGTTCCAGCTACACTGCAGAGGCAATGCGTTTGGCATATCTTAGCGTTAGATCAGGAAAATTTACAGGAAGAAGAGCTGCTGAAATGTTTAAAGTACCATACGGAACTTTAAACAAAAAACTTAGTGGACGAGCTCCTGTGGAAGCGCACGGTGCAGGAAGGCCAATTGAGATAAGTACGGAATCTGAACGAAAATTTGCCGAGTATTTGAAGATCGCTGGAAAATACGGCTATGGCTACAGCCGATGTGAAATTAAAAATTTGGTTGCTGAGTTTGTTAAAGAAGAAGGTATTAAGACCAGGTGGCAGGATGGAAAACCTGGTTATGAATGGTTGAAAAACTTTTTGAGACGGCATCCTGAAATAAGAGCCCGTAAAGACAAGAAAAACGCTCACAAGCATCTGAATGAAGTGGATCCTTTCCCTGTGTATCAGTTTTATGATGATATAAAAGCTCTTTATGAGGCTGAAAACATAACTGATTCTGATGGCGACCGAGTTTATAACGTTTGCGAGGTATTGTTCCGCGACAATTTCAAAGAAACATGCGCATTTCCCTCAAGATGTGCAAAATGCGTTTCGAAAACTGCAGGCAAAGATAGCGAGTTGCACACTTCTGTTGTCGTTGGTATAAGAGCTGATGGAAAAAAATTACACCCACTCATTATGTTCCAAGGTAGATGTGTGTTACCTTCCTGCATGGCCAATAAAAATGCTCCAGGAACAACTTATTACACAACATCCGCTCGAAAATGGAAAGATGGAACTTTATTCAGCTACTGGTTTGAGAATGTCTTCATTCCTCAAATACCAAATAAACTAGCCAGAGGTGGTAAAAGTGTTGTTTTGCTATTCGATGGAAGCCCTCTGCAAGTTACCATTCGATGCCTAGCAGAAGCGGTGAAACACAATGTTATTCTGGTAAAACTTCCTTCAAAACTTAATAAACATCTACAACCACTGAGCAGAACATGCCTCTCTGTTTTGAAATCAGCTTGGAACGATCAGTTCATCTCATGGGAGGGAGAGAGCCTCGGAACGATCCAAAAGTTGTTCGGACAACTCCTAGGGATAACTTGGAACCAACATTTTGGAAAACGTATCATCAGGAAAGCATTCCTGACTACCGGTGTGTTTCCTTCTGATAAAGATCGGTTTCCTGTCAATGTATTCTCTCAGAAAGCTTTGAAAAAGTATTTGGGGAGAAGTCAGGTCACTGTCAGAAGAAGACGACTGAAAGTAGAGGAAGAGGATGAATCCGCACCAGAACCAGCAAATGTTTCTGAGGAACTAATAATTCCAGATCCAATCGGTCAATTACCAAGTTCTAAAGCTGCTCAACCGAACATATTCGAGCGTTTTGCTTTTAAAAAACGATCATCAAGCTCGACGGGTGAACTTCTTGACTTATCGAAACGAAAAAAGAGCTCTGATAGCAATGAAGAACCAACGATTTCTGAAATAAAACAAGAAGTTTAAAAAACTATATAAATTCTCTAAAGATTATCTGTCGTAAAATGTTAGACAAAACTATATTAAAATTTTGTATTTGTATTAGCCAATATGTTCTGCTATTTGATAAGGCAACAGGACTGTAAGTCAATATGTGCTATTAAAGTTAAATCGTCTAATATTTCTATGAAATACTATGCAAAGCAAAATATGGAAACACTCAGATTTTTGTTTCATTTGCATCTAAAGTTTACTAACTTTATCTAAAGTTTTAAGCAAATAGCTGAAATTAATTTCATCTTATGATTTATTTAGAAAGTCCTGGTTCTTTATTTGATAAAAAAAATATTTATATTGTTTGTATAAGAAAATGTTTCCAAGACTACATTTTTATTATTATTTGTTACATGGGAACATCAAATGGGATAAATTTCAGGTGAAACACTGACTGGTACTTTTAGTCCATAAATGAAATAATTCAGATCTTAAAAATTAGGATTAATCATTTATTTTTTTGAAAGTTTTTATCAAAATGTTTGGACTTATTATCTTGTAAATTTCAAATGACTTAACATTTATATAAAATTATTTTTCTTTTCTTGATATTTCAGGACTTCCTGAATTTTCACCAGAGTATTTTATTTTCTAATTGAAAGTTGTTAAATCATCTTTTGTTTTGTTGTCGACAGTTTATTATTGATTTCTTTATATATTATTTAAATATTTTTATAAAGTTTAATAAGGTGAAGATTGTTTAAATTTTATTTTGCGACATTCCAGGTTGGATATAAAAAAACCATTCACATTTGTAGTGCATGAATATTGGCATAGTAATTTAAGTTTCATGAAATGTTATTCTTTATTATTGTTAATATTTTTGTTGATGTAAAATAAATTATTTTTGGCATTCGTTTTTTTTTACTCTCTATTTATGGCTAATTTTGTACTTTATAAGTTCAGAGAAATAATTCTATACTACGATCCCCATGATTTAAAGAATGAATTAGAAGTTTGGTAATTTTTCAAAATTTTTAGCACAGTTCATCAAGCCAGGTATTGAATTTTATGGAAACGCTAAAATATTTTTAAGATTAAAATCTTGAAAAATTGGGGGGGGGGAGGGGTGGAATAGAATTAAATATTATGATTCATATATTTCAGTATTACCTCTTAAGGAGCAAATATTTTAGTATTGAGCTCATATCATTCGGCACGTTTGATTAACATCACATTTGAACCTCTAGAACAAAGCGTGGTAGCATAATAAGGTTTAAGCTTACATCGTCTGTCTTTATTCCACTTTTAAATTTTATTATTAATTATATAACGACGTTTATGTACACAGAAAAAAGTATTTAATACGATCGTAACGTGTGTATGTAAAAAAGCAGGTACTAAAACAATGAAAAATATTGTTTCAAAATTTGCTTAAGAATAATTTTTGAAAAAAAAAAAAAAAAAAACGTTGTGTGAAAAAATAATTGCATCGCCAAAACGCTTTTTTTTTTTTTGGTTTTTTGGTTTTTTGCATTTTAAAGTGGTTTAAAAATATTTTTTGTGTGATAATAGGCTCATGAAAATCATACACATTTTGATTGATCATAACCATTTTGAAATTGTAGCGTCAGTATACTAGATACAATCAATACAAAATAAACTTTATTGCTCAAAATAGTTGTTGGAGGTCAAATTTGGGCTCAAATTATGTCCCTCTATATCTATCTATACTTATAATAAAGTTGAATATGTGTTTGCGCGCGCGTGTATGTACGTGTTTATAACGACGCTCTAGACGCTAGATCATCTGAACTTGCTTCTTGCTTGACGCTAGCTTCTAAACTTGGTCCATTTATATTTTGGAGGATAAGAATGTGTACTTCAAAGCGTTTTTTTAAATTTTAGTTAGAGTTTTAATTAATTAAAATTTAAGCAAAATTCTGATGTTTTTAAGTAATCACTTCCGAAAAAATTATAACACAATTGATTTTTATCTCATCTTAAAGTTTAAAAAATAATCTTTTCAATTATACTAAGGCTTTAATCTATAAATTAAATTTCTAATTTTAATAAATTTTTTAAAAATATTTTAATCACATTTTCCAGCAATTTATTTCTCATAACATAAAAATAAGTTTAACCTGCACGAGACCTGTACCCTGCATAAGTTAACCTTATGAAAGTGTGGGAAAATTTATTTATTTTTCATCAGCGCATTGCCATCACATTGACAAAAACTCAAAGTGAAACATTAAATTAATTCGTACTGCAAACTAAACCTAAGAAAGTGTGATGTTCAGCACGTGTTATTTGTATGAAATAGAATAAATCTGAAATCCGATATTTAAAAAAAAATCACAGCGAGAAAAATTTTTTCTGTGACGTTTTAAAATAGCTGTATTATTAATTCAATAAATCAGTTTCATTTAAGGCATACACAGTTTAATATACATA
The DNA here is from genome assembly GCF_947563725.1 of Argiope bruennichi. Classification (NCBI taxonomy): domain Eukaryota; kingdom Metazoa; phylum Arthropoda; class Arachnida; order Araneae; family Araneidae; genus Argiope; species Argiope bruennichi. The sequence goes on along the minus strand of NC_079159.1, from coordinate 30,353,368 downwards.
GGATGTCCACTCTAATCAGGGTCCAATAGCTTATTTCTAAATCTTTATTAATTGGCGTGTATAATAAAAAATGGTTTAAATGAAATGAATAAATATATGAATCAATAAATACTCTGATGAATTACGAATTTTAAACTTTTATACAGTTCCTCTGTTCTGTAACTCATATTTCATTTTCTTAAGACACTAATATCTAAAAAAAATGTTCCACGCTTTTACAATGGAAACTGATTTAGTTATGAAAACTGCCACTTATAAAAACGCGCGATTTCTCCATCGGCCATCTTGAAAAAAATATATCAATCAGAGAATACTGATACTGTTGATTGTTCTAAAATGATGATATTCAAAGCTTTATGATTCGGTCAGGCTTGATCCCAGAAGATTGAAACGCTAGACGGTCAAAATATTTTTACTGAATATGATTCACAGGATCGGAGGACTGTATAAAATTTAGATTTCATAATTGTTTTCAGAAGTACATTTATTGTTGGAAATAAAATAATATTTATCGCATTTAAAGGTTTTTGGAAGGGAAAAGCGAATTTTATGAGCCATCAGAAATTTTTTTATTAAATGATTCTGGGAAATATTATATAAATTATTAATCATATTCTGTGGTACACATTAGAATATAATGCTGAAGGATTCGATTTTCTGTAGTCATATTTTTAGAAAATATGTTTGGTTTCATCAAAAAAATTTTATTTATTGAAATTTTATCTCTTCTATTTCAAATTCAAATATGAATCTTACAGCAGCTGATAGAAATTTAGTGAGATATATAGTACAATGTACTGAATGTCACAAAGCTTCTACAATAGAATAGGTTATATGATTATCAAATTTTGAAGATTAGAAATATTTTTCTGAAGCAGCTATTATGTTAGATTTATAAATTTTAATTTAAAATTTCAGAGAGCATTACTCCTGGTAAACTAGCTGATCGTCACAGGCGACTAGTTGTTTACACACACACACACACACACACACGCATATATATATGTGTGTGTATGTGTGTGTAATTGAATGCTTGTTTTTTTACTTAATACCTTACCTATTGAGAGATTAGAACGGAATTTAATGCATATAACTCTTAACACTCAAAAAGGCTTAGCTAAGCCTAAATGGAGTTTCTATGTTATATGTTGTTAAAGGTTAAACGCTATGGGTTGCTAAAAATGAGAGTAAAGCGATTATAGGTTTATTCATCTGTCATTTAAAATTTTTTAAAAAATTAGTTTTTTTGAGAAACCAATTATTTAATTTACAATTACTTTTTAATTAATTTAAACACAATTTGTCAATGTTTAATTTTTATTCAGATAATAAGTTTAATTTATTGTTTAATTTCATCTATTATTCGCTTGCATTTGCTATTATTAAATTGTTCTCTTTAAACATTTACATTTTTATTCGAAATATAAGCACCTTCTAATACGCGCACGCAAGAATTTATTTTTAAACACTGTTTTTAAAACTGTTGCAATTTCTTTTACTGTTTGAAATAATATTGTCTCATACGTCGGCACTTTAAAAAGTTTTCATTCGTCCAGTTGGCATATCATATGTCCTTTTAATGACTATTTTTTAGTTTGACCTTCTAGTGATACGTATAATATTTAGCTTATTGTAGATACCATTTTATGTTTCATTTATGCTTATTATTTATTCTTTTCCCTTGGCGGTAAGTTTGCAAAAAAAAAAAAAAAAAATGGTGGTATTTTGTTATGTTGCTTATATGACTATTACATTTTTTACTTAACAGTTGAAAACTAGATTGAAATTATATTTAAGTAAGAGAAACAAGTTGAAAACAAGTTCATTGACTAAGATTTTGCTTCTCTTTATAAGTCAATCACTTTTTCTTTCATTTTCATATATTTTATTACGTCGGCTTCTAACTTACACATTTTAAAACATATAATTATATATTATCTTTTAACCTTGCATGTTCTAAACTGCAATTTTTTTTATCCTCGTTTTTAATTTCGCTTTTAGAATATGGATAATTTTTAAAATTAATCATAACAATTGTATCTTCAAGGTTAAAAATTCAGAAACTGATTTTTAAATATTTGATTCAAAATTAAATAAACTTTGGATATGAAGGCTCATAAAACAATGTATTTGTGACTGTGGATCACAAGATCTAAACTAAACCGAAAACATTTTCCTAAAAATATAAATACAATAGAAATAATTCCAAAAATATAATTACGGTTGTATTTATTTAATGCGCTTTGGTATTCCGGTGAGTCCCCGTTCTGTTATGAATATTACTTAACTGCTCATTTATTGCATTTTACACAGAGCATTCAGCGTTTATATTATCTCTAAACTTAGGATCAAATAAAAATTCTGTATAAAATATAAGGGAATGATCTGGAAAGACAACTGCTTTACGAATTTGCAACCGTATCGTTTAAGATGGAAACACTATCTCTACTAATAATAAATATGAATATGTGTGTCTGTTTTGGCGCATTACAAAAAAAACATGCAAAACTTCCACATCAAACGATTTTGACGATCCTTTACTGCCAACATTCAAGAACTTTAACTTTTTTCTTGAACCTCAATTTAGAATACATATCAGACGGATTCTGGACGGAATAACTTTTCGAACCCCATTTTCTTTAGATTCCAAAGTCAAGATTGCACTATATTGCTATTAAATACCGATCTCATTAATTGCTCCGGAGAGGGATAGCAATCCAAGGCAAAATCCTAAATCATGGAAATCTTAATAATTTGAGTTGGGATCAAGTCATTTTAATTTTAAAAAATGAAGTTATTTTCAATAGTTCGAAGGCCAACTTTGATAGTTCATTGCTTATTTCATGACAGGTGGAATATTTTTCCAAGGAACTATCATTGATCTCAAAGGCGACCTGGATAACGGCCTTGCTGCTCTACATCCTTCAAACTGATTCTCAAACAAATATCTCAAAGGTGACGAGAATATTATTGAATTGCAGCGAAAATATGTGAGAATTGATTCCCGATTAACTTTAAAATGTACTTGATTCAAATATAATTTATATTATTTAACACATATTTTAATAAAATCGATATTTATACTCATTATGATCATTTTGATAGCGGAGGCAACGACTTTTCTGGCACAGCACAGCCAAATATGGCTCTTGCGCCAATAAACAGCACAAAATCAAAAACTAAAAAAAAAAAAAAAGGCAACTACCTCCTATTCTCGCTAGATCACTGCGATAAGCTAATGTGTTGAGGTATTTAAACTAAACTGCAGGGTCACGGGGGTCTGGTGGTAGGGTCCCGGTTTCGGAACCGGAGGGTTTCAAGTTCGAACCCGATTCCATCAAAGAACCTTCGTGTAAACGGATCTGGTGCGTACTAAATCCATCGAGGCCAAACGTCATCCCACTAGTGTGATGTGGAAGCTAGACGAGGGAGCACCAGCTCAGGTATCGCCCTCGTCATCTGACCGCGGCTCAAAATTACGAAGTCCGTCCCGAAATAGCCCCTGTGTTGCTTTAAAGCGGGGTTTTAATATAACTAAACTGCAATCAAATGACATAGAAGATACTCGAGTCCCTACGTATTTCTCAGAATTGCAGAAGTACGTCAATTTTAAGCAGTTGAGCTGCAAGAAATCAGCTGGGTCAATGAAAATAAGAATAAATGCAAATGATCCTCTTACATCAGTGAGTCTAGCATCTAGTTAAAATTTACATTGACCGGCACAATATAAGATGGAATGCCCCTAATGACAAAGAAAAATAATTAAAAGGGTTTGATTTGCTCAATTTTGATTGAAGATCGCGGTAGAAGTTAATCAATTCACATGATGACATTGTCATATAATTTATGAAATTTCTCACATCCCAGCGTATTGTGCAGTGACATTTTGCATATTTTCCTCAAGCCAGATGTGTACTAAATTCCAAAATTAAATCGATTTTAATTATTTAACATACACCATATGAGCATGAACTGTCTTGAGTTCATAGCATTTGTATGCGACCACCATGGGGAAACGCTTAGTCCTCTATCTTAACATTAATGCTCGTATACAAATGGAAGACTATTATCATAATTCCATTGAAAGAAATCCAGAAATTCTTGACTTTACAATGATACAATCGTAGTTGTGTCATACTTGCTGGTCCATTCATTTCTTTGACTGACATCTGAAATTAAAGATTTAAAAAATCGTAGAAGATTAAACTTATAAATTCTAATCATGTTGGAGAATACTCTCACTCTACGATCTTCAATACATTAAGATTGATTTGTTAGATTAATGTTTTGTTTTTGAAGAAACTATAAAGGCTATGTCAAGATGGACCCTGCCATTTTTCTCACACATTTGCTTGCACAAGCCCCTTTTTACAAGGGGGCACATTCACACACCTCACAGATAAAACACAGATAAAGAGCAACCATGCCCGAACCGGGACTCGAACCTGGGAAGACACGCTACTCCTATGCCATGGCACCGGCAGAAGTTTGTTTTGATAAGCTGATTTAAAAAAAATAGAGTGACAGTATTGAGAACATGTTGAACACATCTTTATATTACAACCACAAAAGAAAAGTTTATCCCTTATTCCAGCGATAACTCTCTGGGCATGTTAACTCGAATCCAGCGAGTTAGTTAAATACTTGTGTTATCATAATTAAATACATTTATTTATCCTCAGAACGGAAAAAAGTAGTTCTAAACATTTTTCTTAAGAAACTACAATGTTATCTTATTGGTCAGAAAAAAGAATATTGTTTTGAAATGATCCAGTCATCAAATTGATATTTAGTGTCCACATAAGAACTGAAAACTGATATCTAGAAAAGCCTCTGGGTGAATCGAAAGAAATGGTTATCTGAAGAAACTAGATCTGTGAAAATAGTGGTGAGGCAACACATCCTTGCGATATGTTTTAAAAATTTCTTTAACTGCTTATGTGATATATGGATTAGATTTCTCAAGTTGAAAAGCTAAACTGTTTCGTATTCAAACATATTTTATGTGACTTCAATTCAATGCTTCGCTCAAATTTATATCTGATCATATTTAGATATGAATTTCGTCCAGTAATATGTCCAGTTCTTTATTTTGAAATATTATGATGATTATTTAAAATTCTTTTTAATGTGTTCGTAATCAATAGGTTTAAACCGTTAAAGTTCCAATTAGCAAGATGAATTATTACGAAGTATTTTTTCCAATAACACATGAAAAATTTCTTTTTAAGTAGATTCCTCATAAGAATATTATTCATTGCAATGACTCTCATGACACGGTTTTGGATTTGAGCAGCTTGGTGCAATGTTGTTGTCAAAATTTATCCGAGAGCGGGGTTGTATTATCCAGCTCAAAAGATGAGGATAAATGACAGAATGTTAATATAGATTAGACGAATAATCTCTTCATTATAAAGAACAACATTTGTTCTGAAATGTTTTCGATACTGTAACATTTGAGCAAGTCCGTCCACATAATCAATACTCGAAAATTTTTGTACAAGTACTTAAATTTAATCTATTGTATATATCACAAAACACAGTGTTAAAAATTTAAACTACAATGGATACAATTCTTTTCACTCTCCTCAAAAACTAAAACAGGAAATCTATCTCATTTCTGTAATGCCGATAGTCGGCGCTGGTTGTTATAATACTAATATTTTTAGAAGTTATATTCTGAAAAGTGATTTCTGACACCGAGTAATTTTTAACTCATGCATATAATACTTCTTTAGGAAGTTACTATTTACATTCTCTTCCACTCTCTTTCATTCTTATTGTTCTAACACTTATGAATTAGAGGAGGAAATAGCGGAGGGAGTAATATTTTCTTTATCTTAAGTCTCTTGACCAAGGGAATTAACCTTTGCTTTCCAACTTACCGACAGGAATATTTTTCTTTGAAGTCAAGTAACATTTTTTATTTGTTGCTCTATCTTAATATTTTAATGATGTAAAGTAATTCTTGTTTCTGCAATTGGCTGACTAATTTATTGAAATTTCCCCCCTCTGTCAACACATTCTAAAGTATAAGTTTTCTGAGTGCAAGTTGTACACTAATACCTTTTAGGAATGGTTATATGCTTAATTTTTTTATGCGAAATACGTATTAAAACGAATTAAAAATGTTTTGGTACCTGTTAGAGCACATTATGAGACCATTCTTTTAATTTCACATTTAAAATTTAATAATTAGATTTCACATTTCAAATTTTTTTTAATAAACGTTTTAATGATTATTTTAGTTTAATTTTTTATAATAATAAATTGATTGGAGAAAAAAACAATATTTTTTATTAATTTATTTACTTTAATAAGCATTTCATAAAATGTTACTTATGAAAAAAAATTGTTGAAAATTTAATCATAATAATTAGTTAATGAATTTTTACTTCCAAAATAAAGAATTTTAACCATTTGATAAAATATAACTTCAACATTAAAAATTATTATTCTACAGAAAAACCAGGATATATATATATATATATATATATATATATATATATATATATATATATATATATATATATATATATATATATATATATTATGTTAAGCAGAATGCAGGTTTGAATACAATAAAAAGACTCTTTTTACATTTTAAAATTCTTTTTAATCATAATAATAGCATAATTATTTACAAGCAGAGACGCGGACAAGACGTCCGCCACAGCGCAGTACAAAAGCCGAAGTGAGGAAGAAGGAACGAAATAAATTATCCCTCGCCTTATATAACCTTAGATTTTGATAGGGAAAATATTTCTTCATAGTGCTAATATATTAATAAGATTCTGATAGGGATTTCTGACACATGTCAATCACATGTAAGGGAAACACAGGGATCTTTCAAAAAAGAATGTGCTTACTGGACCTTTTTTACCCCTTTACACCGAGCGTATGAAAGTGTCAGCATTTAGCCAATTCAGCCGTTTTATAAAGCTTATCTTGAATTAATTAAGTAGAGACAGTGTAATTGGATCACGGATTAAGAGAATATTTTAGAATGAAGTTACTATGGGCTAAATTAAGATAAAATTAATTAAATTGAAATTAAGAGTTTAAAATATCATTACAATTTTCCTCCCACTACAAGACGTGGAAGTATATCGGGGTTCTCGACACACAGTTTTACCTTACAGTTGTGGTCAAGTAAGAAAAATTAAAAATTAAAGGCCTATTAAAAGTGATACCAAAGTTTCCCTTACTTTCACATTATATAAACATTAATACAGAAATCCCATTCATCATTTTATATTAGGGATTTCTGACGCATGTCAATCACATGTAAGGGAAACATAGGGATCTTTTAAAAAAGAATGTGCTTACTGGACATTTTTTACCCCTTCACGCCGAGCATGTGAAAATGTCGGCGTTTAGCCAATTCAGCAGTTTTATAAAGCTTATTTTGAATTAATTAAATAGAGATAGTGGAATTGGATCACGAAATAAGAGAATATATATATATATATATATATATATATATATATATATATATATATATATATATATATATATATATATATATATATATATATATATATATATATATATATATATATATATATATATATATATATATATATATATATATATATATGTAACAAATTCGAATCCTGTCGGCTTTTTAATATGTAACATTATTTTAAGTGAAGCTGAATGCAGTTGTGACCAGCAGTGAAGAGACCTTTTAACATTTTTAAATTCTTTTTAATCCATCGGGAAAGCATAATTATTTACAAGCAGAGACGCGGACAAGACGTCCGCCACAGCGCATTACAAAAGCCGAAATGGGGAAAAAAAGGCCGAAATAAATTATCCCTCGCCTTATATAACCTTAGATTTTGATAGGGAAAATATTTCTTCATTGTGCTAATATATTAGTAAGATTCAGATAGGGATTTCTGACGTATGTCTATCACATGTAAGGGAAACACAGGGATCTTTTAAGAAAGAATGTGCTTACTGGACAATTTTACCCCTTCACGCCGAGCGTGTGAAAATATCGGCGTTTAGCTGACTAAGCAATTTTATGAAGTTTCTCTTGAATTAATTAAGTAGAAAAGTGGAATTGGATCACGAAATAAGAGAATATTTTTAGAATGAAGTTACTATGGGCTAAATTAAGATAAATTCTTGGAAATTAATTAAATTGAAATTGAGAGTTTAAAATATATATATATATATATATATATATATATATATATATATATGTATAAATATATATATATATATATATATATATATATATATATATATATATGTATAAATATATATATATATATATATATATATATATATATATATATATATATATATATATATATATATATATATATATGTATAAATATATATATATATATATATATATATATATATATATATATATATATAGTTAAAATGTTTAGATATAAATTCATGCCCATGACACTGTCAAATTGTAGATTAAGCAATTGGAAATTAAAGCAAATTAATTATTAATTATTGTGTAGATGAATTTTATTAATATAGACCAATCCAATGACAATGATCCTCATAGCGCTGTTGAAAATATAAAACCGCTGCTAAAAATTTTCACGGAATAGTAATTTCATTTTTTTATACGCCTCGTAAACTACACGGATATTAGACAGAAATATTGTTTTCTAGCTTTGAACAATGGGAAAAAAATCAAGTAATCAGATGGATGATGAAGTAATGAAAACGGCTTTAGCTTCAAAGCAAAAGTGCAATTATATAGTTGGAAAACAGTAAAAAAAAAAGTTTTTTT